>NC_139255.1:4760961-5195961 GCF_977018435.1 Lepisma saccharinum
ATATATATATATATATATATATATATATATATATATATATATATATATATATATATATATATATATATATATATATATATATATATATATATATATATATATATATATATATATATATATATATATATATATATATATATATATATATATGTGTGTGTGTGTGTGTGTTGATAAACATCAAGTGGAACTGGTTTCTTGTATTGTGTATCAACAGAATAATCAAAAGATGTCCCTGGTTCGATGCCCCGTAAAAGCACATTCACAGCGATTCTGTGCAGTTTAATTAATATGTAGGTCCAATTCTGATTAGCCTATCCTGTGCATAAACTGCACTGTAAATAGTTGATTGAGAAAATATCTGGCTAACACATTCGATTTCCGCTTCCGTTACTATTCAAAAATTACCATGACCGTTTTTCATATATCAATCAATCAATTTCTATGATTCAATTTTAAATTTAAAAAATGGTTGCGTCCACTTTTTGTAGTAAATTAACAGTCTGGCTGTTAATTTTTTACGGTAGACGATTGTAAAATGTACGGCAACTCGTAGCACTGTTGCTTTGAAAGAAACTTTTCTAATTGAAAGAATCAAGAATAAATATGTATGAACAAAACGGAATATTAACTTTTGAACATAATATAAATATGGAAAGTTTAGACTTAAACCTTGAAACATTCACCACTAAATCCACAGTTGGCGCGAATTCGATTCCAAGCATTGGATATTCACATTTCATTGGCTCGGATCTAATTCGCTTAGCTTCTGATAATGAACTTGGATAGATACTTCTTGTTCTGATTGATCCGCAGAAAAATATGTTTGCTTCCATTGATTGCCGCCGTCCAATGAAATGGCAGAGATCTGGAACTACGTCAGAGGGAATGACAAGTGCCTCCTTGGCTTGCGTGGGTCGCAATCAATAATGGCATTGACGCCAGTCATAAATTCAAAGCAGCCTGAAGGCTACGTTCGGCACTTTAGTTTTGCTGATTCTTAATTGAAGTAGATTTCAAATTCTTGCGTCGCAGGACGTGTGGACAGCTGTTATTCGAGGCCGTCTGCGTTATGGAGAAGAACGTGAAGACGACTGTTCTTTACAAAGTATTGAGTTTTCTGAAGCACACTCACGTCACGTGGGGAAGTACGTCAGGGAAATATGAAGCAAGAATGTAGCAAAATATATACATATATGAAAAGAAATATGTACAAATCCGAAACGCGAGAAGGAAGAGACAAAGTAAATCAAAATAGGAAGACAATATAGACAATAAGAATAAAATATGAAATGTGGAGGAGAGGGGTCAAAAATATAGAACTAATTACAGATAGAGGAACGAGTTTACAATACCGGACCACTGTGCAATTTCTATGAAATTTCGCCTACTCACTAACTGTGAACTCCTAATCACGAATCTGCATGTAATAATAGGCGGTCAAGTATGGAAATCGAGAAAAAAAAACGAAATAAACTATGTTTTCTTAACGTAACGTAACCCTACCATAAGAACAATAGCTCCACGATAGACGCCATTTTCACAACATGAAGAAATCAACAGGCAAGACAAGGTATAGTTCTCTTAGCTAAAATATTAATTTTTCTTTGTATTTAACCTAACAGGCCTAACCTAACCTCATAGGCATTCCTCGTCTGATGTCAGCAAGATTGTTGTGCGTAAAGGAAGACCATTAACGAATTGCGAAATAAAGATGGTTCCGAATTGCTGTGTATGGACAATCACTGTGGTAAATCGCAAGGTTATTTTACAAGTTCTACACGTAAATATACAATTTTAACAAGTGACCGCCAAATATGAACTACAGATACGTCATCAGGACACCGAAATTAGTAAGTAGGCGAAATTTTATAGAAATTGGAGAGTGGTCCGGTATTGTAAACTCATGCCCAGATGGATATGTATACATTACCGTTTCTGCATTTTCATGTTTCCAGTAATTCTTCAGGATGCGCTCTCTATCCTGGACTGTCAGGTTGCCCGCCATCACGGATCACCAACCTGTAAAATACAAAAGAAAGGCTGTCAACCTACTTTTCCACCATCCTGTATATCTGTGTGTATGGGGTGTACACACAAATACATATACATACACACACACGTACATATATATATATACATACATACATACATACATAAAAGTAAAACCTTCCCTGGCGCTTACAACGGGCCACAAAGTCTCGTAGGGAGTGTTTAGGTAGGGTGTCCACACTTATACAATCCCGGCCATGGTTGAGGTTATGTCATCATCACCACGCTCCGGCCGCCTCAAATCGAGAGTATTTGATCAAAGAAGTGCTTGTTTATTTATGTTTTTAAGCCCACTTTATGCACAGATAGGCTAATCGGGACTGTACCGACAGTTTAAAGCGGTTCCGAATCACATGTATCGAACACGGGACCCCTTGGTTGCAAGGTAACGACATTACCACTACGCCATCGGGGAGGCCCCTTGGTGAAAAAGTCCAAAAGTGAGACCGAGTTTAGTATCAATGTTGTGTTGTGATTCAGTTTTTTATTAAGTTTGTAGTTAATTTCTATCGCAGCTAAAACCTCTAAAAGAATCAGGAATTGGCAAGGTGAAGGACAGACTGAACGAAATTAAAGTTGTTGAAATTATAAGAGTGACGGGCCTCTTGAGGTTCTTTGTGGGAGGGCGCCGAAATCAATTGTTGACTCCACTGATAAAATTGATTCTTTTCTGCGACTTCATTTCTTTTTGTGATATCTCAAATGGATCGCCCTGTATTCAAACTTACGAAAAATGAACAGGATATTCTTCTCAAGAAAAACGGAGTCCGTTATCATTCATCTGCGTCATCAATTTCATTCTTCCTTCCTAACCTTGGATGTTAAAAAATAGCCTATAAGTGTTAATACGATCATTAAAAACAAGTTTTAAAATGACCACTGCCGCAGGCGTAACCAAATTGCTGCGTGAAATTTTGCGTAACGAATGTTTTTGCCAACAGCCACAGCTTCATGCTCTGCGAAGTGTGGACTAGTCTAGTGTGGACTAGTAAAAGACTAAGCTGTCTGTTTCTTAAGGCTATGAGGGACAGTTCCGCAACAGGTGGAAATTTATTTCCATGACGTCGAAATGTGAACTGCTGCTGAAAGAAACAACAGAGGCAAAATAACATAAACTTCCCATGTTTAAGTTGATTGTTAAGCCAGATACGATTTGTGAAAAATATAATGAATAGGTATTTACAGGATCCCATATATTCCTTATGTAGAGGCAACTTCAACTTCAGATTACGTCTAATCAAATGGGCGTTTCGACTTTTCCAGAAATGAAATCTTGACCCTGTTCTCTTTCCGTTCATATGTTTTTCTACACCAAGGGAACAAGTAAAGCAATACTCCCATAAGCGTAACATTATATTTTCTCCCCCTCCTACAGCCATCCAGCGCACAGACCTCTCTTTCTCCATCTCGCCACGGGAATGGTGTGTGGGGGGGGGGGGGGAGCGGTTTCGGGTCCTCGCTTCTGGAAGACTCGACACTTTCCCCAAGTCAACTAAGGCCAAATGAATTGGAGTAATCATTGAACCATCAACAGTGAAAGAACAGATTTCATCATCAAAGAACAGCGTGAGGGAAACGCCGCTTCGTGACAGTTTATTTTTAGAAGCGGCGAGTTACACATCGTAATTAAGAAAATAACAGTATAAATTATAACAAAAAATAATAAAATGGAATAGGACAGTGTTCCCAAAAGGAATTGAAATTATGACAACTTCTATTGAAAAAAAGGAGTAAAATATTTCTTCCTCCTATTTGGATGCCAGAGAAACATTTCCCACAATGCAATGGGGCGGTGCCTGCTGTAAGTCAACCCCAGGCATTACATTATTCATTTGTCTAGTATTGTTACGCTTGTTCCAACAGCATATCACTACGAAGCTGGTCGTAGTATGAAAGAACAGTGGGCTTTTTCATGGCCCAGATTTTTACCCTGCAGTTTCACAAAGAGAGACTCCAGGTGCGAGCATATGAAGCACCTGGTATGACATCACACATTTGCCAGATGGGAGACGAAACCTCCCCGTATGTAGGCAACACCTCTTAAAATAAGTGAAAGCAGCTGAAGTGTTGTTTTTTTCTTTTAACTGCAGTCCATATAGAGTAACTCTCAACAGTTATTTTTCTTTTAACAGAGGCTCGTTTCTTCAACTGTAGACATGATACTGAGTGCTCTCTCATTCTTGTGTAGACTGAAAGATAACAGGCTTCTCTTCTTGTTTATTTCACTTTCTTCTCTCCCCCCTTTTCCACTTCCAGGTAGAATTTTAGGTGAAATGTGAAAACGATAAATTTCATGAAAAATATCGATATTGCATAGATATTTCAACCTATCCTGTCCATAAACACACGTTCACTAGTGTCAAATGCATCCCCCCTCATGTACTTTACTCCCCCCCTGCCCGCTCAAAATGAACTATACTTTGTCCCAGGGGCCGCTTTATGCACAGAACGACTAAGCGGGACTGGACCTACAGTTTAAACACATGTGCCTCCACCGGGTATCGAATTCGGGGCCCCTTGAGTACAAGGCCACGACGTTGTCACTACGCCATCGGGGAGGCCCTAGGAGCCTGTAGAGCAAAGCCGCGCCGCGCATAACTGTAAAGAAGGGGAGAAAGCGAGTGGGTGTAGCAAAGCAGCTCAAATCGGCGGGTAGCCCCATCCATGCAATCCGTTTCCCCCTGACGAGATCACTTGTTTTCGTACGCTTGCTTCACATATTCCGGAAACAGTGTATGTAATTATTATTTTTTATTTCAGTTTGGGACCAATTAATATATTTCCACTGTTATCTAGTTTTTTAAACTTATTGTCATAGCACGGCTAGTATAGGATAAATCTAATGTTTAGAAAACTTCTATTACTTAGAATCTCTTACTCAGGATAAATCGAATGTTTAGAAAACTCTCTTACTCAAAGTAGCTATACGATTTGCTATGAACAATGTTCATTATCTTTTATTTTGTCCTTATTGTTATCCATTCAATCAAACTTAAGAGTGGGCCACGAAACAGTAGCCCCCGACTGATGCAACAAGCAAGTGAACAATGTATAACTATTACTTTATTATTACCATTATTACAGTAATTACATTACAATAATAGTTTATTCCTAAAGTTTTGGCTACGTGCTCATTTGTTATAAGAGATGAACACTGGCATGGGGTACTGTGGAACCGGGCTAATTATCTGTGGTCCACCCTGTATTTATAAACTGATATTTCCTATGGGTCAGCTACCTTCCCTGAGGCCACAGAGATAACGTCGTCGCCTTGTAATCAACAGGTCTCGGGTCCGATACCCAGTGGAGGCACATAGTAGTTCTGATTCCACTTTAAACTGTAGGTCCCGATTAGCCTTTCTGTGCATAAAAGTGGACTTATGAACAAACTGAAAACAAAGCTTGTGTGTCAGCGGAAATAGTAATAATTTATATTATTCTACCACCAATAATAGTAGAGGAAAGTGACCAAAGTAGGGCCCCCGTTTTGTTTTTCATCCCTGGTGTCATTATGGCATATTATTTCTATTAGAAATTTAATAAAATGGGTTCTTTGATATGCTAACGTTTTGAGTAACTTAATCCACCTTAAAGCTCATTATGCTTTGCCAGTAAGCATTTCTGTAAAAACCGATGAAAAGTAACAACGGAGAGAAAGTGGCCAAAGTCGGACCCCTCCTTTAACAAGTTCCAAAAATTGGAAAAGACGCAAAGAAATGTAAATATATGATATGTAGTAATTGAATTACATTTATTTAGCTTGCATAAAGATTATAGATGTACAAATGTAATATAATATAGACTACCAATATCCTAACTGCGTCAATCGCGCTTTCCATTTGTTGGACATCCCACCTTCTCCCTTCTGCATTGCCTTTTCCCTTGAACTTCTGAAACAATATGTAAAAGGACTTTACTAACGAGTAACGACCCTTTGCTTCAATTACAATTGTAATGTTAGGCATTTATTGAGGGGTCCTGCTTAGGGCATTTTACTCGTGGAGTCTTTCTTGTTTAGACAATAAAGCCACACGTATCTTCAAACAAACCATTACCATAATTTGAAAGTACAATACTTACTAGTGTCTAAATTGTAACAATATTGCTACTTATCTCTCTCTTAATTAGCAAAATTCCCACTGTTGTGCACCGATGTACAAACTTGCATTCACACAAAACAAGTCATGGCGGACTACAGCACCTGATACTTGCACGTTACTGCTGATACCTTCCCTACACAATCTTTTCGTTATTCTTGACCTGTTTCGCCCATTGTCACCACGCGGCAGCATCTACTTACGGAAACAGGAAGGGGCTTAGGGAGTGGGGTGCGGGTTTGGTTATTTTCCTCTAATTATAAAAATAATAATAATAATTATGTTTTGTTGACAGTGACTTCAATTGTTTTACATAAAGGGGAAATTTGGATGATAATGGGAAATTTTACAACTTTTAAAGGGGAATTCTGATTTCTATTTGTGGCAACACTGCCTAGAAGAGAAATGGATCCTCAGTAGATAATATGAGAAACATGAGCACAGAACGTGGACCGAACAGATAAAGTAGATATCTGGCTTCATGTGCAATGTCATCAGAAGCTTGACAGAAAGACGGTCGGTGCAGCTCCATTATTATAAAGCTGAGGCAGTGATTGCGCCGTCAAAGACCTCCGAATGGAAAGTTGCATACAGTACTTGTTTACGGAACAAAGGACACTTAGGGTCAAGGTTTCCACCTTTAACGTGAAGTCGCTAAATTTAGTGCAGGGTTGAGCGTCTTGCTTGAACTTGTGGAGGCCAGCGAACGCTCCGTGCTGTGCGAACTTCCCGTCTGAACACTGCACTTGGAAGGGAAGGCCAGCCTTTTCACGGAATCACCACCTGTTTCTTCAGTGATAATTTAAAATGCCATTCTGCACTGTTACTCAGGAATCAGATGACGAAATGTTTCCCACTGCTATAACGCGACCGGGGAAGCCTCCTGCCTCGCTCATTCTCTCCTTTCTGCCCCTCATACAACGCTACAGTACCGCTGCTCGCTCTGCAGTCGACGTGTGCATACGAGAGCGCTCTTCCATAAATGCGGAAGATTGACCAGGTCTGAAGGGAATTTGTTGTAGCGTAAATAGAATTTACATATTTTTCCATATTTATCTTTCCATCTGTACATATGCGTCTCAACAATAACAGTTCGGTCATGACATAATTACAGGTCAACATAACTAAATTTAGTTATGTCATGACTTATAATTACAGTTCAGTCATGGCTCAATTACAGTTCAGTCATGACTCAATTACAGTTCAGTCATGACTCAATTACAGTTCAGTCATGACTCAATTACAGTTCAGTCATGACTTATTTTACAATTTAACATGACTCAATTACAGTTCAGTCATGACTCAATTACAAGTCAACATGACTCAATTACAGTTCAGTCATGACTCAATTACAATTCAATCATGACTCAATTACAGTTCAGTCATGACTTATTTTACAATTTAACATGACTCAATTACAGTTCAGTCATGACTCAATTACAAGTCAACATGACTCAATTACAGTTCAGTCATGACTCAATTACAATTCAATCATGACTCAATTACAGTTCATCATGACTCAATTACAGTTCAACATGACTCAATTACAGTTTAGTCATGACTCATTACAATTCAGTCATGACTCAATTACAGTTCAGTCATGACTCAATTACAGTTCAACATGACTCAATTACAGTTTAGTCATGACTCAATTACAATTCAGTCATGACTCAATTACAGTTCATCATGACTCAATTACAGTTCAACATGACTCAATTACAGTTTAGTCATGACTCAATTACAGTTTAGTCATGACTCAATTACAATTCAGTCATGACTCAATTACAGTTCAGTCATGACTTTTTGACGGATTTTATCCGACTTCCACTTTTCAGTTCTTGGCATCACTTCATCACACTTAAATATTGTCAACGTTGAGTGATAAATAGGGTATTGGTTTATATGCACTGAAATAAGTTGTAAAACACGGAGGCAAATATCCAGCAGAAATGATGAAAATAGGCTCTATAATAGGTAATGAACATGAATTTGTTAATTTTCTGTTCTTGCACACTTAATGACGATTTTTTCTATTTGTCACTTTTCTGTTGTTTTGGCTGATGGTGTTTAAATGAAATTAATGAATGGGACACACACGATAAGAGATTACCTTCTATTTGTGGAGATAGCGAGGGTGTCTATGAAAGAAAACAAGAATAAGTAAATAAAAATACTCATACAGAGTCATTTTATGCATTATTTGCAAAATAGGCACTGCCTAAAGAAATAGGTATTTATAGGCACAATAAAAAATGCGACATCATGCTCGAAACACCATGAAACGATCTTAAAACATCTAAACCTATACAACATATATATAAGGCAAATAAAGAAAACTCCACACCTTAGTGATAAATCTTGGGAATTAGCAACGATGAAAGAACTCAATTTGTATGTCGATGCTAATGAAACTGGGCAATGACATTTGAACGCCACCTGAGAGTGGCAAAAAAAATCATATTGGTCGCAGTTAAATGCGAAATTTCTGCAAGAACACAATATCGGTTGAGTCGCAATAGCAAGAATTGATCGAAAAAGGCTGCACAAATATCTCAGCTTCGATTCTCCACGTGTTTGCGTGACGAAATCTTTCTCATGTCTGACTACCTTTTTTCTTTTCATCTGCAAATCAATAGAGTCTTGAACAGCTTCTGGACTCAAGGTTTCGTGTGCCTCACAATAGAATGCACTGGCCATTTTGGCACAAGCTTTCTGCGTAGTTGTTGAATGCATCTGGGCGATTTTTTATTCGTTTATTTGTTTTATATCAACCTACTATTCAGAACTGCATCAGCCGAATCCCACAGAATATGTAGCTTCCCTTTTCCCAGATTTAGTAAGGACTTGGGAAGGGAAGGAGGGTTGCTATATTTCACAACTGAAAATCCAGGGCACTGCTGACCGGAAGCCTGTTGGGGAGAGGAGTCCTTCACAAGAGTGCCCGCAGGATTGTTTCTTAAGGGGCAGTCATAGAAACTATTATTATCATCATCATCATTACTGCCATTATTGTTCCTTTATTTTTGTGATTGTTATTATTATTATTCTCATTACTACTACAACTACGAGGCGTATTCGTAAAGTAAGTACCGTTTGCAAATATTGCCGCTGTAGCGTTGCCGTCGCGACCGTGTGAGTTCTCGCTGACGCCCTTCATCCGTTAGTAAGCCACAGACACGCGTGGGAGCAGGTTATGCTTTCTCTTCGTAGTTTTCTGAAGGTTTGAAATATTGAAGATAATTAATCGGCCCGCCGACTGTGACGTCCGGTCTGTGATTCGTTTTCTCAATGCAAGAAACGTGAAACCGGTAGACATCCACCGTCAACTGTGTGAGGTCTATGGGGAGGGAATGGATCCTGATGTTTAAAGAAGCGGTCGGCCATCAACTTGGATTTGGTGCGTGCGGTCGACAGCTTTCACAACAGGCGGGAACATTCTATGATGAAGGGATTACAAAAACTAGTGCCACGCTATGACAAATACTTGAACAATGGTGGAAACTACGTAGAAGAGTAGTTTAATGTCTGTAGAATACAATGCAAGTAAAAAATGGTTCGAAACTATTTTACTTTATTTTTTACACCCTTCCGGTACTTACCTTCCGAATGCGTCTCGTACTTCATATGTTTTTGTTTTTTTAAAAATTACAAACATTTGTAATTTACATATTCTGTGTCCAGTGGCGGCGATTGGGTTCCAAAACTAAGGGGGCAAGGTGCCAGAACTAAGGAAGGGAAAGGACAGTTTACTTCCCCTTGAACCATAAGGTTTAGCATAGTGCAGGGGCAAAAGTGGCAAAAAGTGGGGGGCAACTGCCCCCCTCGCCCCCCTAATCGCCGCCACTGTATGTATCTATATACAATTTGCATAACTATATACTTAACATATTAATTCATGTAGGACAAGAAGCTGTTTTCTTCAATTTAAGATATTCAGTGTAAAATAGACTGTAACCCTGCTTCAATTGATTGATTGCGAAGAGTGATGAAATGATGAAATTGATGAATGGACGTTCACAAACAACCAAGCCCTAGCGGGATTCGAACCCGGGACCCTTGGCGTCGTAACGCGATGTGCTAACCACTCGGCCACAGGGTCCGACTAACCCTGCTTGAAATAATAATAATAATAATAATAATAATAATAATAGTTGCTGTCAATTACTTCCTGTAAGTCACAGAAAATATTTTTTTATGAAATATCGCTACAATTTCACCATTCGGATTACAGTAACTTTTTCTAGAAATCTCGGTGGGGGAGGCAACAAAGTAGTAGGCTATGTAGCACATAATTATTATGAAAGAAACACTGAAACTGTCGTAAGGCTCAAATGATGCTGAGTTATTTCAGAAAGGGTTTTCAAGAACACGGAGGAAAATGAAAACACCCTTGTAGCCTAATTATAGAACACACGTTTTTGCAACAAAAGTCACAAGAATTTTCAAACAAAACATTTTGTACCTTACATAATAGACTCGTATAGGAATGCAATTAATGAATAACGAAATTCATGAATGTATAATCAATCATTTCTGCTTTCCCGCTATATTCCGGGACATTGGTGCGTCCCTAAGAAACTTTTCTGGGACTGTCCCGGAAAATCCGAGACGTATAGCTACCCTATGTAAGGGCAAGAAACCCCGGATTTCATACATGCACATGGGATTTGCAACCGGATAAATTTCAACCAGTCACAAGCGAGGAACTTGCTGACGTCATGATTACTTTCCTGTAATCAGAGCAAACACGGTTCTATTTTTTCTCACTCCTTTTCCCGAAAGCCAATAGATTTTTAAGATATAGATATGTGACAAACGAAACAATTTCTTGTAAGATGAAAGCCACGAAGAAAAATGAAATGTCCAAAAAACTTGTAAGAAAAAAAAATCTTATAGCATTTTTTATAGCAGACAGTACTTTACACAGAAACATTTCATGCAATATTCCGGATGCAATTTATACAGCACGAAAGTTTACGTGTTTTTAATTTAATAACTACAGTAAAGCCTCGTTAATCCGGACTAATTTCGGGGATAAGTTGACCGGTTTAACGAAAGTTCGGATTAACTGAAATAACCTAAAAGAACAGTAGAAAGTGCATTAAAGCTAAGTTTATAGCAACAAAACACGTTTATTATGGTGTATTTAAAGGGCATAGGCCTAAATACACTATACAGTACAGTAAAATGTAAAGCAATACGACAATGCAGTGCTTCTATATATAGCCACATTTAAAACCTTGCATTCTGCTTTTTTTTGCCAGTCTGAATTAAAGGGAGTCTGGCTTATCGGGATCCGAATTAACCAAGTTTTACTCTAATACATTTAAAGAGGAAGAAGTGTAATGTAAAAGAGGACATGGTTATTTAATTGACGATATATTGTGTAAACAAACTGAAACTCTACACTTTTTCTTTTTTTACGTTCACCTATGTAATGAGATACTTCTGTTCATGAGCCTGTGCGCGGTGTTTACAATTGAAACAACTAATTTATTCTTCCATACGTGTAGTGTATGCGCTATAAAATATGTATTTAAGCAGTGCCATTCATTTGTACCTAACACCTTTTTATAGGAAACGTCATTCCTCTCCGTTGAATAGTTATAGGCTTTTAAACATGTGAAGTGATACATTGTTTACATCTCACCTGGCCGCCATTACAACTGCGCTCGTGACCTCGAGGTCGCGTCTGATTGGTTATGCAATGCGAAATGCTAAGGACATTAGGACCAATTCTATCTGTGAAATGTGACATGGGATATGCTATGGCATCAAAATGCTACAAGATTTCTTCACTTTGCATGGTGGAAATCCATCGTAGCAGAAATGGCAAGGAGAATGCCTTCGTCTAAGCCGGCCCTAGTCTTGTTAATTAGTTAAAATTACAAACGGCTTATGAATATATGATATATATATATATATATATATATATATATATATATATATATATATATAATGTGATTTCATTACGATTCACACATAACCTAGATGCGTCCCTGATAAGGCCCTGTGTAAAATTCCACTAGGATCTTCTCATTCAGCTCTTCGTGATTCGCGAAGGAAACTGTGCCTCTTGTCACGAAGCTATGCAAAACATCAGACGAAACGTAGAAAGGAAGTAGTCGACAGCCTAGCAGACGCCAGGTTCAATCTCTGGAAATTGACAAGCTATTAACCCTGTAATGTCTCTCCAGACCATACAATTGAACCCCATTGCGAGGAACCTTCAATATCTCCCTCCTTTTTTCAGTATATCTCCTCCTTCATCTTTCCGGGGGCGTGTATGTATGCAGTGAGGCCAAAATTGCATGTAATAAACCTCGTGATCAGTGTTGCCAACTGTATCGCTAGAAAAGAGCTAAAATAATGTTTAAAGGGCTAGATGACACCAAAGCTCCAAGTATTTCTGTTAATAGGGGTAAATATTCATCCCTGTTACGGATGGGTTCGTAACCCTCCCATAAATAATAGTCGCCATCTGTAACAAATATTTCCTTAATGTAAAAAGGCAAACCAGAATCGTTTCGTGCAACAATCGATCTGATATCGATTTATTTAGAGTGTAGTCTTCAGTTTCACCCTACTAGTGAACTAAGAAACTTCTTGTGTCGTTAAGGCATATGGAGGGTGAGGCACGCATCCACCATTACCCCCTCCCCCGGTGATCACTTATTAGAGGCTGGGTGAGTTCCAGAGCTGCTCCATGTAGGAACATTGCTGGCGAAATGCCCCACGTGAAACCACCCATCCTGAGAAACGAACCCAGGCCTACGCGTGGCAATCAAACGCCCTACTAACTTTTTTAAGAAATTATTATACTGATTTTCTTCCTTTGCCTCATTTTAATTATATTCCACTTTTGATCTCTTCCCCCCTCCTCAGTTTTCACCATGAAAATAACAAACATCCTTATCCTAACCGGGATTCGAATCCAAGACCCTAGCTGCGTTGACCAATCACAGAGGTCAACAACGACTATACTGAATGCAACTCCAACTGGAGGTTGACCTTGATGGCTATTTCTGGCGCGTCCTGTCCCCCAATCATTTTCGGGGGCGTGTGGTCCGATGGGTGACAACAGACTCAGTTCAGTGTTGCCACATGAAGGGAAATTTCCCTTTTGCAGGGAAATTCGGACCGAACTTTTCACCAAAAGGGAAAAGGGGATTTTGATTAAAAATACCACAATTTCAGGGAAATCTTAAGACATCTGACTACATTATTACAATTTATGTTAAGTTCCAGTTTCATATTTATATTTTCATTTTTGTGTTCTTTTTCCTGCTCCCTTGAATGTAGCCTGCATCTATTTATATTTCTGTTAAGTACATCGCTTTTCTGCACCCTCGGATAATAGTAACGATGATGATTAACGATTAAATGGGTTCCTGACCAGGATCCAAACCTGGGGGACATCTGATCAGGAAGCGATGAAAGTGGTATGTGAAAAATTTAATTTTTTTTTTTTATTCACACGTACATGGACTAATGGAAATACTACTACCGCTGCTTCCACCACCAGCACTAATAATAATAAAAATTACCGGGACTGCTACTACTATTGTTGTATGAATTGCTTAGGTGAAGGGGAAAAAACGGCCCAAAAAGGGAAATTGTGCCCTCTTATTGTGGCAACACTGACTCAGTTGCAAAGTAAAAGCTGAAGGAATCACATCGCTCTCCCGAAGCAACGTTGCCAAGCGTTCTTCAGTTTTTCCAGTTGCCTTTATATGACTGTGTGTCCGCCTGCATTCCGACCTGTGGGTGGTGCTTCCGGAAACTTCATCGTGAAGAACGACGTGTTCAGTTGAACCCCCTGATTTCTGGTGTTGCCCGAGAAAACTCACTTCTCCCTTCACAGTACGTTTGGCAACATGTGGTGAACCCAGCGCTCATTTGTTTCGTCCCGCGAACAGCGCTCGGTACCTTGTGACTCGAAAATGCCCGATATCAGTCGAAGAAAATTCATCTGATCGCTGATTCGCTGTTTTCCAGCCGCCAGTTGGAGTTGCGTTCAGTATAATCATGTCGGCTCTTTCTAAGGAAAACCTCAGTACTTAATCAAGTTCTAGAAACGGTCTGTATTTACAGTCCTTTATTTACAAATAGCAGACACGTTGGTGATAAATTGATGGAATCGGCGCCAATAGTGATAAATCACGTTTATTATCTGTACCCTTAAGTGGAAATCACCAATATTTGAATAGAAGTAGCGGGCTCCGATCTCGAGAGGCAGAAAACCGCGGTGATGGGACGCTGGCCACAAATCACCTAAATGAAAAAGACGTTTGGTAGAGCCTGGACAACAAAGTACAAGCAGCAGACGAAATTTCGTAAATTTGTTCGAACTTTTTTTAAAGCCCGTTTCACACCGGTACGAAAATGTGGCTTGGCACTATCTCGTCAATTTTGAAAATTGTTGAAGTCTACAAAACGGACTAGATCTGGCTCCAGAAAGGGCAAGTAGGGAACAGTGCCCGTGAGGCTGAGCACTGGAACCTACGTGACTAATAGACATTAACAAGCCATACATAGGCAGAACCCTTTTCCACCCTTCTTTTCTAAGAAGTATAAAGGGTTGTACCATAAGGGGTAATTTGACACGATCGATGCTCTGATTTGAATTCCTGGAAATAATAATGGAACTATTTCATGGTGCATGGAAACTATTGAAAGTATTGGGTTTATTTTTGTAAATAGGTTTGGTACGCTGACCGGATTTGCGAAACTATTTCCCAGCGGAGTTGGCAAAAGCTGAAAAACTATTCGTGTGCCTCTCAACTACGTATGGTACTATGACCATTTTCTAATATTCGAAACATCCTATTTATGTTCATTGTTGGATAACAAGTTCTGGTTCAGTTCTAGACATGTATTAGATATCCAGAATTGGATGTATTTTGGATATCAAGTTTTGGACAAGATCTGGATATATTTTGGATATCCAGAATTGGACGTGTTTTGGATATCCAATTTTGGACAAGATCTAGATATGTTTTGGATATCCAGAATTGGACGTGTTTTGAATATCCCGTTTTGGACAAGATCTGGATGTTTTGGATATCCAGAATTGGACGTGTTTTGGTTATCCCGTATTGGAGAAGAATTGGATGTGTTTTGGATAGCTATCCAGTTTTGGACAAGATCTGGCGACGTATTGAATATTCGGAATTGGACAATGTTTCTGACAGCCAGTTCTACATATGTTTAGGCTGTGTATTAGATATCAAGAATTGGTCAAGTTTCAGATATCCAGTTCGGGATACCCTATAGACGTGCAATGGATATCCAGAATTGGTTATCTAATAGACATCCATAATATCCATGGATCTGATCTGGACATTGTGGATATCCAATAGATATCCATTTGAGACTTGTGCTGTATGGGTATTGATATCTCTGAAACTGCCAGAGCTTAAAAAGATGAAACTAATTTTGTCTGTCACACACGCACATACACACCCACATCCCATCCCCACGCACATACCATTTTAAAAAGTGTATTCAAGAACAGTGTAAATTGATAACATTTCGATAACAGCATGCGTCCAGTGATCCCATACCTGTTACGCCAGTGTTTTCGTAATAGTATTATTTCTCCAAATATATTTCAGTGGAAGTGAAACCCAAACTTCCCTCTCTCGGCACGCCCTTGGAGATACCTATAAAATGTTAGTTTATTACGATATAAACTATCCTGATTGGTCGGTTCGCTTAGTAATAAGGAACCAATAAAATATCGACATGCCGGGTTGTGATCTGCACCCAAAGAGCATGTGAATTAAACACAGAAACATTAATTTTTTCGCAAACAATTTCTGTGACAAAATTTTCCACAATGAGTGTGACTCACGACTCATGAAATACCAACCTCGGCTTGCCTAAACACTAAACGCACGTCTAAACAAACTTCTAAGTCTTGTCTCGTCTCGATACCATTCCTAATACAAATCAAAGGTCACTAAAAGAACAAAAGCTGAAAAACTATTCGTGTGCCTCTCAACTACGTATAGTACTATGACCATTTTCTAATGTTCGAAACATCCTATTTATGTTCATTGTTGGATAACAAGTTCTGGTTCAGTTCTAGACATGTATTAGATATCCAGAATTGGATGTATTTTGGATATTAAGTTTTGGACAAGATCTGGATATATTTTGGATATCCAGAATTGGATGTGTTTTGGATATCCAGTTTTGGACAAGATCTGGCGACGTATTGGATATCCGGAATTGGACCGGTCACTAAAAGAACACTGTCGTAACACTGACGAGAATATATAGCCTATATTTAATTTATATAAATTATATATGTCTATAATTTAAATGTATGTATACACTCGTATATACAGGGTCCACCGTTCAGCCTTGGACGCCTTGAGGGCGGCTACTCCCGTCAAAGCCCGTGCAATATCTCCGCTATGAAAGCCGCTAGCTTTGAAATGATTTCAAGTTCTCAGAATTATAGTTACAATTACATTCGAAATAAGCACGTTAATTGTCACGGGGTATGTTGAAAATGTTGTCCTCGTGCATCCACTCGTTTTTGGAATGTTTTTAGGAAATTTCGTGTGGCTTTGGTAACAAGACACGCTTAAAGGGAACTTAAGTTCGAATTAATTGTGTAAGCAAATTTCCACACACACAAACACACAACTCTTGACTGTTGTCTGCAGTTTATCTCTATATTGAGCAATAATTTACATAATTTTATGATTTCACAAGAGTAATCACGTATATTTCAAAATCTGAAGTGGATGTAGTGTTGCCAATAGTGAGATCTTTAGCCAATCAGAAACTATTAAATTTCATTACGATCAAACATTCTTGGAGTGATGTTTCCTCACTGTCCATACAAACGCAATCTACAAAATCATACACAAAAACATGTGAAGGAGTCCATTGCCTCCTGAGGGAGGGAGGGGGGGTGTCTGGTGTGTTGAAACTGGTATGTTGAAATGATAATAAAAATGAAAATGATTTTGCTGTTTAACTGTTTATGTGTGTCGGGGAAGGAGTGTATACATACTCACATACACATTTTTGTCACAGTACAAGACTTTCGCTGTTCGCAGCGTGAAGAGAACATCAATCGGATCAGATCTCGTTTCGACACTATGGGAGCAGGAAAAAATCATTTTTATATAGCATGTTCATTGTAGCGGGGGCTGACTAAATATTATGCAAAGTAGTGTCAATATTATATCACACACAAAAAAAGTTCGAGCAACATAATACAACGTATATCAATAATAACCTTTTTCACGCTGCCAAAGAATGAAAAGAATCAATTTGAAACTCAAATGTGCCACCACTGAAATCCGAATCTGGGACATCTTGATTCTTGATTAACTACAATAGTAATGTCAGTGCACACTCACAGATACAGTGCCGACGAGACCACACCCATCTAGACTTGACCGATAATCAGGAATCAGGTCTACAGTTTGATGCATTGTTGTATATCATTTGTAAAGGAAACGCCGAAGTGCATCATATGATGAAAGTGAGTATTCTTTAATGCATCAGTTTTTGATGCACCTTCCTGCATCTTTCTGTGTTGATGCACTTAAACATTTGGTTTGAGCTACAGAGTTTATGCATTTTTGTTTCAAGTAATGCATTTATTTTTTCTTTATGCATGTTATACACCTAAAAGGCATAGCCTATTTGATTTGGGATAAAATAGTATTTATTTGTATAGTTCTTCTATTTGTGACCCCCGCCCCCAAACTTTCCCACCTTCCTCCAATAAAAAGCACAACGAAACATAATAGCCTTATTTATTTAAATACTTTAAGTGTTTACTGTTCAAGAACACGTTTTTTGTAGGTATGTGTATTTTCATACCTTCATAAAAAAATGTAAAGTACTCCCCTGTGCTTAGCTCCACGCCATGAAGGCGTATAGGGGTGTGGGGGTAACAGCATCACGCCTCTGACCGCCTTTACCCCCTAGGGTTTCCCCCAGGTACCCATGTCATTCGACGCTGGGTGGGCTCCGGGGCCGCTTCCAACGTTAGAAAAGTTCCCGGATTTGAACCGACGACATCAAAATATCAGTAATCTCTTAGCTTAAATTGTTACATGATTTTGAGTACTTGTTATGTCATGCAGCTTTAACTTCAATTAATTCTTGTCTAGAAAATTCCAACTCTTTTCAAAACAAATAGCCACACTTATGTAATCAGAAATAAGGTTTTCGGTGTCACTCAAAGGGGTCTTTCGTCCCCCCCCCTCCCACTCTCTGGGGTTGCCACTGTTGCTACGCTAGATGAGGCCTGTTCTAGTATCTGTGACGTGAGCACACAGCGCGACGAACACCTATTTACAGCATCAATGAAGGCAAAAAATGGACATACACAGTCGAGCAATTTGAATGGTGTTGGCATAGCTTGCCTTCATGGCAACTGCGAATTGCAAGTTCTTGCTTTCTCGCGGTTACTCTCCTCGTGGACAATTTGCTACCTCAGCTAAAATCCTGGTACTTTTCCCCCTTGCATCGTCTGCGAGATTCCATTGCATAATAGACATGCTCTTGCAAAAGACAAAAGGTTAGTCACGTTTATGTTACGGGACAAATAAATCCTATTGTTTATAATAACCCACATATGTGCCAGACTAACCACTTAGTAAGGAAGAAAAATGCATGAATCGGCCGGCCTTGAATGTAGTTAGAATTGGGAACTGTTCCGACAGCGAGAAGGTCTTGAAAAAATCGAAACGAGATCGGTATCAAACCCTACGAGACTGATCGATACAAGACCGAGAACGAGATGTGCTTCTGTAAAAGCGAGACTTATGTCCGTGTGCACGAACGAAGATCAAATTTTAAACTCGGATCGGGAAAGGATCACTGGAAAATTCCATTGCACCAAGACGGTTCAACACTTGATCGCAATCTAGGAACATCAAAACGAGTTTATCTTCTGATCGGCCATTCGCCACCGTTTTGGTGGCTGATCCTGGTTCACGATACTGACGCTTCGACTGCAGGCAGTTGTTTTTTAATATAAAAAGAGCGGAAAGTGATATCGAGGGCGTGCAAACGCTAGAGATGTTGGATGTACAATGCTGATAATTCGAGAACTATGTAAACTAAAAACTGCCAAAATAATAATAATAATTTGTAGTTCTGTGGTGCAAAGTCGTAATGTTTATAAATACTGTACTTTCTATCCCAGAACACAAAACATATATAAATATCATATATTACGTGCAAGGTAAATTATAACACAGCAATGTTTACGATATTGCTACATGGTGTTGGAAATATGATTGTATAAATTTACGAAAATACATGTTACTGGCTATTTACACGACACGACAATATAAATACATAAGAATTAAGAAATGAAAAATTCTAATACTTACCACAGTACAGTAATAATATAAATAATAATAATATATCTTTATTTGAGCGGGGAGGTTCAGCATACGCTGTTCTCTCAAAATCGAATGCATTTCGTAAGGCATTTAAGTTCCGTAGAAGAAGGTTCCATGCTTTCTTCTTCTCCTTTTGTGTTGTGCTGTCAGTTCTTTTTTAATATTATTTTTTTACACTCCACTACATCCTTGTACATATTGACAAGGTTGATTAGTACATCTCTCAAATTCATAGAAGTTTGCAGCCCGAATTATTTTCTTCTCCTACATGTTGATACTTTAACTCATCACATTACTCTATGGGGTTCTTGATTGTCATTTGTTTAGCCAACCAATCAGGTATAGCCTTACAAATTAATCTCGGATCAGTTGAACGGAATCTCCTGAACGTCGTTTTTCCTTGGTGCAATGCAAATCTTTAAACCAAGTTCATTTAGAGTGGATTAAAATTGATCTCGTTCATCTTAACTTCAAAATAATCGGCGTTGGTGCACGCGGCCATTAGTGTCCGAGAATCTCGATCACGTTCAAGAATTTTACACGATATTTGAAAATTCATCTGTACTTTTCTTCGCAGCTGTACACTATAAAGTCTCCAAAAAATTTAGGAAGAGGTATTTTTCTCTTCAAATTTTACATATACAATAGCTTTTCGTGTAAAAAAGGCACTGAATATTGATGAGAATAGTAATTTTAGGATTTTATATTGTGTTGACGTTATGTTAATGTTGAAAGTTTTGGAAGTGGCATTTAAATACTGTAAAAATATCATTACAACTTTGGTATTACCCAGCAAATTGTACATCACCATGTTTATGCTTTCTGTTACGCAATGTGAGCTTCAAGAATTCAAAACAAAAGCGTCAAGAAAAGCTGCTGACAATCTCTGCACCAGATTACGTACAGTGGGGTATTACCATGCAATTTGTCCATCACCATGTTCGTGCACTTTATTTGACTCAATACGAGCTTCAAGAATTAGAAGAAAACTCAAAACAAGCTGTTGACAACTTCTGCACAAGCATACATAAAAATCCATCGCTTTAAAACACATAGAATTTAAGAGAAAAAAATCATGAAAATTGTCATGGACAATTTGCACGGTAATACTCATGGATCCCACTGTAAAAACCCTTAAAAACACATCGGATGTAGGAAAAATTAATGAAAATAGTCATGGACAATATGCCGAGCAATACTTGTGCATCCCACTGTACAACTTTGCCAGCTTCGGTAATGAAGTGGTGAGCTCTGCCGAAACCATGGGTTGTAGGTTCGAATCCTGTTCATTACGTAGACACTTATGTTTCTCCAATTCACCATCTATCATCTTAGTCACCATTAATCGACGTAAAATAACAAAATATACGAGTATTAATTGTTCGTACCGTTGTGTTGTTAAACCAAAAAAGAAATATCAAGAAATATCGGAACTAATTTCTCAAACTACTGCATTGTCATTATTGGCGTCCCGAAAGGGAAAGCGTATGAAATGTGATAAAAAAAATAATAATAATTGCGCCCATCTGGTGTATTGACTAGAAGTCTCTCACAAATAATATAAGTAATAATAATAATAAATTGCAATAAAAAGTTTATATTATTATTAGTTTATAACTTTTGAATGTTTTCGTTATTCAGTGATATATATACACAAAACTTTCTGGAGACTCCCATGTGTATATGGGTTCCAGAAACGTATATTCTAGGTTCGTTAGGCTATCTGTGAAGCCTGAAGCCTAGATAATAAAATTCAGGAGAAAAACCAATCAGAAATTGTAAATATTATTTTTCATATCAGTGAGATGATGATGATCATTCTGGAGTTGGCAACCTGATTTCCTATGAGCTGGCGACCTGATTTCTTACGAGTTGGCAACCTGATTTCTTATGAGTTGACGACCTGATTTCTTACGAGTTGGTAACCTTATTTCCTATGAGTTGGCAACCTGATTTCCTATGAGTTGGCAACCTGATTTCCTATTAGTTGGCAACAGGATTTCTTAGGAGTTGGTAAATTTATTTCTATTCATAACCTAGGACCATGGACGTCCGCAGGATTTTTTTCCAGGGAGGGGCAAGGAAGGTAATTTTTTTCCAGGGGGACAAACAAGGCACATTTTCTCCAACAAAAGTGTTGTTCCGTACAAAAATATTGCTTAAATTTGAATACATGACGTTCATACAATAATTAACACGTATTATTGTGGCTAAAATGAAATTATATGTGTGAAATGCATAATTTTTGGTTGACTTTCATTTTCCAGGGGGACCGCTCCCTTGCCCCCCCCCCCCTTCCGGACGCCCATGCCTAGGACCACGTGACATATTGAGATAGCCCAGATCTTGTTCTCAGGATACGCCACTGATGGGTTCTGTTCCACAGTGGGGGAAAAAATTTTGGGTTCACGTATAATCGAAGGCTCGTTTTCACTGCGCGTAAAGTTGAATTGAAAACAAAATTTGGCAAACTTTTCCTCCGAGCAGTCGTGGGCCGTTAAAGGAGGCGTAAATTGAGGCACGTGCCTACGAATAAGAAGTTGATTGTCCTTTGCGGAAAAAAAGGCTCCTTGAGACCAATGACCTTACAACATAGACATCAATTTAGACCATTGAAAGCAGTTGTGTATCCGAAGCCAAATTAGTCAGATTTAAACTCTCCCTTTCTTTGTCATTGACCGAAGGCACACATCGTGATTGGCAGCGTTGCCGTTTTTTTCACGATTGCGTTCATCTGTAAACATGGATGTTAAGAAGGGGGCAAAGGGGACCACACCCCCGGAAGATGAATTTCAGTCTAAAATTATATATTTTGCACACATGCTTTCATTTCAATTTCAGTCACAGTAATTTATATTAATAATTATAAGGGTATTGCAGTAACATGGTAACTTCAAACTGAGTGTTTTTTGAGGGGCAAGGCTGTTATAGGGGAAAATATTGGAAGAGTTACATATTTATTTCAGAAATTGAACGCAACAGGTATATTACCCATTAATGGCGTTCATTATACAATAATTTTGTGATAACATTATTGAAATATTGCACAGATGAATGTAGTATATAGACAGAAAACATTTAACAAACATACAAGTCTTAGGTTGTATCGTAATTTATGTAATTTTAGTATATTCCTTTTCAAAATTGCGGTCGGGCAAAATAAGTCCACACTGTTTTCTAAATCCACACTCTTTTCACTTTTGATGGTATCATTAAATGTTTTACACATATTCCAAATTGGGGATATTGTCAGAGCGTTGGTTCTATTACGACGGAGGCTGAAGAGTTGCCTTCTTGGTCGTAATTTGCTTGAGGGGTCGTAGAAGTCGAGCTGTGACAGGGCGAAAGGAGCTTCAATGAGATTATTTAAAATTTTGTGGAGGAAAATGAGCTGATGCATGATGCGTCTGTTGTTGAGAGTTGTTAGGTTCAAATATCTGAGAAGGTTCTCACGGGATTCCATTTGAGGGTATATACCATCTAGTTTGTACTTTAAGTGTCTTAAGAATTTACTTTGAATTTGTTCTATTTTGTTTATATCTTGCTGGGTTTGAGGGTGCCACATTATGCTTGCGTATTTAATTTTTGCTCTAACGTAAGCATTATAGAGCATCATTAAGCTTCCGACATTTTTGAACTCTTTGCATGTACGCATTATATATCCCAGAAGTCTGTAAGCCTCGTTTGTTACAAAGTTAACGTGCGCGTGAAATGTAAGTTTAGAATCAAACAGAACTCCTAGATCTTTGATTGTTTCTACCAGTTTTAATTTTTGTTTATTTATGCAATAGTCGTATTTTATTGAAGTAGTGTTTCGAGTATATGTATGACATTTGGTAATATGCCCTGGCTCTCCGTCTAGGAAAGATGCGATTCTCTGTTCGCGTTTCCCGTTTGTATGCTTGCAGTTGCAGCCCTATCCCTCGACCTAAGTTTTCACTTTTCGCCTGGTAAGTTGACACAAGTCTCTGGCCAGCCGAAACATGACGAAGAAATCGTCTTTGCCTTCCTGACTATGTTTCAAACTCTATAATTCATTATTTAGCTTCGTGCACGAAATGAGCGAAGGAAGTCTCTCAAAAATGTTTGAATCGATAACATTTCACGTCGTGCCTTACAAATGTTCGTAGATTTTGCTATTCTTTTCTTGGGTAAAGAATAAACCCGTGTACGTATTCATGAATATGGGTTGTTTAGTCCCAGTGACATGAGCTTGGAGTAAGCAACACTGTAATAGAGTAGGGAAGATCAGGAGTAACACCGTGGCCTTGAACTGACCTTTGCTTACATTTTCTTTCTTCTGTCTTAAAATATTAATGCTTCAATCTTGCAACGTTTGACCCTAATACGGTCGAAAATTACACGAAACGCTACTATTTGCAGTGGAGAAAGAAGATTGAATTCCTACAATGAAAAAAATCAATCGTATTTGTCCCTGATTGAAGCTCAGGCAGCAGACGACGGAAATTTTCTTTCATAACAAGTTATAAACCCACAATTCCTCGCAAATAGGTTAAATTTATGCTAGTTTTTGAGCACGAAGTGGAAATTTGTGTGAGAGGGCTCATTGTTCGAGCCTTGGGAATATGCTGGAAAGGGCGTGCTTTACGTAAATTATCATATCCACTTCGAATACTACATTGAACGCGCGTGTATATTTAAATTGGCCGGTGCCTTCAATTTTAAGGAAGTAAATATTTAATCGTGAATTGATTGATTGAATTAGATTATTTTACATCGCTTTTGTGCCCCTTTTAGCCAATAGCGATGATGGATATAAATGGTGCTGTGATGAAATGTATGAAAGGACATCATAAATGCATATGGACGACACAACACAATTCCTACATAGGATTATCCTGGCTGCAGGCCCAGGCGCCACAGCTTCGTTAGCCTGTAAAATACCGCCCAGGGTGTAATGCTTAGAAATAAGGTTTAACATTTGGTCGACTTCCAAAAGGATCGTTCCTTACACCCTTTTAACCTAAAAGAGACCAATTATTATATAAACCAACAAGAATATCAACTACGCAATAGTGCAGGTTTGAACTTTCATGTGTATTTGAATGTAATAATGGTATCTTTTACTATTATTATTATTAAAGTAGGGTTACAATTAAGTTTACAATTTTCTTTACTATTATTATTATTACATATTTGTGTGAAATGGAATTGCAGTCGCTTGCCTAACCACAAATGTCACTGCACCCCCCCCCCCCCCACGATATTTACCTAATATTTGAATGAACTCTGGTTAAATTACATATCATTGCATTTATTTGTGCTTTGTTGTTCTCACAGTGCTACGACTTCACTTCAGGGGTCCCGGGTTCGAATCCTGGACTGGCCTAATTTTCGTGATTAGCCAACAGTGGTGGAAAAAGCGAAGTAAAATAAATGTTTTTGCTTCGAATATACCTTAACAAAAACGTCCGAAAGTATAGTAAATGACAGACGTGATCACGAGACTTCTCGCAAACACCTTCAACATACACCCTACTCGCAACCGTAGCTCACTCGAACTGCCAGTGGAATATTCCACTCGCCGATATCGGCATAGAAAGCACGTTTTTGCGCAAGCGCAGAATTTTTGTTTTGGTGTGGGGTGGCCGTCTGGGACTGGAGGTGGAAGGGGAGACCTGGTCTTGCCTGCCACGTGCAAAGGCGGAAAATAGGAGGAGGGGAAAGTGCAGGCCTAAACTCTGCCTTTTTGCTTTTCTCTCTTCATTCTCAGCCCCCTTTTTTTCAGTAACCTACTATATTTCTTTGAGTGCGTCCGGAAGGGGAGAGGGAGGAATACCACAGCCCAACTCCCAGGAATTGTATGACAGGAGAATGCTGAATAACATATTCCATAAAAATCATGCTTTGAAATGTGCATGAGCAGTTGTAAGAAAAGAAAGTGTGCTATCGGTTACCAACACTTCTGAATCTGGAGCGTAATAGCTATATCATTTAGGAGAAGTTGGTAAGATTTTTGATACGCCGATTGATTCACCTTTAGGGATTACAATATCCATGGTTTCGTCAATGTTACATGATTTTTAACATTTCTGTAAGCAATACAATATAATTTTCGTGTAATTAAAATTGTACAAATGCTAAATATGAATTCCTCCTTACAGTTTTGCATCAAGGTATTCAGCTACAGAACAAATAGAATGTTTTAATAACAGTTTTTTAATGGTTTTCTTGAAGTCCAAGAGATAATGTAATTTTGAGGTAGTTTGTTGTACATTACAATAATACCTTTATGATAAATACTGTTAGTTGAGCGATTTGTTTTGTATGTCTCCAGATGAGTTCGGTCCAGTCTTGGGGCTAGCGAATTGAGACAACGGGGGGCTGCTTTGCTAGCTGGGAGTCACTACCCCCATAGGCGAAGTTCTGGAGGGGCCAGAGGGGGCCTGCACCCCCAACTTAAAAAAGACTAAAAAAAATAACACATGATTAAGTTCAGTTACTACATTTTTGTTATGAAGCCATATCGCAAATCTTGACGTTTGGGATGATGGCATGTGCGATAATTGCGCCGCGATAGCGGGACTTAGACTATTTGATTGGTGTGTACAGTTTGAAGAAAGAAAAACGTAAAATGACTTTGTGTTGAGTCAACAGTTACTGCTGAGGCATCAAAAGAACTTTTCAATTTAATTTTTCTAAAATTTCTGAAGCTTCCTATTGTACCGTAACTTTTTTAAAGTAATACGAGTATTTATTTATTTATTTATTTATTTATTTATTTCGTCTTCTTTTACATGACGAAGTTAAGGCTGTGGAGCCTTTTCTTCCACTTGACCATGTTTACAAAAAAATTGAATATGAAATAATTAAAATATTGAAGAAAAAAATAAAGAAAAAAATATAAAAATTACAGAGAAATAAAAAATACAAAGAAAAATTACATATAAGAAAGGTAATCTAACCTATAGATACGGGCACACACACTCACACACACACATACATATTTTTGCCCTTACACACGTACAAGCATATACATAACACTACACTTTCTTAAGCACAGTCCAATATTACACATACTTAAAACACAGTCCAAAACGATATACTTTGACGATAATTCATCTTAACTATTACGCTAAATAATTTTTGTGCCTTACGTCCTTCTATCATTGTATCAATAAAAAATTAATGAAATGCAAAATGCAATAATCGTACTGTTTTGCTTCTTTTAAAACTGACAACCAATATACTAATTAATATTTGTTTACTTAAGCGAGGAAATTTAACATTTTCAAACTCAGTGTTTTTAAGTTGTTGTTTTTTAATTTCCGGAGAAGGTCTGCGGACCCCTTATAAGCTAGGGGATATTCAACAACCCTCAGTCAAGTACATCATATGCTTCTCCCAGAGTATGCCCCCCCCCCCCCAAAGCAAAAGCTACCCCTCTGCATCTCTTTTCATTTCGAATACTGCTTTCAAGAGAATAAAGTTAGAGTTGAGTGAATTTCTTGCAATAAAATGTATACAGTATTTAATAGCAGGGGTTGTCCGTCGAAGGGGACAAGTTCGTATTTAGGGTTGTAATGCTAAATTTAGAGCCAAAAGGACCATGAATTTGGGCATCTGTGACATTATGCGAAATCATCGAAGACTGGTGGGGGAAGAATCTTAATTTACACCCATATATATATATATATATATATATATATATATATATATATATATATATATATATATATATATATAATAAAAGGCAATTAATTACTAATTATTAAAAAACTTTTTAAATACACATAAAGTAATTATTTAGTTACTTATTATATCAGATATATGTAAAGTAACAAATTAATTCCTGTACTAACTGGTTAAAGGTGTCAATAAATTACGAAATTTGTTATGTACAAGCTTTTGTTTAGTTTTTGTATTAATACAAAACTATTATAATTTATAATTATGTTTGACTTGCATTCTTCTTTTATTGCACACATATTGTCATTGGTGTAGACCATGGGCGTCCGGAGCGTGGCCCCCAGCTTTGGAAAATGAAAGGCAACCAAAAATTATGTATTTCACACATATAATTTCATTTTATCCACAATAATATGTGTTAATTATTGCATGAACATCATAAATTCAAATTTAAGCAATTTTCTTTAGGAAACAACACTATTTTTGGAGAAAATGTGCCTTGTTTGCCCCCTGGAAAAAATACCTTCCTTGCCCCTCCCTGGACAAAATCCTGCGGAAGTCGCTTGGTGTAGAGAGAGTAATAATCTCTTGCAAAAGAGAGAAAGCATTCTGCACTTACTATTTTGTGTGTTTTCGATATTATCCTTAGTAAAGAAAACTTTCCCACCGGGGAATTTATGTGGGGGGATTTCGGGGGCCAAGATTGTTGGTGGGTGGAAATCCCCCTGTCCCCCCAGGATTTCGCACCCTGATCTGTGAGCATATTGTGGAAATTTGGGAGGAGTTAAGGGTGTATGAATATATCACTGTTTAATAGCCCATGTTATTAAGTTGATTTGCAATTTTATTTTGAATATACTCGTATTTCCTAACAACCAACTTATAAAATAACGTAGCAAACTTAGTTTAAAAAGAATATTTTACAACATGTTTAGGCTATTTGCAAATTATAGACCTAACCTATCACAGTTTATGATTAATGCAAATTGTTTTTTTAGCATGTGAAAAATATAAATTATTGAGCAGAGGATTTTGGAAACAAGTAAGCATCTTGATTTAAATTGAACTGGAACTGGTTCTTGTTTTAAAGTTTGCAAACTGAAATGGCTCGATTTTTAATTTTGAGACTTGTTGATGTATAGACGGCGTTAAAAGCGGAGCTACTGCGGAGCATGCGCACTCGTCTGGTCCCCCTCTAACATCCGGTCACGCTTATGGTGCTATTGACGTTAATGTGAAAGGGCAAAGTGGAGATTCTTTTACAAGGAAATAGGGTGTCAGCTGTGTAGCATATGGTTGCACAGTTCGATCGGGAACAAATTTATTGAGTCAAGTATCACTTCGTAGGTTTTCAAAGGACGTAGACACACGAAACGTGTTGATACAAGCAGAACGAAGAAAGGATTAGTACCCGGAAATGATCTGTACGTCTTCCATTTTGTTACAAGCATGTTGATCGTTTATCTGCGTATTGTGTTGTGGTGAAAAGCATGCCTCTTTAGTGAGGTTTCAAACCGAAGCGACACGCGACAGCAGTGGTTCGTACCGAAGTCACAAGCGACACAGGCCCATTTAGTCTATAAATAAGTATTTACCGCTCATGGGAATCTGAGCGACACGTGCAGCTTGTCGTGCCACTTCGGTTCGAAAAATGTCATTGATCACTGAGGATTCACTTTTAACTGGCACGGAGATTACACACCGAAGCGACAAGCAACAACCTCTTTACTCTAAAGTAAATAATTCACCTTGCATACGAGTACAACAGACCGAGGCGCCACGATGCATGGTACTGAGAAAAAACAACAGTCCAGTCCAAGCGACACGTGCATTTTCTCGTGGTGAATTGGTTCGAACGGAAGCTTTTAGACTGCAGCGATGCGCATCTCTTGGAAACCAATAATCAAAAATAAACAACACCTTCCGAATTAAAGCGACACGACAAATTGCAGGTGTCGCTTGTCGCTCGGATTGGGTCGTTATATCAATACTGTGCATTGTGTTGCCCCGGCCATTTATTTGCGCAAGCGTGACTGGTGAATGGTTTGCTTTAGATCGAATGCTTCTGTGCGAAATCCCGACATCGTTTGTCGCTTCAGTCTGAAAACTCCCTTGTTGTTTGAAGTAAATTCGTGGAAGTGAAAGTGACATGCCGTATCATGTGTTTTCCCTAAATCCCTCAGGCGAAAAGGCGACGTTGAAAGCACAGATATTTACTAGCATTTGTTATGTGTCATTACTTCTGCAGGTTTGTTGGCAAAGATTCACTTAAGCATAAAACCACTAATTTTATAGAATTATCTTTCCCTCACTTTTCCATTTACAAAATAATTGAATATATCTAAACTTTCTTACGTTTTGAGTTCGTCGTGCGTGTACTTGTATGTAGTATGCTATACAACTGGCGGCCACAAAGATACGTCATATTTTAATAATCTGCTCTGCAGTTGATCATCCAACGGATTCTAGACGTACCCTCCTTCTTAGTAGAACTTTAACAAATACCTTTCTTGACTATCGTCGCACACTGATGAAAACAAGCGCTCATTTCTTGCTTCGTATGCCTGTGAATCTGCACTGGCAACAACGGGGACTGACCTAAACCGGAAGTTCTGGGGGGAACGGGCAAGACTTCACCAATGTTTATGTTTACATTTTTAACACGGTCTATTTAACTGTGAAAGATGACATGAAGAACAAATGAAGAAAAGATCAAGCAAAAAAATCGATTTATTACTTACAGAATTATCGTAATTGATCAATGATTTATCTACACACCCCTAACACCCCATAAATTGTTTCACGAAAGTCAAATTTATGAACATTTCGGCTCTAAATATAACCTTACACCTCCCCCAATATTTGTTTTTGGCTAAACCTCTGGTAATTGATGTTTTCATAGACAAAGCATGTGTGATGGCGGGCAGGATTGACTGCTTATTAAGTTTCTGGACTCAAAACTCTAGTATGTATACAAACAAATGAGTCTACTGAAATACTTTCTTGTGTGCAAAACCCATGCTTTACATGAGTATGGACATCATCAAATATGTAGTCAAAATTGAGAGTTTTTGCTTTCATGCTCGAAGCATGTGCTGGTCTCACAGTTTTGTCATCAAAGGTATTGGTTTGCAGTCATTTATGAACGCCCCCAAACAAAAATTCGAAAGCACATCCCTGACATTTTTCACAAATCAATTTGTTCTCGTTTTGGCTGTACATTTAGCCTTACACCCTCCCTAATTATGAACTTACACATCCCCTTCAGGTTTTAAATTCTGAATAAATTCATGATGGTTTGAGCCCCGGTCTGGGTGCGTGTTTCACTGATGTCTTGCACTGTTGATGTCCACATTAAGATGATATGTTAAACGTTCACAAAAATTCCAAAGCCATTGCTTCACAGTAACAAATGCTTTCTTTCCTTTTCAGGTGCCTTTCTAATTCCATTTCTCATCATGTTGATCCTGGAGGGAATTCCGTTATTCTTAATTGAGCTCGGGATTGGACAGAAGATGCGTCTAGGATCCATGGGTGTGTGGAACACCATTCATCCATGGCTTGGTGGTATAGGAATTGCCAGCTGTGTAGTGACCTTCTTTGTAGCTCTCTACTACAATGTCATCATCACATGGTGCTTTTACTACTTCTTTAATTCATTTCAAGTAAGCAAACATAATTCTACGCACATTTCCCAGCTTAAAGGACACTTCACAGAATGTAAGCAGCTATTGCGGTAACATAAAATTCAAAATATTTATTTTGCATGTAAAATATGAAAATGTTAATATACCATAGCACATTCCATTGCAAATGTAATGTATTTTTTTTTAAGATTTTGTTGCATAATTAATTGTCCAGAAAGAATATATATAAACTTTCTTGTCAATTGGTATATGGTAAATTTTTAATGTTAACTTAAATAATTACTAGACTCAACATCTAATACTATATACAATGGTGTTATACTTTTAAGAATAAACTGATTTAGCTGCTTTACTGTGATAGGTTAGGCTAGTATGGTTCTATCTTGATGATGAGATTATTTTATATTACATATTTTGAAAAACTAAATATGCTGACCAAGGCAGTAATTTATTTTATTAAAAACATAAACTAAACGTAACGTTTCAACCTTCTAGCAAGGTCTTCTTCAGACTCTGTATCAAGTACAAAAGTAACAAGATACAAAAACAGGGCATTATATATACACAAACATTACTCCCTCCAGACTATTTAGAAAGTTGTTTGGAACTTTCTAGCAGTTGACTTTCACTTTCCAACTTTACTTTCACCTAAAAGACTAAAGGCAATTACTTCCATATAGAATGTGGTTGGACTTTTAATCTCACGCTCTTTTCCCTTCATTTTTCTTCCTTCTCCTCCCCTCTTTCTCTCTTGTCCTTTCCACTCTTTCTAACATCTTCTTCCATTCTTTGTTTAACTTCAATCCCCCATTCCAGTTCATTGTGTCTTCTTCACCTCTCTTCTCTATTTCCTTGGCTTCCTTCCATTTTCTCACTAGCATTCTCTTCTCCCTTCCTATCTGCTTAGCCTCATCCCACTCTATGTCATGTCCTGTTTCTCTCGTGTGTTTAAATATTGCATTTCTTTCTCTCTTAAGTCGTACATCATCCCTATGTTGTTTCAACCTGTCTTTCAGCCTCTTTTTCGTTTCTCCTATGTACACACTCTGACATTCTTTACATTTCACTTCGTAGATAATCCCTTCCTCTTCCTCTTCTCTGTTTTCCTGTTTCTTGTTTGCATTCCTCGCTATTCCTAAGATGCTTCTCCCTCCCTTCCTGTAAGTTTTAATTCCCACTTTCTTAAGCACTTTGCATATCTTTTCTGTGGTCTTCCCCATACCCAGACCACAGAAAAGATATGCAAAGTGCTTAAGAAAGTGGGAATTAAAACTTACAGGAAGGGAGGGAGAAGCATCTTAGGAATAGCGAGGAATGCAAACAAGAAACAGGAAAACAGAGAAGAGGAAGAGGAAGGGATTATCTACGAAGTGAAATGTAAAGAATGTCAGAGTGTGTACATAGGAGAAACGAAAAAGAGGCTGAAAGACAGGTTGAAACAACATAGGGATGATGTACGACTTAAGAGAGAAAGAAATGCAATATTTAAACACACGAGAGAAACAGGACATGACATAGAGTGGGATGAGGCTAAGCAGATAGGAAGGGAGAAGAGAATGCTAGTGAGAAAATGGAAGGAAGCCAAGGAAATAGAGAAGAGAGGTGAAGAAGACACAATGAACTGGAATGGGGGATTGAAGTTAAACAAAGAATGGAAGAAGATGTTAGAAAGAGTGGAAAGGACAAGAGAGAAAGAGGGGAGGAGAAGGAAGAAAAATGAAGGGAAAAGAGCGTGAGATTAAAAGTCCAACCACATTCTATATGGAAGTAATTGCCTTTAGTCTTTTAGGTGAAAGTAAAGTTGGAAAGTGAAAGTCAACTGCTAGAAAGTTCCAAACAACTTTCTAAATAGTCTGGAGGGAGTAATGTTTGTGTGTATATATAATGCCCTGTTTTTGTATCTTGTTACTTTTGTACTTGATACAGAGTCTGAAGAAGACCTTGCTAGAAGGTTGAAACGTTACGTTTAGTTTATGTTTTTAATAAAATAAATTACTGCCTTGGTCAGCATATTTAGTTTTTCATAATCATGGAAACAAGGCTTAATGGTGTTATAATTACATATTTTGTCTACTACAATTAAAACAAGTGTTTCTAAGAACATTATGCAATATTTCAATTTTGGAATCTTCATGGAAAGAAATGTATATTTTCCAAAACATTTGGAAACAAAACTGCTGAAGTATTTCTAAAATACAAATTAGCTGTCATCAGTATAGTAGTGTCAACTTTACATACATAAGGAAATAAGTTACACTGTAATTCTTTAATGATATACATGTTCTTGAAACAAATTTCCTTGTGAAGAAGAATATTAAAAATAACACAATTGGTTGCACTGTATCTATATGGCGACGGTTACAAGAACGGTTTTACTAACATATTCATGATTTTTTTTTTTTATGTTCACATCATTATATTTTAGTCCTACATATAATGATTCTTAAGCACATTAAAAACATTACTTTCTTTTACCTGTGGGTTATCACAATCGCTTACAGACCCTTATCACTGATGATATCATATTCTTTGAATTCACCATCACTGCCGCAGAGCATAGAACAAATGAATTCAGCATTTTTCCGAATCCTAGTGGAATCACTAATCCGAATGAAATCAGTCACTCTGCATCTCGCAGATACAAACAGTCTACTAAGCCCAAACATGAAGAGGCACCAGACGGATAATTTGGTCATCTGTATTCCGACAAAGAGTGAAACAGCTTCTAAGAAACTTAGAACCGCACGTCTAATCATTTCCAAGAAAATGAACAATTTTAGTTGCATGCATCCTGAGATATATACAGCACTACTAATGGAGGGTTTCAGGTATCAAAGAGTTTGAACCAGGGACTAAAACTGATTGACATTACAAGTAAATTACGAGTTCAATACCAATTAATATCTGCACATTAGGAGTTACAGAGAGTACTAAGAACACAACAACCAGTGATCAGAACGCTACATTTTAAAAGTAGCTTCACAGCTACTCTTCCAAAAATGTAGCTTTGCTACAGCTACAGCTACATTTACCAAAAAGTAGCTTGCTACGCTACTCCTTTTCGGTACTTTTGCACTACTTTTTTATTTATAAAAATTTGGGTTTTTAAGAGAAGCCGCTAGTAGTTGTACTTACTTGAAAAGAGATTCCGTTATTTATTATTATGATACCCATCATTCTATCATTTTGGTAGCAGTAATGGTGCAGTAACCTATTTTTACTATAGTGTTTGATAATGATGTGTGCGTATATAAATGGCAAATTAATTCAAATTTGATATCCGAGTATTACCATTAGGTGTTACTCAAATCTGACATATTTTTCAATGAATATATTTTTAATTAGGTTTTTATATCTACATATTTTTCTTGAAGATAAATATCTGTTGGCCGGATCATATTGATGAATATAATTTGGTTATCTGGATATCAGAATGAAATAAATTACGTGGATATCTATCATCTGCAATATCAGGACATTTAGATTCTAGATTATTCGTATTGCCATTATCTAGTAATAGACATGGTCTCTTTAAACCTCATACACGAGTAAGCATTATTGTATTTTTTTTTTGACATTGTTGCCACATATTAAATTTACCTCAAAACTCCGAGAAGAAATGTAGCTGTTGTGAAATTTTCGCTACAACTATAGAAATTTTGTAGCTTTGCTACAGTAGCGTCGCTACAAGTAGCGTGCTTCTTCTGACCACTGACAACAACTTTACCTGAGTGCATTCATTATATCCAATGCCGACTTCTGTATTGTTTGAATCCCAGCCTGGCCATTCTTTGTGAATGTTCCTTCATCAATTTCGTCATATCATCACTGTTGCGATTAGCCAAAAGTTGTTGAAGGCAACATGAAATAATCTAATTCAATCAATCAATATGAACCTAATTCAATCAATCAATATGATATATCTGCTATAGTTAGTAATAGAGTCATATCTTATCTTTACAGCCAAATTTACCGTGGGGTGTGTGTCCAACAGATGACAATGACACAGTCGTAGAAGAGTGTGAATTATCTTCAGAGACAGCCTATTTCTGGTACAGGGACACACTGGATGTAGCACCAAGCATCGATCAACCTGGTGGTCTAAAGTGGTGGATAGTGCTTTGTTTATTACTCTCATGGATTGTAGTGTTTTTTATAGTAATGAGAGGAATTCAATCATCAGGAAAGGTATAGTGAATAACTGTTTGGTATTTCTTGTTCATCAGTAATGTATCTTTCTTACACAGTTTTTTCAAATTGTTATGTTACTTCAAACCTTGCAACAATATACTTAAAAGTGACTTCAAACTTAATAGTCTCGCAATCTTGACTTGCTAAGTTGGATTTTTTTTACAAAGTGAGAAGAAAATAGGAAACATTTATCAGACAGTGACAATTTTTAAAATTTATTTGGGCAACAGGCCACATTGTCATCTGTATTTCAAAATTTTCCAATGTAAGTGGTGAACTTTCCATCTTGTCACTGAAGTTCCGGCCTCCCCAATGGCATATTGGTAACATCATCCCCTTATAATCAAGGAATCCTGGATTCAATGCCCAGTGCAGGTGTAGTCCCAATTAGCCTATCTGTGCATAAAGTGAACTCGAAACAAAACTCCAACTCCAAGCTACTCAAGTGCCCAGGTTCGAGTCCCACAGTAGACATGGCTGTCCCTTCAAAAACGTTATCTAATAATAACTCATCTTCATTGTTGCAATTAGCTGAAAGTCGCAGAAAAGTGATGTAAAATAAAAGAAATACAAAAAAATGCAAACAATCACATAAATGGCTTGCCTTGTTTGATTAAAATTGATTTTTATTGTTATAAAATGTGTGACCTGTCTTAAACAATACAATATTTTATTCAGTATGAAAATTAGTGTGCCAAAAACTAACATAGATTTTGAGGGGAAAATAAAATGAGAAGGTCACATCCCCACATATATCTAAATAGTAAATAATGCAATTCATATTTAGATTCTTCTTTAATATTTAGAAAATTGTCCATCATTCTAAAAACAAGATACATTTTCAGAATGTTGAGACAGAATCCCAAGTCCTACTTTGAAAGAAATGAACAATGTTTTATGTAACTTTTATTTGAATATAGTGAAGTGTTCAGTATTCATTTTAGCAGAAAATATCCATTTTGTTAAGTTTTACCTTAATTGTGATATGTAAATCATTTTGCTTGTACGAGGGGAGAATAAAAAGCTTTGAGCCTCACTTGGAAGGAGTGATGATGATGCTAGGTAGTTAAAATTTTGGAGGATGTAAGGTTTGAGTTTTAGGACACACTGCGCGAACTTTTATGAAATACACATGTTTTCTTCTATTTTTTGTCAGTTTGAAAATGAATGAAGTGTCAGAGAAGAGTGGCCGACAGGGCCGTGATTCAGTACCTCTGTCGGAAAGGCCTCACTGTACAGGTTGCTTTGGTCGCGTGTGACTTCACCGCACTTCCCCATCCACCTTATTCCCCCAACCTGCCCCGTCAGATTTTCATCTTTTCCCTGGTATGAAGAATTCACTTCGAGGACGTCACTTCCTCACAGACGAAGGCGGTCATTCAGAGGTGTGAGTCTCAGGACAAATCATTCTACCAGATGACTGTAATAAAATTGCAGCACAGAATGCATAAGTGCGTTGATCCGGGGGGGTGATTATAGAGATTATGTAATTATGTAGAGAAATCATAATGAGAAACTGTAGCTCAAACATACCATCCCTGTGAGGCTCAAAACTTTTCACTCTCCCCTCATATATTTTGTGCTATTTATGAAATTATAATTTACTACAATTTTTCCATCTTTGACAAGTAAGTTTAATATTGCAGGTTGTGTACTTCACAGCACTTTTCCCATATATTGTCCTGACGATATTTTTTGGAAGAGCAGTTACGTTAGAGGGGGCAGGAGTAGGTCTAATTCATATGTATACACCAAAGGTAAAAACTAGGAAAATATTTTCATTGCTTGAATTAGTTCTTACATAATGTAGTGTAGATTCTCTTTAATTTTGTTAATATTTCAAATTCCATATTTTGATAACACAATATGGTGTTGTTTAAATGAAAACTATAGTCAAAAGTGAAACATAGAAAGTTTAACCAAATTGAATGTGTATCAACTACCAAATCACAAGAGCAAAATTGTAACAGACAGCATTTTGGTGAACTGTATTTCAAAGAACAATACACTTTGTTGTTCTGTCTTATTTTGTAATCACAGAAACTCAATTCAAACCATTTTTCTCTCTTTTAACTTTCGTAATAATGAGGAAATGTTTATTTTTAATTTAAAAAAATCCCTTTTAATGTTTTCATTCTTGAATTACAATAAACATATTTGTATACAGCAATATAAACTTATTTAGATATATAAATATTCATTGTTATGATTGTAATACTATTGTTTTCATTTGAACAACACAATGCACAAGTAGCAGAAAGGCAGAGGATGAAGAAAAAATAAAGAGAACATGTAATAAATAATCCTGTTTTATTTATTTTTGTTTTTCAATGTCACTAATTTTCTTAAACCATTAATTAACGATCTCAGTTCAATTTTATTATTGGCAGTATTTTGGTGAATCAGTGAACTTTTTGCATGCAGATTTAGAATGGAATTTCTTTCAGGTTCTGAGGTAGCCCTTTTTACAGGAAAGAAGAAGCCTTTCCTACCTGATTATTCTGTTCACATCCTGACTTATTTTACCTTGGCAAAATGGTAATAAGGTAAGAGTATTGTAATTATTTGGTAATTAATCAAATATCGTACTACCTCTCATTAGATGTGGTGGCAAATTCATTAGGAATATGGTTCAAAATACTTAACAAAAATGGTTTAATGCAAAAGAGAATAGTGTCTAGCATAATGTAATTAACAGCAATATTAATTGATTGTATTCGTTGTAATTTTTTTTTGTTTCATATTAGCAATGAGACTATTCTTGTGTACTTGACATTACTAATGTAACATGTTAGTTTGTAATTGGTTAGTATGATTACAAGTGCTGGTAAATAGTGCATGCATTTTGGTGTTTGTTTATTTATGTGCATTATTTCAATACCTTTCCAGTAACTTCTTTCAAAGCATAATAATATATATTACATAGCATCACGTGAATGGCTAAAAATCTGGAACCAGAAGGGAATAATCTTCCTCATTCACCCTCATTTATTACATTTATTACGACCATGAAGATTGAATGTGTAATAGACTGTAAAATCTGGGAACTTAAATTTGGGGTCGCACAGTATTTCTCAGATTCTAATTGCTACTAAGAATTTTACAGTCACTTAAGAAAAAATATGTATTGGGATATCATACAAAGTAACGTATGTAATGTATCTTAGAACAACCATACCAATTCCAAAACTCCTCTCTCCAGTGTGGTATTTGAACAATTTCCAGTGTGCCAGGTAATAACTACTCTTGAAGCATCAGGATATTACATATACTGTATTGGCCCGAATATAAGCCTCACCCTAAAATTTGAAGGAGCAAAATAAAATAAAAATATGATACCCGGATATAAGCTGAGGGAAGAAAAGAAAATTGGTTCCCTGAAAGATCTTTTCTTTGAAAGTGCATTTTTCAGTTTCAGCTCGGCAGCAATCCAATGTCTTACATTAGATTCATCAAGTCCATATTTCCTTCCGGCCTCTCTGTTGCTTGTGGCTTTAGCGTAATGAAGAATTGCAAGTTTGAAACTTGCATCGTAACTACGCCTTATTCCCAGGCTTGATGATGCTTTCTTCTCCACATGATCATTCATATTGGCAACACTTCAGTAGAAGTGAATACCTGTATAAGCTTAGAGAAGAACGAACATAATCTTAATACGGCCAATACAGTATGTATATAGATAGATAGATATATATATATATATAATGGATAAAAGCAAGGAGGGCCAAAAGGGCTAAGTAAAAATCAAAGAAGGTAAAAGGCAGTAGCGAAGCGTGGTCTTAAGAGGAAGGAAAGCAATGCAGTACTCCGAAAAATGGGGGGGGGGGGGGGGGGTATATAAATTATACAGTCCATTGCCCCAGTTTTTCTAGGAAAGAAAGGACATTTTAAATAATAATAATATATCCATGAACTCCTCTCTCAACGGCCATACTGCTAAGTTCAAAATTCTTGTCACGTTATTGATAATAAAATACTTGCTATTACTTACAGCTTCCCGTACGAAATTTGAAATATTCATGTTTGTTTCACAAAAGAGAACACTCACTTCAACCACTCGTTCTTCCCACATAAATGGAAAATATTCCGAAAAGCTCAGAAGCTAACAGAAAAGTGATGTCAACCTCGTTGTAAAAATTAATGTTCACGGGGGAGTAATAGAACTGACTTGAAGCTTAAAATTAATTAAGCTTTCGAATAATAGGCCATTACAATAGGAAGAACATGCGCTGTTTCTTCTTTTTAATAATGTATTATATTAATAAAAATAATATTTCGAGTTGGATAGCATTTATGACTTAACGTTTTTGCTATTTGCAGGTCTCAGAAGAGAGTTTCATTGCTTTTTTTTTTACATACGTTTTATCGAAAAAAAACATCAGTTCATTGTTTGTATGAAAACTTACGATAAATATAGTGTAAATTATTTGGTAGTTGTCAACACTGGCGTGCGTTGTAATTTGAGACAAGAGAAGTGTGAAGCGGACAACAGCCAGCTGTTCTGCAGATTCCAGCGCTCCCCAGTGCCGGAACACCATGTTTGTCTTAATCCCTGAACGTCGACATTATTGACACGTTTTACAAATCTTGAAACTCAAAGTAATGCTTTAAAGTTTATCTACATGGAATTTGGAACAGTTATAATAATTTATTTCAATAATTCTGTGTTTATAATAAAGCAAATATACATCTTCGAGATCATGTTAACACTTATATGTTTTCTGATAGTAGTGTCTGCTTTCTGCTTGGCTCGGGTGTTTTCGAGAAGCCGAAAAGCTCCGAAAAGCAGAGCTTTTATTAGTGGTTTGGGGACCGTACCTTCACCAGCATCTACCCTTCGCCATATGATACTTGAGAAGCGTTGGTTTCCCGCACAGTGGCTGCAAGCAGAGAGGTTGCTGCTTGCCAACGGGCTGCGGAGAGAATTTGCGGGCGTAAAATTTCGCGAAATCGAGTGCGATAGAAAATAAATAATGCACTCAACGTTAAGTACATTAAATAATATTTTAATTGTGCAAGCAGTGCTTGCATTGCTTGTACTATATCTTCGCCACTGGTAAAAGGAAACACTCACCGGACAGTAGAAAAATTCAAAATTTTCGCTAATTTCATAGCGAAGTCTATAGTTCCGTCTATTTCTCCTCACACCGATGATGCTATGAAATTAGCGAAAATTTTGAATTTTTCTACTGTCCGGTGAGTGTTTCCTTTTACCTTCTTTGATTTTTATATATATATATTGGGTGTCCCAGGACAGTTCCCTAAAAACCTAACTAAGGCCGGTAATGTACATGTACAATGTGACAATTCCAAACTTTTGTAAAGTTGAATGGATGCTAATGAATCAATCGATCATACATACTGCCATTCTCCCCTCCCAAGTGCTAAGAATTAGGAAACAATGGGGAGATGCCGAAACCAGAAGGGGGAATTTCCCATCACCCCCTTCAAATTGCACCCCGCCCCTCCATTCTCCCACAATAGTCTAGGAATGTTTATCCTTGAAGCTAGTTTATGATTAAATATGTTCCATTCAATAATATACCTTGCCATCTTTCCTGGATGGGTAGTTAGCACATGACACCATGAATGGAGTCCTAATTTCAAATATTGGCTAGGGCATAAATTTTTCATCATGTGTGTCTTCATCTATGACTCCAATGTACCATTCATTCTTGTTGCACTTAACCCAAAGAGGTAGAAACATGGTAATTGAAAATATGTGTACACACATTCAGAAATGGAAATGGGTTTCAAGAAAAAGGCTGATGACTAGCCGGCATATCCTGAAAATCTGAGGGAAAACTCAGCCATAAGGAATGAAAGGTCTGTGTTAAAGAACATTTCTGCACTTGCTTTCCAGAAATGTTCTCACACTGATTTGTAAGATAATTCAGCATGAGTATGCAGCCCATTTTTCACTGAATACTACTTCTTCTCCTTTTTTGCTAGAGCAAAGTAGCAACGTAATGATTTGGCACAGGCAATTCTCTTAAACCAAACTGCAGCATTGGGAAAATCATTTGGAAATTGTTTGGTAACCTCTGAGTATCACCGCAACATTCCGATGCTTCATAACCAGTGATGTTGCTGTTATATTCAACCCTACTTACATACTTTGAAAAATCTGTGGAACTAGGGAGCAGCATCCCCTCTCATACCTCCCCCAATTTCCAGTCCTGCATACATTCTACATACTATGTAGTGTATATTTATGCCTGTCAGAAGAGAGACAATTAATAAGGTGCAGTAGTAAAATTGATTATCATCCAGAAATTTATTTATTGAAAGAACTATAATCTACATATAGCATTTGTTTATAAGATAAAATGATATGGTTCTTCTCACATTAGTTTTAGAATTAAGGTACAGACATATTATTTGCCATGTTTGTTTGTTGTATTATATCGTCCTTTATCTTACAGGCATATACCATTTCTTATATGATAGGATGTTGGATGACTAGCAGAATTACGGGCATTTGGCAATGCCTCCACATTACTGTACAGCATGCCAAATTAGAATGGCTTATCATTTATGGCATCTAGCAATATTTTTCTATTAAGATTAATTACTCCAGTGTGATTATGATAATAAAAAGTAAGCTACAGTTAGTTTCATTTTATGAGTTCATAGTATGCATTTTGTTATGAAATAATAATAATATTCATTTCTCTTAGATTGTGTTTTACGTCTTGGATAATTCAACTTTACAACCAGACTGAAGACATTTCTTTATTTTCTGTTGTGAATATTCAAAATGACTGATTCACATGTAGTATCAGTGAGCTGCAAATAATGCAGGTGCAAACTACAGTGAATTCTTCTGAAAGTTTCTCTCTCATTTTGAAAAACTGCTACAATTTTTAAAAATGTGAAAAAAATTACTGTTTAGAATTCCTTCCACAGCATTTGATAATGTTTTTCAGAATCTGGAATACCACAGTGATGTTTTGACACAAGCAAATTAAAAAAAAAAAAAAAAAAAAAAAAAAAAAAAGTGTGCTCTTACAGGCCAGTTGTTCATTATTACCTTAATGCCAGATCCCAGGACTTCACAAACCTGTTGCAAACCACCCAACCTCACAAGAACAACTGGGGGCCAATTTGGTAAAACAAAATAGGGGGAGGGGACTCTGGTCCAGAAAGCCTGATCATGCAACCACACCACGCCACAAAAATACATTTGTCAGTGCTTGAATCTCAACAGGCTATTACACCATAGGGTCTAGCTTTGCAGCCCTAAGAATAGGGTTCATGGACTACATTAGTTGTCAGTTCTCAATGCTAAGTATGATCAATCTCATGAACAGGGTTATTGTATCCTCTTTTGTGCCTGATGATAAAAATAGTGTCTGGTGGATTTTCTTCTCAGAGTAGAAATTTCCTGGTTTTCTACAACTCCTTAAGAAAATAATCACAGTAAGTTACAACATGGTTGCTAGATGTGACACTAGTTTGAGTATGAATAAGATTATTAGGGGTGTGCAGGATCCCAAACAGTCAGGACCAGGATCGGAAAAAATATTTCTCGTCCCAATCCTGACTTTTTGGGATCCCGAGCTGTCAGGAAATACTGAATGGTCATTTTAAAAAGTCGTTAATTATCGACATTTTATGCTTTGTGTCTGGAACTTATTGAAAATTCTTAGTTTTTATTCCAGAAATGCAAAAACAATCACTGAAGGTGGAAATGATGTGTAGAATTTGAGATTTCCAGAGCTTCGGGAAATTTCGAACATTTCCTGTACCGAAAATTTCCGAATGTCGGGATTTAAAAATTTCCCATCCAGACCCAAAAAATTATGTCCTGCACATCCCTAAAGATTATCACTAAAGTTGATTATGAAACACTGACGATAGCGAGCGACAGGTCCAAATCAGAAATCTACACAAACCATCTTCAGTGCCACATCATCTTTGGTTCAAACTCATATCCCCATTTATATGAACACATTATCACATATCTTTGTTTTTGTGCTTTTGAGTTTCCTGGGGGAAGGGTAACAACTTTTCTCTTGAGATTTCGGCCAGTGTATGGGACCAGGAGCCACCCACCATCATGGGGAAGTTGGGGAGCTATAAATGAGTAGCATAACCCGGTCATGGAAACCTACAACAATAACTTGGGGTTGATGGTGCTGACCACACATCACTCCCATAGCTCCACCTCTGCCGAGGCATATGGGAGTGAGGTCGGCAGTCGGTATGTAGGCCCTGGCTGTCAATGGTTGCAGCCTAAAACTGATTCTGGAAATTAATACTTGTAGACAAGTTTAAGTTGTATCATCCATTGTGATAAGGATGTTGAAAAATTCAGCAACTATCCAGGTAGATATAGTGACCGTAATTCCACTGCCTTCATAGGCTATTTTAAAAATTGCAAGAAGATATTCTAGAACATACATACACACATTTTAAATATTACCACTCCTAGACAAATCAGAGCCGAGTACGAAGTGCACCGAACCTCAATTGCGTAGGGAAAGAGTGTGGGGGAGGGCAGGCAAGTAACATAATTATATAATTAACTACAAAATAACGAGAGACAACGGATAACCTTTACGAAACCTTTTTGATCAGGGGGATAAATTACCTTGTCCAGCAACTGTGAAATTAAAAACAGAAATTTCGGATATTTTCTAAATTTTAATTAACGTAAATTTAAATATATATACAAGTTGTATCCGAACGTTCATTTCTCTAATTATCAAGCCAAAACTCTAATTTTAATGTTGGAAATCTCTATTGTTTCTACATGGATGCTTTACATTTCATGAATTACGTCAGAAGTACGCTTGTCACAAGGTAGACTCACATTACCCCAAGAAACGAAGGTTGCCCGACGTGTACAGTTCTGAACACTCCACGGTGACGGCACTAGCCTGCCATGCAATCCAATCTCTTACAGCATCCGTTGCAGGAGATCTGTCCTCCGATCTGAGCTGACTGAAGCAAAAACAGCCTCTCCCTTCCAAATCACAGTTCGAACAGGCGACCTCCCCCACGCTGATCTAGGAGTTTATATATGTTTGGTTGGCGTCTGTTGCCAACGGCCCTTCTTGCAAAAGTTTTGATTTGTAACAGCTAAATGCCTGGCTTTCCATGAACATTCGAGACACGAAGAAAGAACAGAGTGCTACATGGTCTCTATACATGGAATACATGAACCTAAAAAATTGCATAATAAATAGTGTTACACTAAACACACATACATATTTTTAAACATATAATTACCTAATTGATTAACATATTAATAAATATTAAATAAGGAAAAAAACACTGTTGCCCTGACACGGGGCCAGGGTAACACAGGCTATTGTAAACATTGCAAGAAGATATTCTAGAACACACACACACATTTTAAATATTACCAAATCATATTGCATGCACAAAGATTTAAATATTATCAAATCGTATTCCTTTTTTTTATTTTCAGGACAGGCTGATTTCACGTTTTCAAGAGTACAAGGGAATGATGCTCATTAAATGATTATTTCTTCTTGATTTTGAATGTTGTCATCTTTGTGGATTCATATCACCTTGTTGATGCCATGCCTTTTCTTTGTTCTATAAAATTGGGGCTATACTTTCCATGATCAGTATTCATTCACATATGTTTAGTGTGCTGCCAGATCTGTGATTGACTTTCATCAGTGTCATCTAATTATACTTCATCCTCATAATCGCAATGGCCCAAAGTAGCCAAAATACAATGCTAAATAAGAAAAATATAAATGGAAATATTTGGTGTGCTGTTACTTACAGACGTGAATCTATCACAATGGGAAACTTTAATATATAATATACCAAGTAAAGATTGTTATTATTATTATATTTTTAAGTGTTGAACATGGTAAATTCAAAATACAGTACTAATACCATGAAATTGGTATCCCAAACCAAACTGGATTAAACTCTTTCCCATTGAAATAACTAAAGAAGTCCTTTCAATTTAAATTATAGCAGAGTATATAGACTTCCAAACGTAGGTTAACAATAACATAAGCAACTTTTGTTCATTTGGTTTTGCAACTGTTTGAGTACATTATAAAGTATCCCTTAATTGGTGTTACATTTGAAATTTCATGTCGGGTAGTACTTTTTTTATGTCATACAATATCTGTCTGTAGTACACATACTCCAAGACCACGGTTGTATCTTCGAGACTTTTCTATTATAAGGTTTTACAAAGTAGAAATCTGTATCTCAGTTGTTACTATAATAACTAACATATTCGTGAAGATGTTACAAGATCTCGCATAAGTAATCACAAGCAATTTCAAAGTCAGAAAATTACTTTGTCATGCGAGTTCCAATCCAATATTGCATAATTTTGTTTCACCTGACTATACATATATTCTTTTGCAGATTTTGTCTAATATACTTCAGCAAAAGACATTGTGCCACTGATGAGTTTTTAATAATATTAACTATTTGTTTTCTCTTCTCAGCCAATAGAAGATACTGCAGGGAAAAGAATACCCTTAAAACATATTTCAAGAACCAGCTATAACTATAGTACAATAATATATCATGTGGTACTAACAGAAACCTCACTGGAATTTAAAATATATATTCAGGAATATTTATGATTAATTCATGCATCCTGTTGAATACTACAGGCATTAATACAGAAATGGCAACGTGTTCCTTAGTGGAGTTATAATGCAATTTTGGTAGAAAAGTTTGTGCGTTATCTTAAACAATTTGTTTCTCATCCCTTCTTAAAATCTTTAATGTTATTTGTAATTTGGTACTTCATCTTCTGCCTTTAGAAAATTGGAACTTGATTTGTTTTAGAAAAAATATATTACTGTGTCTTACTGCACAAAGAGAATTATAATAATGAGGTTTAGCACTATTTCTTACTTGTATCCTTTTACTTTACAGGTACATAAATTATTAGATCCAACTGTATGGTTGGATGCAGCAACCCAAGTATTTTATTCTTTTGGGCTAGCTTTTGGCTCTCTTATAGCATTTGGAAGTTATAATCCTCCAAATAATAACTGCGTAAGGGATGTAATTCTGGTTTCCATTACTAATGCTGTGACAGCCATATACGCTAGTGTGGTCATCTTTGCTATTTTAGGATTTAAAGCCATGAATAATTATGGCAAATGTCTGTTCCAGTAAGTATTAGTCTTTTATCTTCATAAATATGAAAATGTGTTATAATTTGCTCTCTCGTGTGCTTATTTCTAAAAATTAATTATATTAATTATTCAGGTGAAGTTATACATATTATTATCCACTATGTATTTATCAGTGGCATGCGGTGCTAAATCAAGCAGGGGAACAGGTCACCTTCATCCCCCCCCCCCCCCATGGGTGTCTTAATATAATACAGTAGATCAAGTAAAATTCAACACTTATTGAAATGAACCAAATAAATATACGATACATATGGACGTCAGGAAAGGGGTTCCATGCCCCCCCCCCCCTGGAAAATGAATGTCTACCTAAAAATTATATATTTCACACATAATTTCATTTGTCAGTAATTTGTTAATTATCATAAATTCATTGAAGAAATATGACTGAAATAGTATTTTTTGAGGGGGCATCACTATTGTGGGGAAAAATATGACTCCTTTGCCTCTCCCCTTGGAAAGAAAAATACCTTGCTTGCACCTCCCTGGAAAAAATCCTGCGGACATCCATGACGATACATGTATTACAAATTGTCACAAGTGACATACATGAGGCACGTTAAAATTATATGACAATAATAATTTTATAGCAAATATGATATAATATAAAGAAAACTTTCAAAACATTATTATGCTGCAGGAAGTTTTTGGTGCAAACTTCATGAATGTAACTGTGCTTGATTCCCAAGGCAGGTTTGGTTCTCCCCGAGGCGTTTAGTAGGACCACAGGCAAAAGAGCATCCGCAGAACTGCATTTCTTGTGCATCGTACTCGCATGAGGAGGCGAGGTGTAGAATGGAGTAGGCTTCCTTATGGCCATAGTTGAACAGATGGAGGAGATGATGCACAAAGGCTTCTAGCTGAAGGTTATTTCGTATTTTATTTGCGGTCGCTCTATAGTGGTAACGTTATCGCCTTGTAATGAAGAGGTTGTAGGTTTGATATCCGTTGGAACCACATAGTGGTTCGGATCCCATTTTAAACTGTAGGTCAAGTCTGGATTAGTTTGTCTGTGCATAAAGTGTGCTCAAAACTCAAACCGAAAGGAAGGTTCGCAGTGGTCTTCTCTCGATGAACAGCCTCTACAGTTGTAGTTTACGGTGCAAACCCTCCCCTTTCACCTAACTGTTGTTTCAATTGGGAAATATTCAATGTAATTCGTCACTTGCAAGATTGCCTTTCCTATTCGTTACAGCAGGCACTCGAAAGAGCTGGAGGTATTCTCGGAATTTTCCCCCGCTCTTACACTGTTGAGGAGGTCAGGAATAACAATCGTTTTAACAACTGAATGATTTTGTAGCTACGATTCCGTCCCAAAACAGCCCATTTTTTTTTGTTTTTTTTTGTTGTATGCTACACCTACGGTCCCTTTAATTGCCGGGGAAGTACAGTGTTACAACAGTGAATGCCTGATCCAATAAATTCGCTCCACATTTTTCCAATTTCGTGATACAAGCTGGAATATCTGAAATTGAACCCAGGATGACCTTTGGTAAGAGTGCTAACCACTTCACTACACAGAAGCCCTTACCAGAATATAACTACACTACAGTCCCGTTTAACCGAATTTGACGGGACCGATGGTGCTTCGGTTGAACGAAAATTTTGTTAAACCAGAATAAAGTTTTTTTGATATACAGTACGTACAGTATTTTGATATACATTACATATGAAACTACGTACAGTATAACGCTCACTAACAGTAAGATTTCAGGTGCACCGAACTGAATTACAAATCTCAACTGGCAGGTGTTTTTTGTCCTTGAGTGTACAGCACAGTACGCGTGCTAAAAATAGACAGGGATGGGGGAGTGGGTGAGTACAGCCAACGCATCTTAACAATGAACTTACTCTTTGATAACTAACTGTTAGACCAAAACAAAGACAAAAGTGCTTCATCGGTGATCCCGCCTAAATTAACTGCACACGAGTAACTGCTTTTTTTAGAAATTAGGTTAAACGGTACTATAATGTACTAATAAAACATTGTAAAAGTATTCTTGTGAAATTTGGTATTATGTGCAAAATTCTACTCCTTGATTGTAAAAAAATTAAAATAAGACAATCAAATCATCCAAATTCAGAAGATGAATATTAACAACAATGGTGAATCTTTCAGTGATGCTCAAAGGTTGCACTTCCATGGAATGACGAATATCACAGATCCCACCAGAGATGTAGCTGAAGACTTGTATAACACAATGGTTGCAAATCTTCCTAATTCAACCTTTGTGGAATGGCATATGCAAAAATGTAATCTCGAGGATCAACTAAATCAGGTGAGTGCCCTCAGTGTAAGAGATTTGATTTTGAGCGTAATTTCTTGCTTCCTTGTGAACACAGGCTAATATAAATGTGTGGAATCAAAAGAACGACATGCAGTTACGAGGGTAAGTCAATATATAAGTTGCAAAATGAAATAGTAAGAAAAGTTTAAATAGTTACCTGGTGAAATGTGGTTAATTTTTCAACGTAATCTCCCTGAATATTTAGGCACTTGTCCCAGTGTTTCACGAGCCCCTCAAAGCCAGCAGCGAAGAAGGTTTGTGGTTGGTGTCGTAGCCAGCTGGTAACCTCCCGATGGACCTCCTCCATATCCTGGAACCGGTGACCACCCAGGTGATTCTTCAGGGGCCAAAGAGATGAAAGTCGGATGGTGCCAAATCCAGACTGTAGGCTGGATGTTCCAGTCGTTCCCAACCTAGGGACCGTATATGAGCCACTGTTGTATTGGCACTGTGTGGACGAGCGTTGTCATCCAACAGGAGAACTCCATCTCTCAAAGCACCTGGAAGTTTCCTGCGAATGGCTGATCGTAACTTCGTCAGGGTTCTGACAGTGTGACCCTGGGGCAGAAATTCCATGAGTAGGATGCCTTTACTGTCCCAAAACACGGTGACCATCACCTTCCATGCTGACTGAGTAACCTTGAACTTCTTTGTTTTGGGTGATGAGGGATGTTTCCATTCCATACAGGCACGTTTTGTTTCCGGTTCAAACTGGTGAATAATGATTTCGTCACCAGTGACGATGCGGTTAAGGAACTCACAACCCTCTCTGGCGTACTTCATAAGATGCTGTAATAACAGGCCCGTTCCGGTGTCTTTGTGTTGGTTAGTGAGCTTACCACGCGTACACTCGGCTAACACACCTGCCATCTTACCCACTTGGCACTCGAATGACTCACCGCTGCACGAGAACGCAACTACTAACACTGTATACGATTACACGGTGGTGCTGCCACCTACATCAACACTTGTGGAAAGGATCATTGCAACGACTGATATTCATAAAACAATTTCACATTGCAGCAATTCGAAGATATTTCATTTTGCGACTTATATATTGACTTTCCCTCGTAAATATCCTTCACCAGCCTATTTTCAATATCGTATGCCATTTTCCACAGTTAATTATGACAATGAGGATGAAATAATAACAATGATATGCCTGTCTTACCTAGTGTACTGCATTGCAAGGATCATTCCACCACATGTGCTTCTAATCTGCCGCTGATGTGCAGACTAGTACATTACAAATGCATGCTCTAGCATTTCCTAATACACCAATGAGCACCATATCTTTTACGAGATTCAACCAAGCCTGTAGACCTGGTAAAACTGATGGGTTAGAGCATCATCTGCATTTATGCTTGTTATGATTCTTAAGATCATTCTGTAAGCAATGGTAACATTATTTATGTTTAGTGTGCATTCTTGTACATTTATGTGGTCTTGATGCATGTGGATACAAAGTGATTTTCAGATTTGTAGATATTGTAGAAGGCTAGGGATGCAGGTGCAGAATGTTTGCTTCCTGGTGTACTACACATCCGGTTTCCTCCGTCTCCTGGAATGCTCCAACTTGCATAGGAGAATTCCACAGGAAACGGAGGTTGCCAAGTACAGCAGAACTGGCTACTATATAAGCGAAGGGTGATCTGTATTTTAGTTACGAATTAGTTGGTGCATCATTGATAGTAGCAGCCAGTGCCGCCGCCAGGGAGCAGAGGTAAGTGCTGGCGCATCCCTCAGCCACCTACTCTTATTTGTTTAGCCCAGTAAACTGGAAACTGTGTATCAGTGAGTGAGAGAGAGAGAGAGAGAGAGAGAGAGAGAGTGAGTGAGTGAGTGTTATGTGATTCTTTACATAAATTATCAGGCGTCAGTCTAATCACAGTTCACGGAGATAGTTTTACATACAATTTATTTACATGCTTCTTTCCTTCTCCTTACATGAGGATCATTTATAAAAAAGTTATTACATGCTCGTAAGTTTCTACTTTATATTACATACTTCCGTAATAGTCTCCGGCAGAGTATAGCGCATGTTGCCAGATTCTTGGCAATTTTCTCATGTCATCAGTGGAATAGTTTTTCCTATATCACTGAGAGACCGCTCTAAGGCCTGTACTATATCATTGATGGTTTTGAAGTGGTGTTCTTGTAGAGAATGTTGTAGCTTCTGAAACAAGTCATAGCTGTAAGAACTCATGTCTAGACAATTGGGGGTGTTGTTTAGCACTCCCCAATGCCACCCTTCAAGCAGTTGTCTCACTGAATTTGCAACGTATCGCCTTGTGTTGTCATACAGCATGATTGAATGACTCGCCAGAAGTGTTGGTCGCTTCCGATGAATAGCTGGATGAAGTTGATTCTCCAGAAAGTTACTGTAATACTCGTTGTTTACAGTAATTCCATTTGGTTATGTGTGGCAACATAAAATGACTTCATATGCATAGGCAACAAGAAGCAGCATCACCTTAATGTTATGTTGCTGGGTGTTTGTTGGAACTTTCGTGTGTTTGCAAATCAGTATGGCGAACCTCTTAACCACTGTTGGATATTGAAGTGCCTCATCACCACAAGCTTGCACAAGTTCTCTGTGACACTTAACAGCATTTCTTGCATGTGCAACTTGAATTTTGATTAACACAGATTGTTCTTTTCGTGAGAATATTGTTTTAGAGTGCACTATTCAATACTGCCACATGTCAATCTGGAACTATGACATGTCACGTGTAGAGGTAGGAATGCATGCATTATCAGAATCATTGATTAATTGTTGCTGCCAGTAACGAACAGGGAACATATTGTTGAGTAATCACTTTTTTTAAAATGAGCCTCGTATGTACAGGCATGGACACGTTTGGGTAGTAACAGTTCCATATTCTTTCAATGGGATTACTACAACTCATATGTGTCCGTGACTGTACAAGGTTTCAGTAGAGATTTGGCACGAAATGCTGTAGGTTACATTTGCTCTATTCCAAGGAATGCAATTTTAAGAACTTTTGTTCTACAAGCACATTATTTATCATAGCTGTAACCCATTCCTGCGGATTATGAAAAATCTGGTGAAACCAGAGCTGGCTGGGTAGTTCAGTTAGTAGAACAATGGCATGGTATGCCAGAGACTAAAGGTTCGAACCCTGGTTGAACCTGCCTTGTTTGCTTAAAATTCCTACATGTTATGTGTACTGTGTGTGTCAAAGAATGAGAAAAGGCTGTAACATGTTTACGAGTTTAGCTAATGCTTGTTCAAATTATAACATGAGATTATTTGCATATATTAATTTCTTTCAGGCTGCCGAGGGTACTGGTTTGGCATTTATTGTCTTCACACAAGCCATCGTGGAGCTCCCAGGTGCTCCCTTCTGGGCTGTCATCTTCTTCCTCATGCTTCTGGCTCTGGGTCTAGGTTCCCAAATTGGCATTCTGGAAGGAATGTTGTGTACTATATTTGATATGGAGGTTTTCAAGAGATTTAGGAAGGAATATCTAACAGGTGTGTCAAGTGATTTAATATGAGGGGAAGTCAGTAAATAGGTCACAAACTGATGTGGGATAGTTGAAAATAGTAGTGAGTAGTTTCTACAGGTGTCATTAGGTGGCAGCACAATCCAGTTTGATGATATTCAGTTAGCAGATTCACGCATGGGCAGCTCAGTTTAAAAATGGTGACCGTTCTCGAGGACTGTACGTGGAGAGGATGCTGGTGGAGGAGATGATTCGAGCTGACAGGCTAGTGACGATAGACAGCGTGGCAACTGCAATAGGGTGTTCTCATGGTACAGCATACTGAATGATCGTTTGATTTGCGTGCTGGCAGCAAACGTTTCATGGATGATAATGTTGAACATGAGGTGTGACTGTGGCTGGGACACCAGCCCAAAGACTTTTATGCAGTAGTTTGTGAAGGACTGATAAAGCAATGATATAAGTGTATCAATTTTGGTGGAGATTATGTTGAAAAATAATAACGACGTTCAAGTCAGTTCCTGGCTTGGTATTTTTTTTATATAAATGTTTGTGACCTATTTACTGACTTATCTATGTACTATTAGCACAGTTCTACTTAACGTAAAACTATGGTGGTCTAGTTGCCAGGGCAACTGACTGCCATGGCAGGATACCTGGGTTTGAATCCCAGTGTGGGAAATATCGTATTTATGCATGTATAATGTGCTTGCGTGGATAATGCACACCCTGATTTTTGATGGGAAAAAGTGACAAAAAATTATATCTCGTATATAATGCACAGTATAATCCAGGTTCAAGAAATGGCTTTCTTAGTTGTAGGTCGTAAAGTTGGTGCTATGCCCATCAAAAGTGAATGACATCATACCTATTCAATGAGCCACCTATGGACCAAGAGGAGAATATCCTCTTATGTAAAAAATAATTCACCAATCCATGCCACCTTCCCCCTCTCCCTCCACTGTGTTTAGCATCCCAAAGCTTTCACTCTTTAACCACCTTATTTATTCTGTAATAGTAGAAAGCAATATAATTATTACCTTATGGATTTTCAGTGCTCAGGGAGTTATTTTCTATTATTTCCCACCCAACAAATACTGCTGATACTAATCCCATATGATGGGAGGTGCATGCTCTAATTCCACCAGAACGGCACTGCTATTCTTGGTGTCGCAGAACATTACATTACAAAGTGAAAAGTCGTGGAAAATTACCTTTCAACTTTTATACATGGTTTTGCTAATTTTCAAAATATGTACTTTTTCCATGACTAATATAACATGCTATAAGAGGCACTAGCAGTTAGCAGCACAAGATTTCTTTCACTCCATGTATGTCATATTATTTGGCCAGTAGTACATTTCAATTATTATTTTCATTTTCCTGATCTTTACTTTCATCCAAAGTACCACAAAAATCGTAACATTCCTTCATTTTGTGATGAGCTTATTTCAACCGCATTGCACATTAGTGTCGGCACCTTGAATGGAACACTGTTGCCATATTCAGAAACAGCAGAATTTAAGCTTTACAATGATATATAACATGATAGGGTTCCGTAAACATGAAATATGAATGCAAGTGTCACAAAATCATGGAATGACCCTGTAAAGTTTCATGTTGGCTTGGCTGTCCAAATTATTCCATGCATAATATGCACCATAGTTTTTTGGGGCAAAATTTTTGGAAAAAGGTGCGCATTTTACATGAGTAAATACGGTATTTCCAGCAATATCCCTACATGGAGTATCTCTAGAGTTTACTCAGCCTCTTATGAATGGAGGAGCTTAGTGCTGATTATGCTACATCTGCAATGGTCGATGTGGACATGTGGAACCCTACCTACACATACCCCCATATGCCTTCATCATGGGCGTCGAGGGGGGGGTCGAATGGGTCGGTGGAACCCCCCTGGAAATCGACAACTTTCATTTAAAGATACAAGAAAGCCGAACGTTTGTTACTCTTATTGTTAAGAACAGAAACAAAGTTAATTTTGTTAGTATTCACTTAGTCAGAACAGAATAATCAAAGTTAAAATGCATTGGAGCGAAAACATTGACGGAAAAGTACAGGAAGAAGGTTATATTCTACCATTTCATCCAAAGAACAAATGGTTCCACAGTTTTCAAAATTCTAATAATTACAGTTGTAGGTGAGAGGTCACACAACAAACTTTATGAAAAACAATTCCCCTAACATTTAAAGCCTTTTCTTGAATGAGACGTGCAAAAATTAATATCAAAATGCATTTTAATTGTATTCTTATTTCAATCATGCAACAATGATAATGTGTTTTTTATTTTTATTGTAGTGTAATGAAGTGTATTTTTCATTTTTACTTTGGTGTAGTGATGTAATGTACTACACAATGTTTCTTCTTTTTTGTTATGATGTACTTAACTAATTATTATTTCATTATGTATCTTGACGTTTTCCATGCCCTTTTAAACAAGGGTCAACGGAAGAAAAATAAAATTCAAATTCAAACTGCATAAAATGCAAAAGAGAGTGCTGGTTTTCACTCATTTGGTGGATCGAGTCTCGCCATTTATATTATTATTATTATTATTATTATTATTATTATTTTGAATAAAATTTATTTTTGTTAGTTTATAATATTTATTATATATAATAACATTTATAGCCATGGAAATAATACTTAATATTTTTTCTACTATTCAACTTTTATCATTTGCCTGACCCCCACCCCCTGCAAAAATTTATGACGATGCCCATGGCCTTCATGCACAGGGTACTTTACCGTGTACCTTTACCAAGGTACTTATGTGTGGTATTTTCTTTCCTTCATGTTCAACATTTTATTCAACATGATTACCATTCTTCTTAAAGCGTAAGTTTAGAACAAAGATTAAAAAGTGTCAAGGTAAAAGCACATTAAAATTTAAATCCTGAAAATTGTCAATTGGTCACATACTGCTATCTGCTCTTGGTCAAGGCATTCTGCTATGAATTCACCATTCCTATCTTGACTTTTAGTCATCTTGGTACATCACTCTACAGCGATAATGTGAACATTTACATACCTTGATGGAAACTTGAATAAGATAATAAATACAACATGTTCAAGAGGTGGCTGAGAGTATTGAGGCATAGACGTAACAAGTTATTTAGCAAGCCCCAAGTCTGTTTCTGACCCCTCAAAATTAGGCCCAGTTTGATTCTGCCCCCTCAAAATTAGGCCCCAAATCTGATTGTGCCCCTCAAAATTAGGCCCCAAATCTGATTCTGCCCCCTCAAAATTAGGCCCCAAATCTGATTCTTCCCCCACAAAGTTAGGCCCAGTTTGACTCTCCCCCTCAAAATCAGGCCCAAGTTTAATTCCCCCCTCAAAATTAGGCTGTTCGATTCTGCCCCCTCAAAACTAGGTCCCAAGTTACGCCCATGCATTGAGGCATCAGCTTTATCCTGAAGCCACAGCTTCTGGCTTCGGGGCGTGTGGTTGTTTTTTTGGAAATGTTCCTTCATTATTATTCACCTTCACCTTTTTCTTCATTAGCCCAAAGAGCAGTTGTCCAGCAATGGTACCTTTAATGAAAGTCACTTCCTTGCAAAGGTAAAAAAATGTACTAATTGTGGTTGTGTATGCTTTCTTATTTGTTTGGCATTTCAACATGTACATGTGTATCTTGTCAAGAGCGAGGAATGATTTGTTTCTTTGCTCTTTGAAAAAATATGTCTGTCAACATATCAAACAAAAAATTAAGCACGAAGAATGCAATTTTTAAATTTGCATTTAATTTATAATGTCTATGGTTAGACAAATACAACTTCAAACATCCAACTCCTTGTTCTTTTTTCTTCCACCATCAACATCTTTGAATTTCTTTCTTATTTGACATGACTCTTCTGCCTATCCAGGTTAATTGTGACAATGAAGGTGAATATTGAATTGATTATAGGAACAAACATAATGAAAATCCATCTTATCTTATCCAGGATTCACACCTCAGCCATCTGACTTCATGACATTCTACATTAACCACTCGAACCTCTTTGATGGTATGATAGTATTGCCTTTGCTTTGTAATCAAAGAGTCTCAGGTTTGATCCCTGGTATAGGAGCATTGAGCATTGGTTTGGATCTCACTTTAAACTGTAGGTTCAGAGCATATACTGCTACGTACAAAAAGTACCCGGAATTTGTGAATAAAACACAAAATATGTGGTTAATCATCAACATTTATTTTGTCGCCTTCAAAATATACCCCATCAGATGCAACACACATATGCCAACGCTTAATCCAGTCTTCAAAACACTTTTCAAGCGCACAAGACGGTATCGCCTTGAGTTCCTTCTGCAAATTTCCTTTAATGGATTCAATTGATTCAAAATGCCTTCCCCGAAGTGGTAACTTGAGTCGCGGAAAGAGAAAAAATCGCACGGAGCCATATCTGGAGAATATGGGGCTTGTGCGAGGACATGTGTTGAGTTTTTTGCCAAAAACTCGCGAACAAGAGTCGATGTGTGCAACGACGTATTATCGTGGTGCAAAATCCAAAAATTGTTTTTCCATAACTCTGGTCTTTTCCGGTACATTCTCACGCAGACGCCTCATAACGGTCACATAAAATTCTTTATTCACAGTTTGTCCCGGTGGAAGGAATTCTGAGTGAACAACACCACGATAATCAAAGAAAACAATGAGCATGACCTTAATTTTTCAGCGACTTTGGCATGATTTTTTAGGTTTTGGTTCATTTTCGAAAGTGCCATTCCGAAGATTGTTGACCTGTTTGCATGTCATACTCATACACCCATGTCTCATCTCCAGTTATGATGCATTTCATGAAGGTTGAGTCACTAGAGGCTCGCGAAATCATGTCTTCAGCAATATCCCTGCGATGTGCTTTTGCAGGAAATTCAGCTCCTTCGGAACAAGTCGTGCTGCGATGCGTTTCATGCCTAACACATCAGTCAAAATGTTGTGAACGGACATGTGTGATATGCCAAGCTCACAAGCCACCCCTCTCACACTCACACGCCGGTTTTCAAGCACCATTGTCCTGATTTTTCCAATGTTTTCGTCAGTCGTTGACGTGGAAGGTCAACCAGAACAACTTCTCTGCCTTCTTTGAAAGCCTTGTACCATGCATACGCTTGTGTTTTCAACAGACACAAATCACCAAAGGCCTTTTGTAGCATTTTCAACGATTCAGCACACGACAGTTCATTGGCAACACACAATTTCAAACAAATTCTTTGCTCGATATTTGTCTCCATTTTGCAAATCACAGGACACTCGTAAACACAACTAACGTAAACAGCTGCTGTGCACAAACTGATGGAAAGGTTACTCTACCCCTCTGCATGGCCATTCAGTACAGTGCTGCCATCCTACAGACAAAATGTATTCTCGATACCTCCAAATGTGGGACTTTTACCAGCCAAATTCCAGGAACTTTTTTTACTGAAGGTATAAAGTGAACTTAAATCAAACTTTGGAACTAACTACTCCATAACTGAAGTTATACTGTAATCTTCCGGCGTGTCTGCCTTGGTGGACTAAATTGATATTGCTAATTTCATTAAACAATGGACCAATATATATAAGTGGCACGGTACTGTTCAAAAGCCAGTGTTGGAAACAGCTTATCCAAGATTTTAAACATTAGCCTATTGAAGCAATGCAAACACCAAAATAATTCTATACACTGTCCCAGTTATCTCTGGAGTAAGTGGACAAAACCAAGTCTCTGTGCAAGTAGTGATGTGAGACGTCTCCACCAATAACATGTGAGAGCGAATGGGATTGCATGGAGGGGAGGAAAGCGACTGCAGTTACCAGTCTTCCCAGCAGTGTGCACTGCTTCCCTCTGAACTCGACCCCCCCCCTCTTCTCTGCCGCTATGTGCAGTGTTGCTCCAGAGATATGGGAGACAGAGTATAGAATTAAATGTAATTACTCACATTGTAAACTTTATAATATATTCATGAAAAACAAGTTTATTAAATTTAATGAACAGGTAGTAATAAAATATTGTGTCTTTTTTTCAGGAACTGTTTGCATTATTTGTTTCTTCGTTGGATTGTTATTTGCCTCTGGAGCGGGAGAATACTGGCTGAAGCTGTTTGACTCCTTTGCTGGAACAATGGGTCTCGTGTTCGTTGCACTGCTGGAATCAATTGCTGTTATGTATGTTTATGGACATGCCAAGTAAGTGTATGCTTTAATTCCCTTAGTCTGGTAAATTTAGTTTGATTGGGATTACATTTTTAAAGTTGTACTTGCTTGCAATTAATTTGTGTTGAGGAGGGACAGATAAATTGGTACTCTCTTATTATTGGCTGATGTAGGTATCAGTTAATCAGTTTATCGTTGCTGGTTATCAGATACTTCTGTGTATAGCCTATACACCCGCCGCAAAATGATCATGTAAAATCTGCCGTAGTAATCAGTCTGTCACTTTGTAACCTTGTATCTAGTATTGTTTTGTTTCGAACACGGAATTGTTTCTGCATGAACCAATCTGGCAACAGTGTATTACTGCTGATAAGCGAGTTCATTTCATTTCTTATTGTTAGTTGACACAGGAAGGGTGACTTTCTGCTGTAGGGTGTGTGATAAATTGCTGTGTTTTTGTGTGGTGCAGTTTGTGTTAGATATTTTCCTACTGTATTTGTGTTGGATATTTGACTACTGTGCAGGTGTATTTGTGATATGCTGGGAAAGTACTGTAGTAGTGTGGAAAAAGCCAGTATTATTGCATGGCGAAGTAAAAACGTCCTTATGACAAACGTTTGTATGTAAACAAACAAACAGGTAGTACAAAATCAACCATAATGAAGGTACTGGCAGCTGCCAGAGGACTGCCTCAAACTGTCATTCCAAAGCACAAATTCAGTGGTGGGAGGCAAAGAAAAACAACCAAATCTACAGATGCTCTCCTAATGAGAGAAATAAAGGAAAACCCTCGACTGACAGCATCAGAACTTAAAGAAATGCACCCGAGTCTACTGGAAAACGTTAGTGTTCGCAAAGTCATGTTTTCCAATGAAAGTTCATTCCAACTGTTCCGAATGGGAGCTGCTAAGGTTCGACGTCCATCATCTTCATATCAATATAACCCAAAGTATACGGTTCCGACTGTTAGGCACTCCCAGTCTGTAATGGTGTTTTTCAGGTGAGAAGGGTAGGGCAGGTTTATATTTCTTACCGTAAAACGTGACGATGAACACAGACCGATATATCAATGTTCTGAAGGACCATTTAGAGGATATGCTTCAGATCCATGAGTGTGATCTTTTCATGCATGATAACGCTCCTTGTCACAGAGCTAAGAAGGTAATCCAAGACGAGGTTTTTTGCCGCAATTTCGTGGCTAGAAGTATGGGGTGGTCTTGCTTTCGTGGCATATGATGTGGAGTTTTTCTTTTCTGTACTGAACAGAACCACGAGCTTCCATTAAGCTCTAACTCTACCCTCAGCCACGCGTACAGCTTTAGCCTTGAACGCTTGCATGTGCTTTGAGCATTGTTATGCGAAAGCACGTAGTGAGTGTTGTGGCGAACATTTTTTTTTTTTATCAATTGCGAGACGTAGATTCTGTGGACCATTCCTGTGAGGAGGACTAAGTGCAATCTGTATCTGACTAAGGGATGTCTGTATCTGATATTATTTTTTGTGTACTGGTACTTTTATTATCTCCTTCAGTCACTTGTAATAAGGTAACCATTTGTAAGTTTTGAAAATAGTTTTTCTAAAAATGGGGGGTCGTCTTGGATTTGGAGTCATCTTGCACTCAGAGATTATACAGTATATTTTAGTCAAAACTCATTGTAACTACCTGATTAATTGTACCTAGGTACATTAAGAAGATGGACAAACTGTTTATTTTCTTTGTGGAATGCTCTCAATTTTCATTTAATTATTTATTTTTTAAAATAGTTTTGTGGTTAAATTTAACAATATTTTTGCAAATAAATGTTACGAAAATGTAGATGATATTTGTAACTATGTTTTGTGAAATGTAAAAAAAATGTCAAGAATTTGTTTTCATGTTGATCTTTTTAAGTTTTAACCTCTTCCAAAAGTTAGTTTGCCAAACATACCAATAAGATCATTGTAAGTGTCTTTTTCATTTATGTTGTGCTTTGGTAAAATACAATGTACCTGCCTTCTTTCAGATTTACTGAGGATATCTACAAAATGACTGGAATCAGGCCAGGTTGGTACTGGCAAGTAACATGGAGGTATATTGGGCCAATCCTTATGTCAACAATTCTCGTTGCATCAATTGTATACAGATTTGTGAACCAACCAATGTATGCAGCTTGGGATAGGGAAAAGGTAATTGTAATATACTTGTGAACTTTCAACTCTTTTACTTTTAAATGTTGTTAATGTCACCTGATTTATTTATAGTGAAAATTCCAGCGCATTAGGTTGCAAGTTAGGGTATAGTTACTGAAAATAAATGGAACTGGCAAATACAAATTGTTGGCTGGTGGTGGTGGAATATACGAGGCGCATCCAGAAAGTAAGTTTCCCTATTTTTTTAAAAAAAAAACACAGTTTCAGGAAACCATTTATTGGCAACAGGTACAGCAAAGGTTCAGCTATTTTTCAACATAGCAACCACCAGAATTGAGACACTTGTCATATCATGGTATCAACTTTTGGATCCCACTGTCGTAGAACTCTGCCGCCTGTGAATGGAACCAGCGTGTGACAGACGTCTTCAGCTCTTCGTCGTTGCCAAAACGCTCACCGGAGGCCAGGAATTTCTTGAGGTGCAAGAAAACGTGAAAATCGCTGGGAGCCAGATCAGGACTGTAAGGTGGATGATCAAACAACTCCCAGCCAAATTCCGTCAAAACAGCTGCTGTGCGCCGAGCCGTATGTGGACGAGCATTGTCATGGAGGAGCACAACACCTGCAGTAAGCATGCCACGCCTCTTGTTTTGAATGCCACGTCGCAATTTCCTTAGTGTTTCACAGTAATGGTCAGCGTTCACCGTTTCACCTCTGGGGAGGAAGTCAATGAGCAAAATGCCCTTCCTGTCCCAAAACACGGTGCACATAACTTTGTAACGAACCTGAGAGTTTAAGATTTTATATTTATAAGAAGTTAAGATTTTTTAAAATGTTTGTTATTTCAAATAATGTTCAAGTTGTCACAGATAATTATACTTAGACTGATACAGTTGTAGTTGCAACTTTTATACATGTTTATAAATACGTCAAAATCTGTTCGTGTTGACGTCACTTTCTAATCTCAGCCGAGGAAGTGAACTAACCTGAATGTTTCTCACCTGACGACAGACTGAGTTTGAAAAACAATTGAAGGGGAAGAATCAATAAGAACTGGGAAACGGAGTGAATTGAAGTATAGATTTTGGTTTTTCGAGTTTTCTTCTTGCCGATAAGTTGAAAGTAAACAATTAATTATGTTCTTTGACTTTCGCTTTATGTGAGGGAATATACCAACGTTAGTAGTGAATGTTCTAGTGTTGTACTGGTAAGTGATTATGAAATATACGCGTTTATAAAACTGCGTTTTAACTTTGAAAACAGTGTTGTGTTTTTCTTTTCTACCCAGCAAGCCCTGATGATTTGCAGATTCTCATGTTCCCGACTAAAGGAGTAGCGGAGTAACTTTCTGACGACTGGTGTCCAACTGGAGTACGTTGCATAGTTATTTTGGCACACCAACGCGGGGCTCGAGTGCATAGTTATTTTGGTACAATCGTGGGGCTTGAGTGCAAAGTTATTTTAGCAATTAAAACGTGATACCCGATTTAGTGCAAACTTAAAGTGTTCGTCCATAGAATTCACGAAGGTGATATTGAAAGTCCTTGGAATTCACGAAGGTAAAAGTGTGATAGTGAAGTGAAGGTATTAACTGGTAAGAGCCATAGACGGTGTAGTAGAATGGAGAAAGACGCGACAGGAATGAATCTGCGAAGCAGAGGAAGAACGACAATGGATGCAGAAACCAAGTTTGGATGCTGTGATGATCTCACCAATGACAGGGATTTCTTCCAGTGTTGCCAATGTTTGCAGAGGTTTCATAGTAGTTGTGAGGGGCAGGAAGTAACGTTGGCATCAAATAAAGAGATGCGATGCAAATCATGCTTGTCATCACCAGAAACAGAACCAGAACCGAACGTTCCTATCAAACCCTCATCAGATCACTGGCTACTTGATTGGTTGATGAAAGATAAAGCAGAGCGAAACCAGAAAGAAAAGGAGGATGAAGACCGTAGACAGAAGGAAAGGATAGAGGAGGAGAAACAGCGTAAGAAAGAGATGGCTCAGATAGAGAAAGTTCGAAAGAAGGAGATGATGGAGTTTAAGCTCATAGTTGAGTCTATAGAAGAAAAGAGAAGGAAAGAGAAAGAAGAGGAAGAAGAAAATAGAAGGAAAGAGAAAGAGGATGAAGAAGAAAAGAGAAGGAAAGAGAAAGAGGAGGAAGAGGAAAGGAGAAAGAAGGAAAAAGAAGAGGAAGAAGAAAAGAGAAGGAAAGAGAAAGAGGAGGAAGAGGAAAGGAGAAAGAAGGAAAAAGAAGAGGAAGAAGAAAAGAGAAGGAAAGAGAAAGAGGAGGAAGAAGAAAAGAGAAGGAAAGAGAAAGCGGAGGAAGAGGAAAGGAGAAAGAAGGAAAAAGAAGAGGAAGAAGAAAAGAGAAGGAAAGAGAAAGAGGAAGAAGAGGAAAGGAGAAAGAAGGAAAAAGAAGAGGAAGAAGAAAAGAGAAGGAAAGAGAAAGAGGAGGAAGAGGAAAGGAGAAAGAAGGAAAAAGAAGAGGAAGAAGTTAAGAGAAGGAAAGAGAAAGAGGAGGAAGAGAGAAAGAGAAAAGAAGACTTAGATATTTTCCGTGCATTGATTGAAAACCAGGAAGAAAGGAGGATACAGGAAGATATAAAACTAAGGTCAGAGTTAAAGGCTCTATTCTCTCAACATAAACTTGAACAGGTAGAGAGCGTCAGAGGAGAGATAGAAAAGCTTAGTATTAAAGTCACTGAAAAGGTGGACGAAAGGGTAAAGGAAATTGTGGAAGAGCAGCTAGAGTTCTTAACAGTTCGGCAAGGACGGATAGAGAAGGAACAGGAGCAATTGAAGAAGAATATGGAAACCTGCCTTGAAATTGTCCAGTCTGGAAGAGAATCTGAATGTGATCCTCCAGAGAGAGTTCAAGAATTAAAGAGTTCTGTAGAGTCTATTAATGTAGCACTACAAACCTTTGGTGAACGAACAGAACTCATAGAAAATATAGTGCAAGGACAGAAAGTTGAAATAAAGGAAGCTGGAGAAAAGGTTAATTTTCTCCATGAGAAGGCTAAAAAGATGGAAGTATCTCTTCGCCAAGAAATTCAGGAACAGACAGTTACAATTATAAGTAGGGTCAGTGAACTGCAGGAAAAGATCCATAATTTACAGATTCGACCAGAAACCTCTTCCGATATAGTGCCTGATCCAATCCGAGGACTGAACCCAGAAGCTACTGCCTATGAACCTCCTGTTGTACTTCCAAACCCATTCTTCCCCGGTAATACCAATACCACAACTTCTGATAGATGCAAGAGGCCTAGAGAAAAGGATAGTAATGACGGTTTTTCTCCTCGACGCAGAACAGAGTTTAAGATGCCCAGAATGGCTGATATCGCGAACATTCCGAAGTTTAAAGGCGATATCGAAGCTCAATCTGCCGAAAGATATCTGCGTGAATTAAATGTCAGTTTTGACTTAATGCAAGTGCCTGAGCACTATAGATTGGAATTATTACCTCGGGTTTTCACCGGCAAGGCTGAGCATTGGTTAGCTGGTAATATGGACAACTTTGTGAATTATGCTGATTTCTGCGCACGCTTTAAGGATGAATTTGCATCAGAAAAGGCAAAACAAAGACAACTAGCGGCTGTGAGGAACCGAAGGTATTCTCGCCTGGTCCACGACAATTTAGAAAGTTTTGCCTGGAGTGTCTACGCAGCGTACAGAAACCTAGCTGACAATTTTAATGAGAGCGAAGTTCTTAATTTGATAATTGGACAGTTGCCGTATCGCATTCGAAATCTTTGTCTGGCGCACGCTCCACGAAGTGTGGATGAATTGACACATTTCTTAAAGGACTTCGATATTTATGATGACCCTGATGCCTGGAAGAATAAAGAAGACCCTAAGAATAAAGAGGCTGCAGGAAATAAAAGTTTTAAGATCCGGAATATCCAGACTGATTCAGAGAGTCGAAGAGGAAATTCACGACCTCGAAGATTCAACAGAGGATTAGGCAGGAGGGGTTTCAACCAAGATCAAAACAAAAGACAGAGCAATTTCTACAGGCCTCGTCCAGAACAAGAGCGGAATTCTCCAGACGGATGGCGTTACCAAGAACGACGTAGTCCTACTTCGCCCAGACGGTACTCTCCACCACGTAGAGGTGACAATTGTGGTTCCTTCTCACCAAGACATGACGTTGCCTCAGAGCAGGAAGAAGCAGTGGAGACTACTAGAGAGTTTCTGCACAACCAGCGATCTCAATCATGTCAAACAAACGTCGACATTTTCTAAGTGCCTCCTCTTCATTTAGGCAAGTAAACTCGAAGGGACGAAAAATACAAGAATTATATGTAGATTATTTTTGCTGACCGAAAATGTATTTTCTGGCAGTCAAGTGCAAAAGGTTCCGAATACAAAACTGGTATAGATTTTCCGGAAGCCTTAAGAAGATAGTGCTAGGTGGTAGACAAGTAGAACATGATATTAGTGGCATGAATTTTAGCACTAATGTATTAATTTAAGAAGGTTTTGGTTCTGACTTCCTCTGGCAAATGCTTTTTCTAAAAACTGCACCAGGCAGAAATAGGTATTAAGAAAAATGCAGTTGATGTGTTGTTTGTTACCACTCCTGATCAAATGAAGTAGGATTTTCCAGATATAATGCGGTACATCCGAAAGGTCCAAGATGAGGATAGAATCGGGATGTATAAATCCGTAGACCTCTGAGAGAAGGTCCATATAGTAAATATTTGGATTGATTCCTATAAGCAGGAGTTATTATATTGCTGGTGTGGAATTTAAAGGCATTATTCTAGAAGCACAGAAGCAAGAAGAGTGTTGAGTTTGATGTGCTACAGGAAAGTACTGATACAGTTCATTGCTTATCGAACCCTATACCGTTTTCTACAAAGTCTTTCTGGAGAAGAAACTTTATGGAAGCCTACTGTTCTATTAAACCATCATGGAATCAATCATTGCCTGCATTCACTGTTTATTGGCTGATTAACTATCCTGGATTGTATTCTGTTTTGGATACTACAAACTACGTTCCTTCCGAGTTGTTGTCGAATGAAGAGAAGCATTAGTTGGTGAAGTTGACTTATTTTCAAGATAATTTCTGTATTTAAATATTCTTTATGTACTCAAAAATTTTTTCAGAACTTGTAAATTACAATTTCTTCAAAAATTTTCCCCAGACGAGGGGCAATTGTAACGAACCTGAGAGTTTAAGATTTTATATTTATAAGAAGTTAAGATTTTTTAAAATGTTTGTTATTTCAAATAATGTTCAAGTTGTCACAGATAATTATACTTAGACTGATACAGTTGTAGTTGCAACTTTTATACATGTTTATAAATACGTCAAAATCTGTTCGTGTTGACGTCACTTTCTAATCTCAGCCGAGGAAGTGAACTAACCTGAATGTTTCTCACCTGACGACAGACTGAGTTTGAAAAACAATTGAAGGTGAAAAATAATAAGAACTGGGAAACGGAGAGAATTGAAGTATAGATTTTGGTTTTTTCGAGTTTTCTTCTTGCCGATAAGTTGAAAGTAAACAATTAATTATGTTCTTTGACTTTCGCTTTATGTGAGGGAATATACCAACGTTAGTAGTGAATGTTCTAGTGTTGTACTGGTAAGTGATTATGAAATATACTCGTTTATAAAACTGCGTTTTAACTTTGAAAACAGTGTTGTGTTTTTCTTTTCTACCCAGCAAGCCCTGATGATTTGCAGATTCTCATGTTCCCGACTAAAGGAGTAGCGGAGTAACTTTCTGACGACTGGTGTCCAACTGGAGTACGTTGCAACTTTCTGTACCGACAGCGTCTGTTTCAATTTCTTCTTGACCGGAGATCCACTATGCCGCCAATGCATTGACTGCTGCTTGGTTTCCGGGGTGACGTGCAAAATCCACGTCTCATCGCCCGTGACAATCCTGTCGAGGAAATCATCGCCGTCATCATGTTACCATTGCAGGAATGTCAGTGCTGCTCCTGAACGTTTCATTTTGTGTTCGGGTGTCAGGTTTTTTGGCACCCACCTGGCACACAATTTTTTGAACAGCAGGCGCTGCGTGACAATGTCATGCAACACAGATCGCGATATCTGCGGGAAAAAGGCTACTCAACTCCGTAATCGTGAAGCGACGGTTTTCTACGATGCGCTGCCGCACCAGCTCAACCAGATCATCAGTGATGAGGGACGGACGCCCACTGCGCTCTTCATCATGGACACTTTGACGACCTTCCGAAAACTGCCGACACCAGCGACGCACCATCTGCTTACTCATAATGTTCGGCCCATAGACCTCACAGAGCTGACGATGAATGTAAATTGGCGCAATGCTTTGTGCATTCAGGAACTTTATCACCGACCGAACCTCGCATGCAGCGGGAGAAGGAATACGAGCTTCCATTTCGGACCACTGCTGCCTCGCTACTGGCATGCGGCAGGAGAAGGAATACAAGCTTCCACTTCGGACCACTGCTGCCTCGCTACTGGAGGGGGCAGGATCTGTCCGCCTGGCATATGATTGATACGTCTTAGCTCTGCTGCGCATGTGCAATTTACATGGCTCATTATGTTTACTTTCACGGGAAAAAAATAGGGAAACTTACTTTCTGGATGCGCCTCGTATTGAAAATGAGCTATTCCACACAATAACCCTTTGAAGAATTTTTTGTTTGTAACAGATAGACAGTGCATTGAGTCACAGCACCACTTTAATCCAGTTTTATAGACTTGAATTAGTCAGGGCTTCCCTACTCAGGATCAAAATATTCAGCTAAGTGAGATAAAAATGTGATGTGTGACCAGGGTGCAAATTATGGGATAGGAGGGGGGAAGGTGGTGCCAGGGATTTCACCCCCACTGACCCAAGTACCATGGCAACAAAGGTAAATTTTCATCCCTGGTGGGATGCTTTTATCCCCCACTCCCACCCCATAATAATATAGCAATAACGTTTATGATGCAAGTAAATTTTCCATGCTTTCAAATGTCTCAAGTACCTGACCAATTGCACATTGAAAATGCATGATAGACTTATGGAGGTGTCACAATGCTTTCTTTGAACTTTATTTACCTGAAGAAAAGAGGACAATATCATTAATTTGTTCCATTTACCTCTTCCATTTTTTTTTGACAGTTTATCAATCCCCCTTTAAAATTTCTGGGTGTTTCCATGCATCTAACTCTTATTAGGAAACCACACCTAACCTACTTCCAAAAAAATACAGTGCGCTCTCTTTAATTCGAACTTGGATAATTTGAACATAAGCACGTTCCCCTTGAAACCCCTATCTAAAACAATGTTAAAAATGACTACTTAATTCAAATTTTGAAGGTTAAATTTGGATAATTCGAAGTCAGGTTTCCAATAATCTTAACATAAATCTTTCCAAGAAAGACCAAAGTGGTTGCTACGTAAGAAATTCCAACAGATGACTCATCCCCCTTTTCTTCTTTGAAATGTAGTTTTTATGGTTAACAGATGTGCCGACGGGCAGATAAGATAGGGCAGAGGGAATTCCCAGAGCTTTTGTTTGTAGGAATGTGACCTTCACCCTCTCAGAAACAAGTTGAGAGGGGAGGGGATACCCGGAAAGAAGGAGTCATTTGTCTGTGTGTTTTAGTGGAGTCACAATGTCAAAACATGGTGCATACAGTAGCTTAACATTAAATAAGAAAGTTGAAGTGCTTAGAGAGGTAGAAAGAGGAATGAAAAACAATAACGTGATACGAATATTCCAATAAGTGTACTGTTCCTGGATGGAGATATGGATAAAACATATCAGTTGTTAATTGTAACTCAATTATGCTGATCTGCATCCCATTCGTAATCTAGTGGATGTAATATACATTTGTAACTCAATTATGCTGATCTACATCCCAAATATGTTATCAAAGGTATGTAATATATATTTGTAACTCAATTATGCTGATCTACATCCAAAATATGTTATCAAGGGTATGTAATAATATATACTTGTAACTTTAATCATACTGCATCCCAAATAAGTAATCAAGTGGATGTATTTGTACTGAAATCATGCTAATGTTATATGTAACAAATGACGTGCTCTATACTGCTGCAGATAGAAATATCTACAATGTAGTCAACAGAACAAGAATAAATTACAATTACTGTTTGCGTATTAATGCACTTTTATGTTTAATACAGTGTGTTATTTCATTGGTGTGGGTTCTTTTATTATTATATTCTGGTTAATTGATTTTTTTTGTAGCACCTTTTAGTTCGAATTAAAAAGAGTCCACTGTATTAAACAAACTTTTAAGTATTGATTGGCTAAAAAAGAAATAAGAAGGTAATAAATTAATCCATGAAAGTTCTGGTTTCATTATTTTGACAAGAAAATGTAGTGGAACTGTTTTTTGAAGTTCGTTTATGAAGTATGCATTCAATGAATTGAATATTAATTCCATAAAAGCAGCATACAATAACAACAGATGAAAAATAAAAGTTCAATAGAACAAGCAATAGTACAGTGAAAGAACAGAGTGAGAACATTAACAATTTATCATGCAGTCATTATAATATCTTAATTTTCCCCTCTAGTTATTGTTAATGATAATATAATATAATATGCATTTGGAATTCCCTACATTTTCCTCAATTTGAACACTCCTAATATTAATACAGTACTTATTTGTACATTGGTCAAACATAAACTGTATTATTTTCATGGTAATTACATTTTTCTTCCTAGGGTCAAACACACGAAGTTCCTTATCCAGATTGGGTAATGGTGATAGCAATTTTGATGATAGTTGCAGGAATTTTGCCCATTCCAATAGTGTTCTTGTTGAGAAGGTTCCAGTGTCTGAAATTCGATGTAAGCATTCACCAAGGTGCAATCCGGCGAATAGATACAACAGCTTCGACGAAAGCAATGATGGCTGATGAGGAAGTAAGTACATTGGACTCATTACTTTGTGATCGAGTGTGGATACAATTGTTAATGTTAATGCTGTATTGTGATTTTTATTAATAGTCTTAATTTTTTCTGCATGCTGATAATATGGTTTTCTTGTTGTGAAGCTACTGTATGATACATATCAACATTTATGATGTAGGTTTGATGCTGATATTTTTCTTTGTGAAACATTAGCCATTAAAATAGTAGAAGCTTTGATGTACAGGGTGTTCCATAAGTCTCTCCTAGATTTGGTACCTCCAGGGCCAACTCACCTACAGGGATAAGGGTGTGTCAGTGAAAGAGTAAATATCAAAGTTTTTAACCCACCTTACAAATGCTTACAATGTTATGCTGTGGTAACTCGACACAGGCCAATCCTGTAATCTAGTTCCTGTCATACATGTTCCAACATAACGTCGATGTTAACAACTGCATCCATGATTCTTTGTTGAAGCTCTGGTAAATCTCTTGGTAAAGGATGCACGTGAACACATTCTTTAATACAACTCTACAGAAAAAAAATTAAGTGGAATGGGATCAGGTGAAGTACCATATTGCAGGACACAAAAGCTTTCTGTTCATCTGAAAATGCCATGTTTACACACTATTGGGTTCTAGTGGAGAAACAGGGAACTAAGCCATGGCATCTATTACGAAACAAACTTGTACACTTCCTCCTCTACACATTGACATGCTTTCATGTCTTGGATGTGAGTTTGCTTCGTCACCACCAAACTTGAAAATTTCAGAGCAAAGGCGCAAAAAACGTAACAATAATAATAACAATAACGGCATTATTATTATTATTATTATTATTTTATTATTATTATTATTATTATTATTACTAGTGGTAGTAGTAGTAGGAGTAGTATCAAAGACGTTATTATCCTCATAAATTACGCAAAAAGTGGGTAGAAGTTGGTTCTAAAGCATTTGTTTGGTCAAACTATTTGAAATATTTTTTCAACGCCTTTAATTTCTTCAACACCGTTAATTTCACATTAGCTAATAATGGAAAACAAGCACACAAACTGTATTTTTTGAATGACAGGAAATGAATGAGAACTGCATTCCGAAGATAATTAGTTTTGTACATATAACATGTATAACTTTCATGTACAACATATATTTTTCACATGCAACATGGAGCGACATAAAATAAGAAAATTCATATGTAACATGCTAACACTAAATTGTGTACATTTTCAATATGTACTCAATGCATATATACACAACACATATTATTTAAATACATTACAAAAAAGAAAACAAACACATTGCAAGCGAAGCGAGCAAGAAAATATTTAGATCCAATTTTTGCAATTTAAAACAATATTGATTTAATAGGGTGCAAATAATTTCACTGGTTGCAATAGCATTCTCTCTTTTACAACTGTTTTCATCTACTGAGAAAAGCAGGCTTTGTGAGTGAGAAACGAGCAAGGAAATTTTATGAAATGTATTTTATTTTGCATAAAATTTGAAATCGAAGGGGGCAATTGCTCCTCTGTGCCCCCCCTCCAGGTACCCTTGGCCGTCAATGTTTGCCTCACCCCCCCTAGAATTGACTCCTTCCCCCAATGGTGGCACCACTGTTCTAGAGGGACTTATGTAGCTCATTGTATATGTGAAAGTGAATAACAAAGGAAAAATATGATATAGCTCATTGTATATGTGAAAGTGAATAACAAAGGAAAAATATGATATAGGAGAAACCTATTCACAAAAATAATTTTTTATGAGATAAAAAATATCTAATAAGTGAGACATTTTCTCTATTATCACTCATTCAAGGTTGTTGCTTTCCCTTTGTTTTAATATCTATTTTTAAAGTAGTAAGTTAAGAGTTAGCAGTCGCAAATTGCAAAATGCAACTGCAGTTTTTAATTTGGCACCTATCTTAATCTGTTAGGTCACCACTACTACTCGGATATGAAAAGTAAATCTTTCAATAACTAGACAACAAAGGTAAAGCATCAACTGACTAGTTCTATATGCAGCATTCTGCATTTCTAACTGGTATTCCTGAAAACAATCACATAACAAGAAAATCATTGTATCAGCATGTGTCCTGAATTATCGATATAACATTTTCTTTGTTTTCTTTTGCAAATGTGCTTTTGGAAATGCACCCTTTTTTTTCAGTACTTTGTTGCTCTGTTTGATCAGCATCTTCCATCTGTCTGTCTTTCCAAAACTGTTATAATTTTTTTCCAGCTTCTTAAAATCACATTAAATTACATAATTTAACAAATTATCACATACACATTACTTAACAATTGAACATGTGTATGCATATGCCAAGTGAAAAAAAATAATAGTTATTGACTTGGCAATGAAATTAATTACATTTCAATAACATCTAATATCTACAAAGAAACGTCATACATTACTTAAATTTTCAAAACAAACATTATTTACATGAACAATATGAGAATGTTAATAATAGTACTTTTCTCTTCTTCTTTGTCATATTTTTTTAATCATGAAGCTGTGTGTGGCAAGAATGTTTACATTTTTTCATTGAAATTTCAAATTATTGCTCTCGTGATGTCTTCTTTCACCATGGATGGTGCTAATTTCTTATCCAAAACAGTCACTTTTTCCTTAGCCATGTTATCACAAATGCAGTACTTGAAGTGAGGGGATGCCAGAAATACTATCCCCCAGCTAGCAAAAGTTTCACATAACATCCCCCCCCCCCCAGTTGTTTTATTGTAACAATGTTAAGCCATAGGAAGATCCCCCCTCCCCCCCACTAACCCAAGACTTAACCAAACTTCCACACAGCTAACATTTTACAGTTTGGACATTGCAGCAATGTATAACTACGCATAGGAAATGCTATCTGGTATTGACACCTTCAAAAATTACCATCACGTATAATAAAATGATAACATAAAATGTAGATTTCAGTCAATGTAGAAAATGTTGCATGAATACAAATTAATTCAGTGTTACATTTCTCATTCTTATTGTAATACATAATTTCACCTCATTTTTTTCTGAAGTTTGGAATCAAATTTTCAAGATTACCCATTAACAATGGTATCATAAGGTTCAGAAACATTATATATTTTTTGCTTTCTTTCACTTCTCATTTCTATTCGTTTTTAAAATATTTCTTCTTGTTCTTCATATTTGTGTACACTGCTTGTTGATATCCATTTAAATATTAGTATGGACAACAAATTATGTAAAAGCATGGATAGTTATTCGCTTTTTAAAAACAAAGAATATGATTAGGTCAAATTAACAAAGCATTTTTAAACTTGACCTTGGATATATTCAGCAGAAATAAAAATTGCAAATTTCTCTTGTCCTGGAAGAACTCCACTCATTCTAAATTTTGAAAATTGATCTGTGTAAAATTGATAGATTAGTTAATACTTGATTGCTACCAACAGATATAAGTACATTCGTATACCCATACCTCTTTTCTATGAAAAAATGTACAGGCATTCTCATTTTTTATGTATTTTTATATTTTTTTCCATTTATTTATAAAATACAAAGCATTAAATCTTGTTTATAAATTGTAGCCTACTATTCACTAATTAACAAGAAAATATGTGTTCAAGAACTGACCATTTAAAAGATTTTCCATACTTTTAACCTATGTCCTGATTCTTCTTCCTCCCTTTTTCGTTTTCCAATTTTGAGTGTCGTGATGTTCCAGCACCATGATATCCAAATATACTAAATTTCAAGGATTTTGCAAATCGAACGCAGGCTTGTGGGCCTGTTTTGCCACTACGGTGTGAAATATTGCTATTGATTGACTCTTTCCAAACTACATGTGTCATGTGTCCATACAGTCTGAAATCTTCTAAAGTATTGAAGATGCAAGACACAAGATGGGAAATTTGGGCTTTGTTAAGGTTAGATGTGAAGACAGGCAACAACAAAGGATCATATCCAAACTGCAGGAAGTATGCATCGTAATTCAGTCCAGTTATCCCATTCAAAATAAAATGATAAAACTTCTAGTGAGCTGTTAAAAAAAAATTGTCTGAGATAAACAAGTCAGCATTTTTGAGAGACGAAAACTTTAGATGTGTTGGAAACTGAAGAGTTTTCACTGTGATTTAATTTTTTCAAGATCCAGCTGTGTTCCTTTGTTTAGTGCCGATATATGATATGACTGCTGAAGCTGCATCAGAGAAAATCTTGAACACATGGAAGGACACATCTTGACACATCAGTGGTGTTCAGGCTCGAATCAGAGAGAAGAGATGGTTATGTTCAGTTTGCCACCCAGAGTTTGAATCTTGTGTTGTCGACTGGATTGTCCATCCCTTGCGTAACAACTTTGTAAAAATACTCAAAGATGCCATAGATGTTTTGATGCCTGCTGAGAAGAAATGGACAAACAAACACATACTGAGATGGTTTCGGTACACATACAATGTTCATGCATTGCAACAGAATAGTCAAATGGTATAAAACGTTCCGATTTCACGTTCTGATAAAAATGACAGCTGTAACCAGTGGCGATGATTTACGGGACAGTTGCTCCCCATTTTTTTGCTTCCACTATATCACACTATGGCCTCTTAATGCTAAACTTTATCTACCAAGAGAAAGTAAACTTTCCTTGCCCTCTTTTTTGCTCCCAATTCCTGCCACTGGCCTTAAACATACCCCGATAAAATTATGATGTTTAGCCCCCCCCAAAAGAATTTCTGGATATGTGCCTGGTTAATGTTGACACCTTGTAATGAAGGGCAGGTTCAACCTCTTGTGGAGCCACATTACAGAACGATTCAGATCACACTTTGTACTGTAGGTTCACTCTTGATTAGGCTATCTGAAAAAAAGAACTTAAAATGAACTGCTACCCTTTCCCCCCCCCCCATGTAATTTCCCCCTTCCCCTCCTTCATCTGCTTGGTAGTATATCAGGTATTAAAATATCTGTATGTTTCTTTGTAACAACAACGATTTTTAAAGAAGTCATTGATTAGATAGTCAAGAACTCTTATTAGATCCTGAAGCTGATTATTTAATTTAACATCCAAATTTGATTCTTTAATTTGTGCTATGAAATTTTAAAAATTTCAAAAGTTTAGTATTTAATTTATTGTGTTGAAACATTATTATTGATACTGAATACTGCTGTTTCTTTACATAATTTGTTCCAGTTCTTTGTGTCTTGCTATCAGACATCTAAACAGATAAAAGTAGTAGATTAGAACTCTAGACATTCCATAAACACTTTTTTTTAAAATCATATTAAGATTCTTCATACAATATTTTATTAGTCTAATGGTTTACAGTTCATGCAGCATATGAATTGCCACACAAATGAGGTAAGCTAAACAATGATAACAAAATGTTGTCAGATTTTCTTCTGCAGAAGATACTGAATTTTATGCATTTTTTCCAGACACAGTATTAGTTATGTAAAAAGCATGTTACGTATACACTAGTATAGTACATAATGGCAACCTTAGAAAAGAAGTGTTTGCTATTGTAGTGTATTTAACATATTAATTTTAGGAAGTTCTTAATGCTCATTGTGAAGAACTAGGTAGTTACAAAGAATTTTTCAAAGATCAATTACTAAATTGAAAATGTTAATGATTGTATAATTAGCACCAGTGACACCAACAACATTCAAACAATATACCGGGTGATCCGTTTGAGATGTCAGAAAAGTAAACCGTTATATACAAGAGGTTAATGTACGTATCTCTGAGTAGCTTGTAATACAAGCAGAGTGGATGTAAGTTCCGAGTGGATGGAGGTTTACTAACTTGAGCTGCGTGACGGCAGTAGCGTGCATGTAATACTGTGTGTACTGTTGTGACGTGACCACCACCTTTGTTATCATGCACATTAGCGCCGCCATGTGGCTGAAGTCTGTAAACCTCCACTCACTCAAAACTTACAACCTTTCTGCTTGTATTACAACAAGCTGCTCGGAGACATGTACATTAACCTCTAGTATATAACGGTTTACTTTTCTGAAATCTCAAATGGATGACCTGGTATTTACATAACTTTATCGTTTTGTATTTGAGCAGCTGTCAATTAAACCTTGATAACTGATATTCAAAAGTGAGTACAGTGTGCTCCGTTTGCTTCACAGTCTCCTGTTGCTGATGTTCTTTCAGTAGCCGGTCGAGGGAGAAATTTACGGGAACATTTGGCTAACCCATAAGCGATAATATGATGGCCACAATTTAAGGGTCGACTGGACCTGTGTCAGTGGTAAGGGTGAATTGTCAAATTTTCCTCTCCATTCGAGAAACTGCTGTGATATTCCAAAATATGAAAAATTACATACACTTAGAATTCGTCCCAGAGCATTGACGTGAATTGTTTACTTTCACTGTTATGCAAGATGCTGCAAATAGCTGTTGCGTAGCTCACACCACATTTCCCCACTCCATTCTTCGCAGCGACATTGGTTCGCAGTGTTGCAACCTGGAGGGATCGGAATGGTCTGAGGATTTTCAACGAAATTTGTATTCACTTTTTCCTGGCCTGTTTTCTACCTGTTGATGTACAGAATGTCAGCTTAACTTTCGCCAACTACTCTTTTCCTTCTTTTAAAACTAGAACTCCCCGATGGTGCAGTGGTAGCATCGTCACCTTGTAATCAAGGGATCCCGGGTTCGATTCCCGGTGGAGGCACATAGTGGTTCGGATCCCACTTTAAACTGTACATCCAGTCCCGATTAGCCTTACTGTGCATAAAGTGGGTTTAAAACAACAAATCAATCCAATCCAATTCTTTTAAAACTTGAGAAACCATCCATTTAGATACTCCTTCTGATTTTGCAAATATGTTGCAACATTGTAAACAATTTCTCTGGCCTGCCCTCTAAGGGGCTTTCCAGAGCAGATTGTGATATTCGTTGGACCCTGCACGATTTGATTTTTGCATTTCAAAAATATGCAGCCAAGAGTAAAGAGCAAGAACATTTCAGTGCTTTAGAAAAGAACACAGGCAAATGTGTTATCAGATTGCCTTCTCGTAGTGATTGCTGTACGATAAACAAAAGAACCCCCACCCCACTCGGCTTAAAAGAAAAAAACAGGCCACTGCTCTATGTTGCATTCAGAAAATGAAGTCATTTGCCCAGTAGTTTCTCTTCGTTATAAACCTTAACGCACGTGCGCAATACTACAGTTTACGATCCGTGCTCCACATGCATTTTCAAAGACTGGATTAAATCAAATGAACCACTGATAAACTGATATGAGCCGGCACAGACAATCTACACAGTAAAAATAGTTTGTCATATTTGTTTTAGCTTAATTTTGCTGAGTTGGCACCACTCGTAGTCTCAAGGCCAGACCAGTACGTAGAAGAGTGGTGGGGAGGATGACGTAATAGGAAGCGCTCCGCAGCGATCTGCGCATATCGGGACTTAACTTGTCAGGCTATATCAATAGTTTAATAGACTTTCATAATCGCAAAATTATTGATAATATCTAGATAACAGCGAAAGCAAACTACACGAAAATTCACGTCAATGCTCTCAAAGAAATTCTAAGATTATGTAATTTTTCATATTTTGGAATATCACAGCGGTTTCTTGAATGATGAGGAAAATTTGAAAAATATTGCCCTTATGGCTGACAAAGGTCCAGTCAAGCCTTAACTTTGGCCTACCTCGTGGTTAGCACAGCACACTACGATGCCAGGGGTCCCAGGTTCAAGTCCTGCCCTGGGCATTTATAAGTGTCCCTGCATCAATTTCAGCATATCGTCACTTATCCTCATTGTCGCAATTATCAAAAGTGACAGAAAAGCACTCACAGAAGTTAACTTGGGTTTCTCTCAGTTCCGTTCTTCTAAGAGTTATCAAGCGTCATTTCCAAGTGGTTCATTTAATTCCTTGTAGCTACCTTTTCATGCTATAGTATTAGATTTGACTAATACATGCAGTCTAACTCCCCTAACTAATTTCTACATATTTTAAAGGAGTAGGTGATGTAGCGACCCGGCCTAAGGGGTATTGTGTACTCAATACACGTCCATCTCACAAATACAACAGAGGCAATATTGTGAATGAGTCTTTTTATTAAAAATATTTTCATGTGAGTGCGAAAGTCACACCTTACCAATGGAAATGTTCTGTAACTTACTAACTGTTTCTAGTTAGTATCCCCCTGATCTGTCCCAAATAGCAGCATCATAGATATAGTGCATGACACTAAACTTCCTCCATTCAAGTAATGTTAAGGTGCATCCTCACTTTGCCGGTTAGCAAGGCCAATCAGCGAAGCTGGAAATCAACGGATGTCCCCATAGCACTGCGGTGTGAAAATGTCCATCAATGGTTTAACACCTAGTTTACAGCATACATGAAATACGAGGGCTGCTCAGAAAGTTCTAAGAATCTGATAGAAAGAAACACAATATCAGAGTGATTGAGGTTTTATTTTTCAACATAATCTCCTTGAAGGTTAATGCACTTCTGCCAACGGCCTTCCAATGCCTTGACACCAGCAGAAGATGTGTATTTGTCCAGGTCTGCAAAATTGCCTGTCACTGTGGAGATGACTTCTGCATTAAACTGAAATTTCTTACCACCAAAGAATTTCTTCAGGTTTGGGAACAGGTGGAAGTCACGATCAGGAGAGTATGGGGGGTGGGGTAGCACCAGGAAGCGAAGTTCGTCAAGTTTCCGGCCTGTGACCATGGCTGAATGTGCGGGCACGGTACCCATTTCGCCGAAAGCTTCCTCATGCCCAATTCTTCAGTGAGAATGTGGTGTACTCGGTCCACTGAGATGCCCACTTCATGAGCTATCTCCCACACTTTCAATCTTCGGTCAGCCTTTACAATATCATGGACTTTATCGATTGTTTCTGGTGTGATGGTGGTTGGCAGACGTCCACTGCAGGAGTTATCTTCAACGCTGTCCAGTCCAAGCTTGAACGGTGTCGTCCATTTGCTAACTGTGGCAAATAATGGGGCAGAGCCTCCCAACACTGTGTCCAATTCAGCTTTGATGGCTGTCGCATTTAATCCCTTCTTCACCAGAAACTTGATGACCACACAAACTTCCTTTTGTTCCATCCTGTCTCGTCACTTGCACTTTTGCTCCTTCACGTTCCTATGGAAACCAGACTATTGGAAGAGTATCATTGAAATTCTCCCTGCACGTTCCGAAAAGATGTGGCATTCTAATGCACGTGCTTTTGTTCCGATTGCAATGCCATCTCTGATGGATTCTTAGAACTTTCCGAACAACCCTCGTACTCCATGAAAATGTATCACGAAGAAGATGAGCTTTTAGCAGCAGCTTCTGTAATTGTTATTGCTAGCGCTATCAAGCGTCCCTGGTGATTTTGGATTCATTCGAGTCTGAAAAGTTGAAATAAGTAAATCAGAAGTGATTAATCAAACATTTTATGTTGGATTTTGTAGACACTTTAAACTCAAGTACATATGTGACACAGATTTCAAAAACTTTTTCCACATGATAAGTTGTGACTTTGAAATTTTTCATTCAACTTCTTCTTTAGAAGTTCCAATTGAAACTGCAATTTCCCATAGCATCACTGTACATTTCTATTAATGGGTTTATCCACTCTCAAAAGTTCAACACTAAAACAAGGTCAAACCTTCTCAACCTGTGTAGACACTCTCGACTCATCCCCTCACTTCTCGTGTCGGCACGACTTCGTTTGAAGTAGACCGCTACTAGTCAGCCTGGAAACTGCATGCCGATTGTCCAGTCGGCACGGGCTCGGCTTTGCCAGCCGGCATAGTGGAGATGCACCTTTAGAGAACAAACCTTTTATAACCTGCAAGATGTGTGTGTGCATTGGTAATGAGATGCTCAGTTCCCTGTTCTCTTCACTGTGACACTTGAATGGACTCGATATATGTTTCTTAACATTTTGCATTTGCAGCAGGGTTTAAGTATTTGCTCTGTGAAAAATAACATTTGTCTCAGTTAATGAAACATATAGTCTTCCCTTGTAGAAAAAAGTATAACGATGGAAATGAATAGTTTTAGAACATCAGTGTGCATTTGTATCTTTACCAGTCATCCTGAAAAAGAAAGCTTATAATATCAGCTCTATGTTTGTTTCTGAAGGTGCATAGCAGCACTAAGTTCTAGTTATGTTAAGCATTATGTTAAGTTTTTTTTCTTCACATTATTATTTATTGTTATTTTAAAGTTTGCTTTGAGTGTCAAAGTGCATGGCTCAGCTTTGAATTGTAAAATTGCATTTCATTTAGCATAACAATGCTGTAGTATTAGTTAAATGTTCATTATTGTTATTTTATTAAGGCACTTTGTTTTTCCTAAGTGTATAAAAGCATAACAATGCAGTAGTACATTAGTTAAATGTTCAATAGTGTTATTTTATTAAGGCATTTTTTTCCTAAATCTATAAAAGCAGTTTCATTTAAAATAATATTCAAAAGCAATACCAGGATTAGTATTTTTGAACTAAAAAACATTAATCACTTTCCAAAATTATTGTAAATGTAACTTCATTAAAATAGGAAATACAGATATGCTTCTCTTTCAGTCTTGCTTTTGGCAGATAGAAAATAATGCCAAAGGATCTTCCATATATCACCTCAACAAAAATACTGATCTTTATTGTTAATTTAGTTCATTTGTGTCTTAATCTTATGCTATTATATAATTTCTTATCTACTAGTATGCTACTTAAATAATTGTGATTTATTGCTGTCCCCCTCCCATCTTAAAAATTTCGGGTGGGAGCACATTTCAGTGGTTGCAACATGACTTTAAATTGTGGATCCACATCCAATTAAAGGGCCTTCCTGATGGTAGCGCCGTCACCTTTTAATGAAGGGGTCCTGGGTTCGATACCCTGTGGAGACACATAGTGGTTTGGATCCCACTTTAAACTGTAGGTCCAGTCCTGATTAGCCTTACTGTGCATAAAGTGGACTTAAAACACTAAATCAATCAATCAATCACTACCAATTAAAATATTTGTGCATAAAGTAGTGTTGTAGCAAACTTTTGTTTTGAAACTTTCTCTTCCCCATTATCAAGGGGCAGAAGAAATGTATAAGAAAATCAAATGTTCTGTACTATCACAGTGACTAGTGAAATAACATTCAACCAGTAACCAAAAGTGGTTGGGCCAACATACTAAAAATGGTTGGCCAAGCATAAGAACATACCATTATGCAACAGTAATTTTTGCCATGGTTCCAAGGTTGGCCCAACGAGTGGTTTTTACGTTGGGCCAACATATGGTTTTACGTTGGACAAATATACTGAAAGCTAAAGTATACATAGGTTTGTGTTCTGATTAGGGCTGAGCCAATACCACTTTGAACCGATACTGATACTCTCACTGATACCCACCGATACGAATACTTGTATAATTCCAAATTTAAAATAACAAAGGTTATATATATGTGTGTGTGTGTTTGTGGGTAATTATTATTATTACATTTTATACATACCTATGCATTCCTGATGAGGGGCAATGAATAAATTAACCCACCATTCGATGCTCTGTTGTAACGATGCATCTCAACTTTACATTTTTTTCTTTTAAGTGACAATCAATCAGATGTTTCAAATATTAGAGAAATATTAAGTGAAGCTAAGAGCAAGGCAATCGTGTGGTCGTCGTCTTCCTCTCCCCCAATGTTCAAAAATGAGATCATGCCTCTTCAACCTCCTCTAAAACTAAGGGATCCCTCTTCCCAAACTAACATTAAATCATCCATAAACACAAGAATAATTGGCAATTTAGCAGCCCCGGACACGACATCTAAAGCAGGAGTAACAGTAAAGCTGTAATGTGAAACCAATCTAGTCTTTTTTTTGTCCTTTCACAAAGAGAATAATAATTAATAAACAAAATGTAAGGGAAGAATGAAAACTTCCCAGTATCTTGCTTCTATATCAGGCGATTGACTTCAGTACAGTGATATTCCGAAGTGACATTGCTTTCGATATACTTTCGGCACATGATTTCTAAGAAAAATTAAATGCATAGTTCTATTGCTTGGCGTGGGAGGAAATCCAAACCCATCACTACACTTTCCAGAAACTAACTGCCGTCATCTGTCATCCAAAGATAATTATTTCCCTGCCACGTTCCTTGTGCCGAAATATGCCTGCTGAAACCCAGTCGGGACAAACAAAAGTCTAAAGTTGGAAACGAAAGGGGGATTAGCCCAGTTATTTGAATTTCCAGGAGAATGCTATGTACTATGTCTGAAACACGTCCACCACTTTCATGGACGATGGCCTTTTTGACTGCAGGAGGTCATTAAAGAGAGAGATGTCTGCAAACGCCAAGGAAATTGGAAGGATTACACACAGGTGCCTCGTAGGCTTTCAAGACCTCATTGGGGTTAGTGTTACACGAGACAGCATCTGTACAAACAAAGTCTGGTAGACTTCGAAGAGAACTAAACAGAAGCAGCGAACTCCTATGGGGATAATTTCACATTATGCTTGATTTGCAAGATACTTGACCGCGAGTCTTATCTGCGTACAGATCGTTGTGTCACGCACTTGCTGTTCCCACAAACTTGAGTACAGGTTCATTTAACAAATTCACAAGTATTTTTCATTTTTTCAAAAGCAAAGGTAAGTTGGAAAAGGTTAACAAAACTTTGAAAGGAAAAACAATGGTTCTGGCTGCGCCTCTAGCGACTCAAAAACAATGGTATCAGCTAGCATTGGTGCAAAAATATCAACTGATACTGATACACCGGTATCAGCTCAGCCCTAGTTCTGATACATATATATTGTGAGGCAAAATGTAAACAATAGTACAAATTTTTTGTGAAAATAGAAAAAATACTCAGCACTTTCTCAGTCAAATGGTATCACAGTTTTCAAGGCACCATACCTTCAAGTGGTAGCACAAAAAACTTCTAGAATTTACTTGTTTTCCATCTTTCGTGGAGTTTAGTCTGCACATAACATTGTTTAACCACCTTCAGAAGAAAACCTGTAAGAATGTTCTTGTGCTACTACAGCTAAAGAGACAAACAGTTATCAATTCCCAAAACATCTTTCATCCATGGCAGCTGACAAAGGCCTGGTGAGTGACTGCAAGTTAAAAATAGCTTCTACTTTCATTAAAATTATATAATTTTTCCAGTATATGCTGTTACTAAAATATGTCACTGTTACATGTCACATATTTTACACTTTAGAATTTACAGCATACTCTTGAAAGTTGTCTTAACATGAGAAAGTTGTTTATAAAACTGATTATACTCACTTTTCCATGATTGGGCAAACATTGGACCACCGTTGGCCCAACGTAAGATCAACATCAATTTGTCAACCAATGTAAAGCCAACCTTTCCCACGTAAAAACTGATGTTGGCCCAACTTGGGATTTTATGTCTTTCCTTTTTTTTCTGGCTGAGAATCATTAGGAAATTTTGTATTTAGGTTTATTTTCCTGTCACACACACATATGCACAGACTTTCACTTTATTGTACACTTCCCTCAGCTTGTTTCAGTCTTCTGTTATGAATAATATTCTTCATATTGAGAGTTTGAAACTTGGTTCAGTATTCCTCGTATTGTGTGTGAAACATTTTCTTAAACCCTGTTGGATAATGCAATAATTTGGCATGTGATGTTTAGATTGTATGAATGTTTAATGTTTCTGTGTAAACATTGTTTCATGGATAGGTATTTGATATTTTACAATAGCAGGGATGACATTTCTCTCTCGAATATTGTAAGTCTACATACTTACGACGAATTATGTTATTTTGAGCAAGTCAAGAGTGAATACTATATTGTACCTCGGTTCTACATAATACTTACGTCTGTAGTATGTACAATACTAATGGTTATTAGTCAAATGAAAGTGAGCCAAGCCAATGTTTTAAGTGGAAAAGCAAGTACATGTATTCTTATACAGTACAGAAAGAGAATTTTATACACCTTCAGAGTAGTTAGACATATGCACCTCGAGCATCAACCTGTGTAATTGTGTCTGGTGTTATGGTGCGATGGCTTCGTCCAGGTCTTCAGTCATTTCTGCAATTGAGACACTGTAGTGTCACAATGGCTGATGACATCCACTGATAGCTATTTTGCAGACATGAAGAAATAAATCTCATGTTGTGATTAAAAATGTCACCCCACCATGCCGGTCCTCTTCTAAAGCAACGGACTGGTGTTTAACACGCACCAACTCCAGAGCAGCTGTGACTTGCTGTGCGACCATGCACAGAATGAAAGCAGAAAGCACAGGGCGTGCTGCAGCCTTCCCACCTAATGCCACGTGACAGGACAAAACCATTCGCTCCAGGGGAAGATTAGCTCACGTTCAGTTGACTCAACCTCATATGTCCAGTCAAAGTAGTTACTGTTTTCCCACATAGAGATTATAAACTTTATTTAAACTTTCTCTCATAATAATAATGTAATTAAGAATTTATATGGATATGATTACTTTTAAATTCACCTCAATAATAGTCATCACTATGAATTCACTCTTTGTTTCGCTAAAAAATAAAATTTGTTGACACAGCATCGTGAGGACAATAGTCTTTTTCATGAAAGTTTGTGATCAATTCAAAGTCAAGTTAAAGTACCAGCTAACTGTAGACCAGGCGAACGAGAAACGGGATTGCGTAATGGGCGACTGGAGTTACCCGCTTTCTCTGCTTCACTCTGTCAGCGTAGCAAACTTTTGAAAAGGGTAATACCGTACGCACATGGCAAATTTTGATAAGCTGTACATTTAGCGTACGGACTAAGGTCTGGACCTTACATCAGTACATGCCATGAAATGTCTGTACATGCACGCTACGCTTTCAACACTTGATTTCCCTCCTCCTCCTCTGTTGCTCTGCACAGCCCTGCTCTACAGTTAGCTGGGATAGGGTATAGTCATTGTCATAAAAGATGTTGGTCTTTCTTTGATTCATTCATTGATTAATTTGGTTTATTTTCCTTTGCTTTTATGCCAGTTTTGACTAATTGTGAAGATGATGATGAGTGATGAAATGATGGGATTGATGAAGGGACACTCACAAAGAACACCCATGGTGGGATTCGAACCCAGGACCTCTGGTGATAACCATACCGCCATGGAGGTCGGATGCAATGGTCTTTTGTCAACTAGAAAGAATTGCTTGTAGACTTCAGTCTTGAGAGACAAGAGGTTTAGAATTGTTGTCTGACTTCATTCACTGACCACACATCACAAATAAAAAGCTGCTTCAAAACACTCTCAGCTGCTGGACACATAGCATATGTTTACAAAATTTATAACGTATGTTTACAAAATTTCAAGAGCACATAGAGCTTCGCCTGGGATACAACCCAGGATCACTGACTTCAGTGGTGAGAGTGCTAATGTCAGGGTTCTGGATGACCACACCCCAGGAAAATTTGGGAAGTTCAACAAAGCCCCATACTACGTAATAAGTTTTGCCTGAATAGTCACTATTAGTATTATTAGGCGAATGTAACTTTCCATTGAACCATAGCCCAGTGCAGCTTACAAGGTGGCTTTTAAGGCTGGAGCCTCACTGAAGTCCAAAGAAGAGAGTAAATTTGTCTTTAATCCATCTAATTCCCAAAACAGTATTTTGAAATACCTGTGTATGTATGTTTGTACCAATGGTTTTTAAAAATGTATAAAGCAAAGAAAAATCATAACCGAATGGTTGACTATGGAACGCCTCAACAATGAACTGACTGTGAAGCAGCACTAAAGTAAAGTATTATATTTTTAGTCTTGTCTTCCTTTTAATAATGACATCAAAATAATCTCTTACCTTAAATTGCTACATGATTTTGCAATATACTTACGTATGTCATGCAGCCATAACTTCAATTAATTCTTGTCGACAATAAATACAGCTCTTTTTAAAAACAAATATGAGTCGAGGTAGTCCGGTTGGTAGGGCGTCTGACTGCCAACCAGGTTTGATTCCGAGGTCAGAATTTCCCAGCCTTGTCCCTGCATAAAGTGGCTCTGAGGCTCACCCAGCCTCAAATCAATGGGTACCTGGGGTGAGTAAAGGCAGCTGGTGCATGATGCTGATCACATCACCTCCAAAAATGGCCTACATTGAGAATGTGTGGGGCCTTACCCCAACATCCCCTAAATGTTCCTTCATGGCAGGGTGCTATGTGCATGGGGATCTTTATCTTTTAAAACTAATAGCACATAGTGGTTCAGCTCCCATTTTAAATTGTAGGTCCAGTTCCAATTCAAAGAAACAAATAGTCATGCTTATGTAACTAAAAAGAAGTTTTGTTGCTAATCAAGGGGTACGCCTCACTTTGGCATACCCCCTCCCCCCAAGGGTTGCACCCCAGACAGTCATCCAGCCCTTAAACCGTACCTGCAAGCTTTTCTTTTACACAACAGATGAATATCAATTGTTCACTCATAAATTCTTGAATATGGTTTAGAAAAGACATATTAGCTAATTGTTGCATGAATGTAATATTTGTAAAACGTTAATTCTTTCTAAGTACTTACATTTAAGTGTTCACGTGTGAATTTCTAGAATACTATTTTTAAAATACTACATTGAATAAATTCTGTTGTTATGAAGAAGGTAGTTCTGCAAGATTTTCTGAGTTTTATAGATTTATTTCCATGCTCTTTATTGATATTAGCTCACACATCTTGGGAAATTGTTCTAGAACTCACCTGTTCAATAACCTGAGAGAATTTATTCATCACTCATCAACAGCTCTGCAACATATTGCACATTGTTACTGTGCTTGTTACAAACTAATTACAGAACAGGTGTGGTCATAATTTGGGAATGAATAGTTGGAGATCATGTGTAATTAAGGTTATAGCCTGCTTTCAGGAGATGAACTTCAATAATGGCATCATATATGACTGTGATACAATTCTGTTATTTACTTACACTCTTATAAACCAAAGAGCATAATCTGCGTATGTGGTTTTCTAGGGAAGTTTTGTAGTTCATTTCTCTCAGTGTTTGAATGTAATGAGTTACTCTGCAGCCATTTCCTTGCGAGGCAGAGAGATAGGGAGAAGTGTGGCAGGCGACGCTAGTGGAGATGCCGACATTTTCGACCAGTAACGTCCCGCTTATTTTTATGGACATATCTTGAGCATGCAGACATTTATATTATATTGCAAAACGAGCACTAACACGAGTCTGTTTTCACGTTAAGTGTCATACATAAAATTTCTTTGTTGTAACGTGAACTTTGCGGCTGGCATTTCAACCGCCTCACTCAAAAACAGAGGCGCAAGCACGATTTTTTTTCGGGGGGGGGGAGTACCAGGACAAATGTGCCAATAATAATAATAATAAAAAATAATATTTAGTATTATTATTATTATAACATTATTATTAGTAGTAGCAGTAGTGGTGTCAAAGATGTTATTATCCTTGTAACGCAAAAGAGGGGTAGAAGTCTGTGTTAAAGAATTTGTGTTCAAACAAACGATTTGAATTATTTGTTCAACACGTTCAATTTCACATTAATAATGGAAAACAAGCACACAAACTATTCTTGAAAGGCAGAAAATGCATGATAAATGCATTCCGAATTTCTTTTTTTTACATTAACGTGTATACTATTCATGTACTATGTATGTACACATGTGCAACATGCAGCAACGTAAAATAAAAAATACATATGCAATGTGTCAACAATAAATTGTGTATGTATTCAAAGTGTCTTTAATACATATAGACAACATATATTTGGTTTAGGAATTAATTCGTGCAGTTGTTATGCATACATTGAAGCTGTAGTTCAAACACAAAATACATAAATACTAGGTCGTTCAAGTCAGTCGGGGACTTTTTTTTTTAAAAAAATAGAAGAACAAATTTCAAAGTGTGGTAACTGGATTTATTTTTCCACATAACCTCCTGCTACAGTTATACACTTATCCCAGCGTTTAACTAACGCCTGGAATGCTTCCGCATAGAAGGATTTATCATTACGGCGGAACCATTGTAGGAGAGCATTCTTCACTTCATCATCAGTGTTGAAATGTTTTCCTCCAAGGAATTCCTTCAGGGGTCCAAACAGGTGAAAATCACTTGGCGCTAAGTCAGGACTATAGGGGGTGTGTGGTAATATCTCCCAGCCGATTTCCTGGAATGTTTGGAATGTGTGTTGAGCGGTATGCGGTCGTGCATTGTCTTGCAAAAAGAGAACACCCTTTGTGATGAAACCCGGACGTTTCTTCCATAAACTCTTATGCACATCACGCAGAACACGGCAGTAATACTCACTGTTGATAGTGACACCATGGGGTAAAAAATCAACGTGAATAATCCCCTGTTTATCCCAAAAGACACTTGCCATCACTTTACCAGCAGACGCAACTGTTCGAAATTTCTTGGGAGGTGGTGATTCCGTATGCTTCCACTGCATCGATGCTCTTTTGGATTCTGGAGTGAAATGGTGAACCCATGTTTCATCACATGTCATGATGCGATTCAGAAAATCCTGGCCTTCCATGTCATAGCGGTCCTTGAGTTCTCTGCAGACTTCAACTCTTCTGTGTCGGTCAAAAGCGGACAGCTGCTTTGGGACCCACCGTGCACTCACTTTTCGGAACAACAAATGATCATGAATTATTGTGTTCACTGTTCCTAACGACAGATTACACACCCTTGCAATTTCACGACAGGTTATGCGACGATTGTCCAGGATCAGCTGCTCCACGCGCTGAATGTTTCCAGGAATGATTGCCGTGGGCTGTGATCCACCACGACCGGGATCGTCAGTAATAGAGATACGGCCATCTTTGAAGCGCTTACACCATTCAAATGTATTACTGCGACAGAGTGTCTCATCACCGTACTGAGCCTGAAGTCTTCTGTAAATTTCTGCAGGTTTTCTGTCCTCGTTCACTAAAAACTTCATCACAACATGCTGTTCCATGTAGACATTCACACTGTTGTCCACCATCTTAAATAACGATCTATGCAGAAACGCAGGAAATGAGCGCCGCCTACCAGTAACCGCACACAGTTGCCAGTTCCTACTGCATACAAAACCTCCAGCCTAGGCGTCTATTTAAACCTAGAAAAAAAAAAGTCCCCGATTGACTTGAACGGCCCACGTACCTTAAGTAAAATATTGTCCATCGCGAGCCACCACTTTCGCCCATCTGTCAGGCAAGTTACGGATTCCGTGGTGAAAGAAGTCCTCATCCTTTGAAGCGATCCAGTCAGAGACCCATTTTTCGATATCTTCTGAAGAAGTGAACCGCTGTCCAATCAAATCGTTATTCATGCAATCGAACAAGTAGTAGTCCGAAGGAGCAACGTCTGGTGAATACGGCGGGTGGGGTAAAACTTCCCATCCGACATTTTCTAAATAGGTTTTGACCAGTTTTGCGACATGTGGAGAGCGTTATCATGTTGAAAAATAAGTTTATCATGTCTGTTCTCCCATTCTGGTCGTTTCCTGGCCAGAGCTTGCTTCAAATGCATTAATTGTCGTCGATAACGTTCTCCATTAATAGTTTCACCCCGTTGCAGCAGCTCATAGTACACCACACCTTTCATATCCCACCATATGCACAGCATAACCTTTGCACAGTGAATATCTCGTTTCGGTTGTGATGGACCTGGTTCACCTGGCTTCACCCAGGCCTTTTTTCGTTTCGAGTTCCCGTAATGGATCCACTTCTCATCGTCAGTAACAATGCGATGCAAAAACCCCTTTCTTTTCTGTCTTTGAAGCAGCAATTCGCAAATGGTTTTTCGTCTTTCAACGTCCCTGTCTTTCAATTCATGTGGAACCCAATGTGACATCTTTTGAATCATTCCCATGGCTTTGAGGCGTTTGAAAACTGTTGTTTGATCAACGCCTAATACTTCTGCAAGTTCTTCCTGCATTTGACACGAATCCTGATCGAGCAATGCTCTCAATTCTTCGTCTTCAAATTTTTTTTAGCTGTCCAGGTCGCTCTTGGTTTTCCAGGCCGAAATCACCACTTCTAAACCGTGCAAACCACTTCTGACACGTTCGCTCAGCTAGCGCATGGTCACCATACACTTCCACCAAAATACGATGACTTTCGGTAGCACATTTCTGCATGTTAAAGTAATGAAGCAGAACACCCCGCAAAAACACTTTATCTGGCACGAACTGCGCCATGTTCAGTTGACTATAAAATGCTGTTGTTGACGCGTCAATCAACTGCCCTCTACTACGAACGATGCGCGCTGACAGGAGTTTTCAATGCATGTGTGGATATATGGAACTGTGGGACGATACGCTCGTTACGCCATCTCTTGTCCAGGCGCACGAATTAATTCCTAGACCAAATATTATTTAAATACATTACACAATGAATTCATCCAGCTCATAATAAACCAACAGCAAAAATTATATAAATTGTCTCTGAAATGTGCATGCTGCCTTCCCTCAAAACAATTGTTTATGCATTTAAGACAAAATCAATTAAGGGAAGTGTTATTTCTCTCTCTGGCAAAGTACAATGTAGTACAGAAAACAACCACAGATTGCGAGCGAAGCGAGCAAGAAAATTATTAGATTCAATTTTTCTTGCAGACTGAAATCAATTGATTTAATAGGGAGCAAATAATTTAACGGGTGCACCATGCATTCTGTCTTTTCTAATTTTTCTCATTTACATCGTTTGTCACTCAGGGCCGACTCCCGCCCCATAGCTCTGAACTTGATAAGAGTAAGAAAACCAGGAATTGCGAGCAAAAAATGTTTCCTTAAAATTTGTAATTTGAGGTGGTAATTGCTCCCTGCAGGTACTCTTGGCTGTCAATGTTTGCCCCCTAGAACTCATATCAGTCCAAGGTTAGGGGGGGGGGGGCAATGTTGTTGCACCACTACAGTACACACAACACACACACACTGCAATTACACAAAGAAGTAGCACAGCAAGTAACCAAGAACCACACTCTTTCACACAGTACGAAATTAACACGCTCTTGGTTTAAGGTCTGTTCCTCACTCCATTCGCAGCTCTGTCCAGGGCACCTGTAGTTGCGAAGGAAAGAGCAACTCAAGCTCGGAGCTTTCAGATTGCAAACAGTGCTCACGAAAACCATTGACTTTTAACGGTTTAGTCTGCAACATAATCTTGATACAGTGTTGCACATTCGAAACCTCCAAACGATTCCGAGCAAAGCAAAACGCTTTCGAGGGTAAACTTAAGCAGGACGTTACTGGTCGAATATGTCGGCATCTCCGCCAGTGCCGCCCACCACACTTCTCCCTATCTCTCGGCCTCGCAAGGAAATGGACGCACGGTACTTTTTGAGTAACACTAAATGTAACTCATTACTGTCTAAAACAAGGAATTGTAAGTGTTAAAAAGTAAAATTGTACTTTTTGAGGTAACATGCAACAAAATTAACTGTTATTTTTAGAACACTAAATACTGACCAAGGTAAAATTTATTGCAAAATAAGACCTACAAAGTGTGGGGCGTTAACCCCACACCCCCTATGTGCCTTCATGGCATGGTGCTAAGCACAGGGGAGCACTTTACTTTTTAAAGACCTACAAACATTGTGAATCTTTGTCTGAAGAAAACCCTGTTAGATGGAAACAATATATTTATAGTGTCTTAGCCGGCTCCTGTGGCAGAGTGGTTAGGACATCGCACTGCGACGCCAGGGGTCCCAGGTCATAGTAATTTAAGTTAATTATTATAAGGATGTTGAAGGAACATAATAATTTCAGACTAAAGTAGTGTTTTTTTAGGCAGCATCACTATTATGGGGGGAAAATACGCCTCCTTGGCCCCCCTCGCCTGGAAAAAAATACCTTACTTGCCCCTCCCTGGAAAAAACCTGCTGACGTCCATGAATGTTGGTGAAAAATATATAATTACTTGATCAAGTAGTTATTAGAATAAGACATCTGTTGAATGCATACCAATATATTTAGCTTACTATTATAATAACTTTTTTGTACTTGTATATTGAATGATGTCAACATAAAAGTAACCAAACATAAGAATGATCTGTGATTGGGAAATGCTTGAAATATGAAGATATAGGTTTGGAAAATAGATTGTAAGAAATAAATCAGAGTACAATTTTTAACCATAATCTCAAGGTAATAACTTTTGAATTTTGTATAAGTCTAAATGCATTGGATAGATAACTGCATTAAGTCAGATAATTTTTTATCCAAACTTTTCTCATGAAGTAAATTATATATTTTTTAATATCTTTGAAAATATACAATTCATGATTATGTCTTTAGCAGTTGTTTTCAGATATATATATATATATATATATATATATATATATATATATATATATATATATATATATATATATATATATATATATATATATATATATGATTCATCTGTTCTTGTAAATTAAGCAGAATGAAGAAAATGCTCAATTTCAACATGTTAATATCAAGTGTTATATACTGATCTAAATATATTTTTTTCTTTTAGCTTGATGAGTACCATGACCTACCACCAGGTGCCATGGATGATGATGATGGAAACGATACCACAAGGCCCATAGGCAAAACTTTTAAAATGGAGGTTTTAGACTGCTGATAAATGTGATAGTTAACAGCCATGAATACTGGTACAATACTCGAGCACTCTAGCATAGCTGAGTGCTTTTCATGCTAGTAGCATTCAATTCAGAAAAAAATCAGTTTTCTGATACGGAAATAGCAAAACTTATTGCCTCAATTGTGCCATAAATTATCAGTTTAACTATGAGTGGTTACATTACTATAAGGCGGAAAAGAAACAAAAAAGCGATCATGTTCGATGATGCGTCACTGCTTTCATAGGCATAGAAAGTAAAGCGCATAAGCAAAAGACTGGGAATTAGCACGTTATCAAGGAGTAGACATTTTATTATTTACAGTATGTAGCAATACTGTGATGTTATCAAAAAAAAATGAAAAGGTTGTATTTACTGTAAATAACATTTTGTATCTGATATATTTAGTGTGGGACATTGTCTTGCTATAGAGTAATTCCATTCCTGTATAGTGTTGATAACTTGCCTCACATTTGCCTGTAGAACTGAACTAGTTTGTGAATAGTTTTTCTCTGCAGCAGATTGTACCGAATAATACTGAAGTACTGCAAGCATTGGAAGGTAATCCTAAAATTCTGACTGCTTATGTAGCAAACTAAAGTTGTTGAATTTTTCAAATCACTTGTTCATTAATTTTCAAAGTATCTTGTTATGTAATTATGCTTTCTTCATTAGATAGTGTAAAAACAACCTGCTGTAACACACCGTTGTGTTTTTGTTTGTGCATCATAAAATTTCAACAGTAGAAACGTGCCAAGTTGGTGTCATTTGATAATATTTATGTATGTACTGTATGTACTCTACGATCACATTTGCTATTGTAAGTCTTATGCAATGTTGTGTCTTAGGCAGCTGGAGATGTTTGAAATATCTTCAGCTCCCACTTGTTTGTGATACTACAGTGCCACTTGACACTTATTCAACGACTTGTACAGTAAGTGTAACTTTTGTTTGTTTGTTTGTTGCATGACAGGATTCAGGCCACAGTTCCACAAACATTCGATTCTCTTCTGCAGTGTTTGTTTGAAATTGAGCGCAAATATAATTTTGACAGCTGAAAACATAAAACTGCTCTGATCACTCTACATGCAGCCTATATTTCCATCTCTGAGACTGTACGTTCAACATCACTATAACATCTGGTTTGGAAAAATAATTGAAAAATATCTTAAAGTTGAAGTCAAAGTATTGATAAATTTTACTAATTGTTTTTATTATTCAGAACATATCCTGAAAGTACATCTGCTTTCGTTGAGCTAAGTAGGTAGATGTGTAAACGTGTATCACGGGGGAAAATGCAGGGAATATTCCAATAATACTTATAAGTTACATAGAAAAGCAAGATACTTTTTGAGAAGAATTGTTCTTGGGTGTTAAGATATGTACAGTACCTCCAGTATTTTAAGAAAGAAAGAGGGGGAAAAACAGTTCTGCTACAGCAATTTAACATTTATAATTATGTACAGAACACAACATAGAATATGCGAAGATAAATTCATGATTGTTACTCTCAGTGCTTATAATGGTAACAGTTTTGTTGAAAATTTGTTTCTTTTTTAATAACAGGATATTTGGGATCTAACTTTGGCCACATTTTGTTGTGAAAATTTAAGATTATTAACGTTAATAACAATTGGTTTCTGAGAAACAGTGCCTTCTCTCCACTTCATCATGCAATACAATACAATAGTTCTTACAGTTTTGCTCCATACCCTTAAACTTTGTCTAGCAAAAATATTTATTCCTTGCAATTGGTCAAAATGAAAGGACACAAGAAACATTAGAACATGAGAAGCTTGTAAAAGTGAGTTGTAAGATTTTTCGATGCCATCTATGTTTTTAAATATTTCTTTTATTATTTTGAAAAAAAAAGCCTTATTAGCTAAAAGAATATGTTGTGTTACTTAAGTTACAAATATTTTGTTATTTATGAAATTTGCTTTATATCATGTTAAACATCAATCTGAAAATGTAGATATTATGAACAGTGGCAATAGTAATATTATTTGGTAATCTCCTTGTCTTCAGAAAATGTTATTGTATTCTAAGCACATCACATCATGGCCTTCAATTAGTTTCCATACAGTTTTGTCCTGAGGAAGATATAAATCTATATTTCAGTAACCTGACACAAATTTACTGTAAGTTCTGATTTGTTCTATTACTTTCACTGAAATTGTTCATGTTTATTGTGAGACATTTCAGCCAGAATGCATAAGACAAACAATTGAGAATACAGAATGGCTAAAGTCCGCCCGGCTAAAGAATGTACTTGAGGAAACCCAGACTTTTCGCCTCCAGTTCAAGGGGGGAAAAGCAGTGTTGCTACCGGTTGCTACACGCCTCTTCCTGTCAACATTGCCCCTTCGCTCACATTTCAGGGAGAGGCCGGGAATCGGAGACCAATTTGCTTGCTACGCGTTGGCAACCATTAGGCTGCTTCGTGCTTGACTTTGTTGAGGGTGCCACCTGTTTCGAAAATGACCCAAAACGAAAAATTTGGCAATGCAGAATACCACGAGAATTGCCCCTCGCCACGGCAACTGGACAAAGCTGATTGGTTCAGCAGTTCATGTGACCTTCCATGGCTTTCGACAGAAAAGACGAGAATAGAATTTCCAAGTCCATTCTTTGGCTGGAATCCCTGTAGTCATGCTGGAACATAAAATTTTCATTTTAGTGTAAACTTAATTTATATACATATACACTTGCTTTCATTGGTTATGCTTAAACTGAACTGAAACATGTAAAGTACTTTAAATGTTATGCATTTAAAATCAAAAGCAAATGAATATTACTTGTACGATCTTGTAATCTGTTCTACAGTTAACAATGACAAAAAAAAAGTACCCAATAAACATTAAATTTATTGGTTCACCTACAACTCAAACAATTAATAAATGCATGTGCAGTTAGTGCAAACAAAAACATTAAAATATATTCTATGGTATCACATTTCAATATTATGAATGAAAGAAATTCCTAAAACTCTATATTTAATGATACCTGATCTTGCTCATCATATCTTGATATTACTATTCACTGTCTACTCTCTGATAAAAAAAATGTCATTATGTAAGTTTACAATCTGTGTAAATAATATTAACTTGTGTATGTATTCAGTTATTTTAAAGTTGGATGAGACTGGGTATATTTTTTGTAGAGGCGAGGTATGTTGGTAGCAAGTTTTAATTGCTATTATCATCATAAAAATGGATATTGAATCCTATTTGTGATATGAACACACAATTGTTCATGTCACACTGTACTTACTACAAAGAACCATATTGGTTCATACATCTTGTATACTTTATATACAGTACATCATAAAAGATAACAGAAAAAATTAAATATGACATGAACGGAAATTTTGTTATACTATCAAAATTATTGTTCGAATAAAATGCACAATAGAAGTTTGGATCCGCAATTTGATTTCTAATATTCAATTGCCTCAACAACCACAATAATGATGATTACAGGTTTGTTGGGCCAAATCTACCAAAAAATCTGGAATGTGTATATTAAAAATTCTTATGTGATAGATGAAACTGCCTTGGTAATGAGTACTATGTAGCAATGTTTATTCAGTATCAAATATTACATAGAAAACAAAGGGCTGCACCAGTGTAAATAAATTTATAATCTACAAATATTATAATTTAACAGTTGCAAAACAATCTGCTGGGCTTAATATTAATACTCATTTAATAAATCCCTAGCACTTGTTTCCCTAATAGGGAACATTGCATTTATGTATATATCATTTAAATTGTTCCTCATGTTCAATTATTTTTATCATCATTCATTTTTTTAGTTGGAAAATTTACAAAGAAAAGTGTTTTCAGAGTAAAGCTTGTGTTCGTTACAGGCTTATAGTTAAAAATTAAATAGTTATACATATAAATTGGTTCTTTTATATAATCTCAGATATTTTATAATGTTCTTTTATAGGTTTCAGGGTATATTTGATCAGTATAAGTAAACAACTACGAAAAGTGTTAAATTGGCATATGGAAATAAATTACATATTTTTCTATGACAAATCACTGTATTTTGATTCAATTTCTTTTTTTCATTTTGCAAATTGCTTACAGTGTTATTTTCATGATAATTTGATTTAATCATTATAAGTATATTTTAGGTGTAAGTGTGTGGATAAACACACATTTAAATTATTGCTAAATTATATACATATGTGTATATCTGTGTCATTTAAAGCTTTTTAACACTAGAACACTATTGTGTTCCAATATTATAGTGTAACTATGCTACGTAAATTTTACGTACATGAAGGAATCTATTTTTAACACAACCTCTAAAGTCATGAAAACAAAATGACGATTCTTTATGAACATTATTTTGTTTATTTTCCTTATATTGGAATTTTATTCTTCATTTTAAAATGTATAAACGTGGTTTTATTTAACATAGAATATTTTAAGAGAATGTCTTGATTGACAAGCCCGTACGTACATTAAGAATGAAGGCGAAAAGTCCGAACAATGAAAAACAAACAATAATAATATTCATAACGCTGTAAATAAAGAACAAATGTAATTTTAAAGTCTTACAAGAAAATAGTGCAAGCTTCTAAACTTTTGTTTTCAAAATATAACTATCCAAATCGAATTTACGAATGTCAAAATTACTGGAAAAATTTTTCTCGTTTTACTACAGCTACGTAAAATTGATGTGCAGTGCACAACATAACAAACCAAATGAAGACGATCAGCTCTTGCACCCTCCTTACCACAGAATGTCCGAGGCACTGCTAGGCATAGGGGAGAGTGGGTGCGAGGTGGGAAGTAGGGGAGGGATTTGAGTGCAGAGCATACATAAATTTTACGTACGGTAGTGTTCTAGGGTTAAGAACTGCATTTCATGTGAATTGCTTCATTGCTGTTTGTGTTATGGCTATACCATAGTGGTAAGTACTCAGATAATAAATTGAAAATGTTTAAATTATTAACATATTCGAAATAAATCCCAAATGTGCATTTTATTTTATTTTCACACTGGTACCATCGACAACATTTGTAATTTATTTTTCTAAACTCAAGCAAAAAAGCAAAATTTTCATTGTACAAATTGGTGTAAGGTATGTTGTATTGTATCCATAATGTAAAGCATGTTATCAGAAAAGATGAATATTTTTGTACTACAAAAGAATGTATTCAAGCTTGAAGTTTCATTATATTTACATGTACTATGGTGGGAAGTGTTCATTCTCGAAAAAATGTACAGTACTTTACTTTATTTAATTATACCACAAACATGATCATCAGTTAAAACACAGGAAAGAGGATGATATTAGGAAACACTTAGAGTAATGTATTGCTGTGCACATAGTAAAAAAGTAAACACATTTAGCGATACATGGAACTAAATTATATGCTACCACTTAACTTGTAACATTCATACCCATTTTACTGCAAGCCAGTACTTTTTTAAGTTATTGTATTTTGTATGAGAGTATTCAATTTTTTTAATAAAATTCTATCAGCTTCTTTAAATGCAAATTCTCATTGCACTACATACTTTCTAAGCTTTAGTCAGCCAGTTCTTAGTGTTTTTGGAATATTAATCTCATTGAAATTGATTCGATTGTAAAATGGACAGACATTTTAATATTTTATCACATAACAGAGACTGTTTTACATTATAAATTAGAATGTTAATAATGAATTATCTTATAGAAATGTGTTCATTTGATACCTACTCGTGAAATATACAGTGCCGTAAGGTTATAACATGTGTTCTTGTAAAATTTATAAATTTCCAGTCTTAAAAATGGTGCATAAAAGCCCAATTGTTACCGTAACTGATCCAATGTGGGAATAATGTTTAGTACATACAAACTGCTTTTAAATAAAAAAAAAATCATGTATTAACTCCACAGAAAAATAGAATAGAATTGAAAGAGAAACACGACTTCCTTATTCAACTTTGTGTTGTACACAGAGAATGTAAACATGTTATCTCACCCTATTATGTATGTACGTGTTAATAAAAATTTAGACTCTACAAACTTATATGTTTTCATACAACTCATACCAAACATATGTCTGTAGATTTCAGAACCACATCGACTGTGTGTCAAAATGTATGTGAATGAATGAATGGATGATATTCAGCGAACAACTTCCCCCACAATTCATTGTGCAAAATCACGCCCACTGCCATGATTCTGGCAAGCGTTTCAGAGCGTGTTGTAAACACAGTTTATAAGCATTGCGCTTACAGTGTTTGTGGGAGTGATTCAGGCTACAAATATAACAATTATTCTAAATGTAGTCCTTTGCATTTTGTTTAATTTTGTAACAATGACCAAAGTATCTAAAAAGATGTTATTTGCCACAAAACAACACTGTATAAAGGAATGTAACATCTGAAAGACATGCAGGACTAGGGAGCCTGTTTCTCATGGAAATGGAAGTAATCAGGTTATCCCATAATGTAACGCGGCTAATGCTGTCCCCGTATAATCGAAGGATGCAAAATTCGATTCCCGGTGCAGGCACATTTTTAATGATACTAGTCCTTCGGAGTATAAATTAAATTAAAAACACACTTTGTGTTGTGAAAACGATAATTTATAGATATGTTCCGATGTGCAAAATTGTATTTTTTCAAAGGCAGTAATATATCATTCTCACTTTTTGTTTGATTATTGAGACAGATATGCTGAAAAATGTATACAAAATATATGCATACCGCAAACGCATCCCCTGGTTCATAAACAACATTCCAACTTTTTCTTGTCAACATTATTAGAGATCGTACAGCAACCGCACGCGTTACATAGCACCAGGATGGAAAGAGTAGCATAAAATTCATACAACGCTATAGCCACAAACACAGTACTTGCCTTTCAAATACGATTTATATTTCACCCTGGATTGGAAAAATCACGCTATCTTATCAACAGACGAAACTGTATGCAGGTATGATGTTCTCTCGCAATTAATACATAAACAATTGCATACACAACACATTAATTCACCAAATAGAAACTTCATTTGAAAATCTCCAATTATATGCAGCATTGGCTTTGCATTCACGCTTGTTGTTGTTTGCCGGAATGAGTGCCGGACTGCATGCGTTTGAGCCAGATTTCCCACATGCTCTGCGCCGCTAACGTCACATTGAACATCATCCATTAAAACCCTTGTCTGCATCGGCCAGTTTGCACCCTTCAAAGCATATATGAGTAAAATTCTCTTATCTAAAATCCTTACCTTGAAGTTTAAAAAGGTGTGTAAACCCCATCCCCCCTCTCCCCTTGAGTAAGGGTTGTGTATATAAAGTTTGTCATTTTAGTTGACATTTATTTTAAACCTAATTTTGTATTTGTCAATTCGCGATTCAAATTATCCAATGTGCCATCTGGTGAGATATTTAGGAACTACTGTTTGTAGGACACTATGCTGTGTTGAAGGCATTTATAGCATAGGCAGTGTGTGAAAGAGTAACATATACTCTTCAGTTTTTGCCTCTTTAAATCGTTATAGGCCAGAACATTTGAAACGTTTTCATGTGTTTCCATCCCGTGGGACCAGTGATGTGCCGTAGACTATAAGTTTACGTCTACATGCGTTGTCTACACGTAATCTACACGTAGATTACATTGGATTGTAGTTTACATAGACTACGTAGACAATCTAAAGTGCATTGAAATTAATTTTCAAGGGTTTCATGCAAGGAAAGTGACATTTTTAACTATATTGGTTCCTAACGAAATCAAAAGAATCCTACTAACAACAAAATTTCTCTTCTCTTCTATCATCAACTACGGAAGAAGATAAATAGTATGCAAAAAAGACAACAGATGGCAGTCGTGAGGCAAGAGTGGTCTTTTCCCCATAAAACACTATAATATTTCCTATATTAGGTTTCTTCCTAGGTGAGAAATTGTTCAAATTTGGAAGAAAGAGTATGAAAAGTTCCCTTCACACATCAGCAACTGATACGCAGTATAAAATTCTTTTAATTCCACGGCGCCCTTCGCTAAGTTATCACCTTTTGCCATGTTGTTTACATAGATTACGTAATCTACGTGTATAAAATAGTCTACGTGTAGAATGTAGACTAACCTTGTTTACGCGTAGACGCACATCACTGCGTGGGACCAACAAAACTAATTTGTAAAATAATCGGGTAAAACAGAATTGATTGACAGAAGACTGGCAGGGGGAAGACACTAATATGTGGAAAAGAAATTACTTACAAAGAATGCACGAATCTACTTTATTTTTCGAAAGAAAAATACAATTACCATGATAGTAAATTTTTAAATTGTACTTTTATGAATAAAACATTTTATTTATTTTCAAAAAGTTATGAAGCGTCTTGCCAAATGCATCCAGAGAAACAATGAAATTTGTAACAACTGAAAGTTGATTAAGTGCAAAGATGAAAACAGTTTGTGAATGAATTAATGTCTTAAATGTAACCAGAAAAAGAAAATAGACATGTTAATTCAGTAAAATCTCATTAATCCTGACTAATGGGGCAAAGTTGACCAGTTTAACGAAAGTCCGGATTAACTGAAATAACCTATAAGAACAGTAGAAAGTGCATTAAAACTCCGTTTATAGCAACAAGACACGTTTATAATGTATATTTAAAGGACATTGGCCTAAATACACTATACAGTACAGTAAAATGTAAAGCAATACTGCACATACAATGCATGATACCCATATTATTATGATGATGCCTTTTTTTTTTCCTTTTGCCAGTCCAGATTAAGCGAAGTCCGGCTTATCGGGATCCAGGTTAACGAGGTTTTACTGTATTACTGTTTCATTCTACATGATATCCTTGTGCAGATAGCCTGGTCGTGAAATTGTGAATATTATTAGTATTACACCAACCTTTTGGAGGAAGAACTGCAATGATATGTTTGCATTTTTCTCCCGCCCCAGCTTTGCAAGTACAGATGAATTGGTTTATTTTCAAATTATCTCTGATAAGCCTAGTTACAAGATGATGCACAGATTACAGCACTGCTTTGAAGGACCAGTGCATTGGGTATGTATTAGTTTCATCTGCATTTTCTGTCTTATTTTTACCAATTATAATTAAATGCTTATTTTCAGCACAGCTTCACCTTTGTTATAGTTCCTGGACTTCACATCCTACTTGCATTATACAAAAATATTGGTAAGGATGGAAAAGATTGGATTCATCATGCATGCCCAGCATAAAGACAGATGAGGTTTATGAAATCTAGAGAGTGAAGTGAGTGACTTAATCTCAGAAGCTTTCAGCCTTCAAGATCGGATGAGTTAAGAAGTTTTAAGTAAGGTACCTGAACCCAATATGGCCTATTTGCTGTTCCCAAGTAGTTACATGGTTATTTCAACAGATGGCGTTAGTATGTCATTTAGACTGTCAGAATGACGTGATTGAACCTGTCGATTGTAACTATAGTTCAGTAACTTGACGACAAAGAAATGAAATAGTTGGATCTCGTGATTGTGTTCTACGTGATGTAATATTGCATATGGAAGTTATTACTTACTGCATCTTTCACGTGATAGGTGTCTATATCTCTAGTACATACTGTGATAGCTCATAATTTGTACTTTACAGCAATGTACTTCAGTGGCGTACGCAAGGGGGGGTTACGGGGTTTAAACCCCCCCCCCCCCTTGAGCTTGTGAAATATTATAAAAAATGCTGTGGAAAAAAAATTAAATGGCCAATTTATCACAGTCAATGATCTGGGACAATACTATTACTGTTACTACTTCTTCTACTACTACTACTACTACTACTACTACTAATAATAATAATTTGAATTATTGTTTCCATGCAGCATGAGAAAAGCACAGCATTCCAAACACACGCGTCTTTCAGAGTGATGCCTTGAAAATAAATACGAATTCTTGAAAATAAAATATGAGGGTAAGTATGATTAAAAGACAAGAAAAAATGTTTTGTATCTCAGTTGCAACAATGTTCAATACACTGGCGTACGCAGGATTTTTTTTTTCGGGAGGGACTGGAATTGTAAATGTGGACACATGGCTTCGTTTTGGAGGGCAGGATGCATAATAAAATATTTCGTATTTTTGGAGCTTTTCAGTCTATTATTGTATTCAAAGTCAAAAATGGTAATCGGGACTCACTTGAAAAGAGGTTTCGCATTTACACATTTTGATTTTTTAAAGTTCTTAACGGATTTTAATTTGAAAATTCTGATTTTCTCAAAATTTCGTTAGAGGCTGGAACACCATCAGCCACCCCTCTACGTACGCTAGTGTTCAACGAACTTGTATTTTGTGTGTGTGTGTGTGTGTGAACAATGAGAATTAACAAAATAAAGTGCTTGGTTCGTTGTAAGAGGCTAATGTATAGACAAAGGCTAGGCGGACAAGAATAGTCACCAGTTCGCCTTCCCATTGCATTGTTTACCGCAGCACGTTTGAATGTCTCTCTTTAAAATGTCTCACCTTGTTGACTAGACAATTATTCAAATGACAAGAAGCTTAACTATTGTAAAATATTTTGTTGGTAAGAACAGCGAGACAATCCAGATGTGAATTATCGGGGACATTTATGCGGGGAAGAAGGCAGAAAAATTCCAACCAATTTCGGGAATCGAATCCGGATCTCCCGCGTGATTGTCAGACACTCTACCGACCAGACCACCGCAGCTCCTTGGATGAGTTCCATACTTTGATTATTTCAATTTATTTTAATATATTTTCTTGTTTTTATGGATTTTCTTAATCCTTAAAATGTCTCACCTCGTTGACCAGACAATTATTTCGTAACAAAGTAACAAATAAATGCTCCCAGAATTTGATAGAAATCGAATGACTAGAAATTTCGTTCTATTTTTTTCATAAATATTATATTTATGTAGATCTCTACTACTTAATAGTGGTAGTGGTATTAGTTGTATTATTAGTAGTAATTCAGCTAATTAATTAATTATAAGTATTATTAATTAATTGTGATTATTATTATTTAATTAAAGTATAATAAAACAATGGTAATGTGAATTTGGAGAAAGTTTTAGAAATAACCCCCCCCTTGATGAAATCCTGCGTACGCTACTGATGTACTTAGTTTCAGGGACGTAAGTAAGTTGATCAGTTTGGGGGGGCCCAAAACCAAAACGTAAGATTGTTTTTCTATCAAACCATTAACAAGCTATTAATATAATGTACCATTTAGGTGTGTGTGTGTGTGTGTGTGTATGTGTGTATATATATATTGTTGGAAGGGAACATTATTTTCTCCTGCATTGATTGATTGAGTTGGTTTATTTTATTTCTCTTTTATGCCAGTTTTGACTAATTGCGAAGATGGGGATGAGTGATGATATGATGAAATTGATGAAAGGACACTGACAAATACCCATGTCCAGGTCGGGATTCGAACCCTGGACCCCTGGCGTTGCAGCGCGATGTGCTAACAACTCCGCCACGGAGGTCGGCATACGATAATGTTACATCGATGAAAGGACCATCACAAAGGCCAAGATTCGAACCCGGGACACCTGGTGTCGTAGCGCAACCTGCTAACCACTCCACAATGGAGATGTCGGCCCAAATAGAAATGAAAATTAGAAAATGCCATCTTGAATTTGCAGGAACCGAGTTCATCACTCACGGATAGAAAATTTTCACTCTCACTAGAATAGGGAAATAACAGAAAATGCTTGAAAAGTAATTTGGTAATACGGCCACTCGCCAAGAGATCCTGCGAGTGGCTAAAGACAGATTTGGCCGTCGCTCTTGCTACACAGAGGATGGGCGTATCATCGTACGCACGGAGAATGGCAGGAAACATACCGTCACCCGCATGAGAGATCTGGAGCAGCTGTCATCGTAGTCTCCCCTCCTCCCCGAAGTGACCCAAGATCAAATACACAAGGACTGCATTCACCTGAACTAAATATTGTGCTTATCTAATCCGTTGCCGCATAATAATAACACGTACTTTAAATTCTTCACTATATCATATTATTATTATTGAATCTGATTTAGCAACAAAAGTGATTGCGTGTGCGCTCGTTTTTTGTTGTTGTTGTTGTTTTTTTTTGCTTCATTTTTTTTTTTCGCATATATATTCAACATATTCTTTTTTTATATATATATATATATTTCCTTGTCCTATTAAGAGTGACGTAATGAAGAAAATGTGTGTAATCGTGTTACCTCAGTGTCCAAATATCAACCTGCCCGACCTGTCATTTGTTCCACGAGACAAGGTAAGCCTTTACTCTTTAATAGCAAGTATTCAATAGTTGGTAAGCCTGAAAACATCCAAAGATTTTCACTGCATTCCTTGCAAGGGCTCAAATGTGAGGACGGTTCCCGTTAACCCCCGAGGTAATGACCAGCTGCTGGGAAGGGGAGGGCCAAGCAATCACTCATTTTTCCGTGTCGCTCTCGCGAATGTCAGATCGCTAGTTCCGAAAATGGACGAACTGCGGCTTGTTGTAAAAGAGGGAGACTTCGATTTGATTGTCATTACAGAAAGCTGGATAAAGGACGGAACACCATTATCTCTAATTAGTATACAGGGTTATGAAACGCTAACAAAAAATAGAACCAAGAAAAACTGTGGCGGAATTGTAGTTTTTCATAAATCTAACTTAACTGTTCGAACAATAGAGACGAAAGTAAATACTGAAGGCATCGAAACGTTAACTTTGATTCTGAAGTACATGAATAAACAGTTTGGTGTATGTTCCATATACAGACCGCCCAATGTCCCGTACACAAAACTTACATTGTTCGAAGAATTAATGTCCGAAATCTATCCACTAGTTGATAATCTCTTCCTGTTAGGAGATGTAAACTGCGATTATCTCACCCCGAATAAACCAGAAACACGGTTTTTAAGATCGATTTTTGATTCATTTGGTCTAACGCAAATAGTTAATAAACCAACCCGTATCACCGAAAAAAGTAAAACGCTGCTTGACATCATAGCCGTTGACAATACAGAATTACTGTTTAAAACTGACGTCACTGTCCCAATCGGTAAATCAGATCACTGCGTTGCGTACGCTGATTTCTTGTTGCAGAAACCGGAACCTCAAGCGAGTTACGTTTATTGTAGAAATTTTAATACCTTCAACGAAGAAAGTTTTGCAAAAGATATAACTGATGTAGATTGGTCAAAGCTTTACTCACTTGATGATGTTAATAATAAAGTGGAGTTTTTGACCTCAAATATACAAAATGTTTTTGACACGCACGCACCTCTAAAAATCGTAAAGCACAATAAGAAAAATGCACCGTGGATCACCAGTAATGTTAAATTGTTGATGAGAATCAGAGATAACGCGCTACGAAAGTTCAAACGTTCGAACGATCCAAGCGACTGGCAACAATATAAAGAACTCCGGAACTTTACAACAACTGTCATAAGACAAGAAAAGAAATGTTATCTTACCTTCAAATTTGGCGGGAAAAATTTAAACCGGAGAGAAACATGGAATGAGTTGAAACAATTGGGTATTGTTAACAATAAAAAGTCTCACGATAATACATTCTCTCTCATAAGTACCACTGAAGATTTAGATGCTGTTAATGACCATTTTGGTAAAATTTGCAATGAATCTGAAATTCCTCCTCCACTTAAGGCTCAGCAAATAAAGCATTTCGAGAACAAAACCTGTTCCACCGCTGAACAGTATTTTAACTTTACTGAGGTAACTGAAAAAGATGTACATAGAACTATTTATAGCATACGCTCAAATAGTTTTGGAGTAGATGGTATCAGCACTAAAATGCTCAAACTTTCTTTGCCTTATGTTTTATCTCCGTTAACGCACGTCATTAACTCCTCTCTTTCCAGTGGCGTCTTTCCTGAAATGTGGAAAGAAGCACGAATCCTGCCACTTCAGAAAAAGCAGATCGCCACTTCTTACAATGACTTTAGGCCTATCAGTCTTTTGCCTGTGTTATCTAAAGTACTCGAGAAAATAGTGTATTCGCAGACGTTAAACTACGTTAACACGAATAATTTACTGCCCCCGCTGCAATCCGGATTTCGTGAGAAACACAGCACAGCCACTGCTCTTGCTAAAGTTGTGGATGATATTCTCTATGCCATTGATAAACAGCAAGTCACTATTTTAGTACTTCTGGATCTCAGTAAGGCTTTTGACACTGTGCAGCATGACTTATTATTAGCCAAACTTAAATATTACAAGTTTTCTCCTACAACATTAAACTGGTTTCAAACATATCTATTTAACAGACGTCAAAGGGTCGTATTACATAATTCACCATCTCACGTGTCTCAACCTATAACGCTGAAAGCAGGCGTGCCGCAAGGATCGATATTAGGCCCCCTCCTCTTCACCCTTTACACTGCAGATTTGCAGCAAGTTATAAAATTCTTCACTCCACATTTTTACGCAGACGATACCCAGTTATATTTCTCAGATCATTACGCTTCGTTGGAACATAAGCTTCAGTCACTAAATTCTGACTTGAACAGCGTCAGTAACTGGTGTGTATCTAACGGTCTTAAAATAAATCCAGAAAAATCCACTTTCATAATCATTGGTTCTAATTATTCAAGGTCGTTAATTAAAAATATTAAGTTCGAGCTCAAAATAAACAATTTGCCCATTGCCAGGAATAACACTGCTAAAAATCTTGGTCTGATTTTTGACGAAATTTTTGATTGGACAGAACATGTAAAGACGCAATGTAGGAAAGCTTACGGAACACTTAGGAATCTGAATCGTTTCCGTGACTTCCTCCCTGCGGAATGCAAGCTAAGACTCATCCAAGCATTAATCTACCCATTGTTCGACTATTGTGATAATGTTTACGGCCCTCAACTCTCGCAAAAGCTCAGTAAAAAAATACAAATGGTGCAAAATGCCTGCTTCCGATACATTTTTCAAGCAAAAAGATCCGATCATATTCTTCCATTCTTAAATAATAATCAGGTTCTTACCATGGCAAACAGAAGAAAGTTGCACTATCTCTGTTTTATACGCCGCATACTGACAGAAGGTAAACCGCAGTACCTGTTTGAGAAGATGCATTCCCGTAGGGAAATCCATCAGTATGTTACACGTAAGCGGAACAACTTCGATTTACCCCATCACTCTACCACGGCCTACAAATCCTCTTTCTCCTTTTCGGCTCCCAAAGCATGGAATGCATTGCCTGCAAATATCGCTAGTGTAAAAAACCCATTATATTTTAAAGGTAAAATAAAAGATCTGCTATTAATGGAACAATGGCAGAGTCGGGGCACATACTGAAGGTATCAAGTCACTCACTATAAGGAATTGTATTATTGTATTATTATTACTATTGTCTTTTTTATTTCTAGTTACACTTTTTTTGCAACTAATTCCTATGTATTTTTTTCTTTCTTCATTTTTATTTTTATTATTATTATTATTATTACTTTACGTTTAGCTTACTGCTCCATAAGTTTATAATCATCTCATATGTATTCTCATATTGACAAGGGTTAGGTGGCAGAGCAGCCCTTGGCTGAACCTCGCCCGCTGAATAAAGAAAATTTATTATTATTATTATTATTATTATCTCATGATTATATTATGTAAGTAACTATAAAGCCCCTATCACACGGAACTGGATTTCTAGTTGGAATGCCCTAGTTGGCGATGAACTGACTTTCTAGGTAGAAATTATGGCCGCCTGGCTGACTGCTTGACTGGTTTTGAGGAATAGGACATGTTCTAATTGCTACTAACTTCTTCGACTAGATTCTGTGGAACAGCCAAAGCAAAGCAGAGCAAAGTTTGGCCATGTGAAGGTAATCTGTGAGTTTGCAAAGTAGCCTTTCTTGTCTGTGGTTTCCGAGTGCATACAGCACGAAAGGCATGTTTACAATTGAAAAAGCTAAAATATTCTTCCATACGTGTACAGTAAATGTTGTAAAGTACGTATTTCATCAGCGCCATTCTTCTCTGCCTAAAACCATTTAATACGAAGCGATATTCCTCTCGGTTGAATAGTTATCGTATTTTAAAAGTGTGAAGTGATACGTTGTTTACATCTCGCGCGGCCGCCATTATGGGAACGAAAGACTATCGACAAGTACGGTGTAACAAGTACCGTGTGAGGCGAAAACTAGCAAATGGGTAGCCAGTCCAGCGTCAACTAGAGCGGTCGTACTAGAAATCCAGTTCCGTGTGATAGGGGCTTTATTCGCTATATAACTTCGGATTAATTTTATTTGTTTGCCTATTCAACTTTGCCGCCTAAGCAGTTGCGGCAGGCAGCGTTTGCACTTGCGGGTGGAGGCTAAATGAAGAGAAATCACAGAAAGTCAGAATAATATGCAGAATTTTGAAACGTAATATTTCTATTGCATGCAGACCACTGTAAAAAATTTACTACATACCTCGTTTTCTTCCTCAAGTGGAACGTAACTTATTCTTCATTACTTGTGAGATTAACTGCCCTGGGAGTCAAACCTGTGTGGTAGTCGGACACCCTTTTAGATCGTCAATGTGTCGAACATTTGGTAAATCAGTCAATGCTGCTCAATTTTCCAGAGGAAAACAAGCTGGCAACTTCACACTCGAGATTTCACTCGGCAATGTATGAAAACGAGATCACAAACACTCCGTGATCCTAACCTCTCGCGTTCACCGCTCTGACCAAACATTCATCAAGTGTCCACCAATGGCGTAGGGCAAAAAGAGGTAGAAATATCTTGAAAATGAGTGGGAAGTTATCCAGGAAGGATGTGAAGTCGGTACATTACAAAGGATTATTAGTTTACCACAGACTGAAACTGAGCCGAAGCAGTAAAACCCCAAGTCTCAAATGAATTTCACGGTAGCAATCGACCGACCTATTCTCTACATTTTCAGAATGGTCTTTCCCGCAAGTCATCGACACAAGGGTTGTGTGGACGAACCGCCTGAGGACTGGCAGCATCTTCGTCATTAGTCCCTGCGCCAGAAAGGGAACAATCAGTAGAATTTTGTCTCTTGCAATTTGAAAAGCATGGGGATGTCCTTCTAGCACCATAAAATAATTAACCCAGAAAGTCCTAGCCACCTGCAGCTAAATCTCCCTGTTTGTGCTGTTTCGGTACGGCGGAATGGTGCCAGTCCGGAGCCAGATGAAGAGAAGACGTCACAAGCAGAAATATGTTTGTGGGAGGGGGAGGGGTTAACCTGGCTAAGGCCCCTGGTGTGCAGGAAGGGAAAGTGTGTTTTCAAAAGGTCTCAGACTTTTCTGAAAGGACCGGGTCATAAAATCATTAACGGCATTTCCTAGCAATACATAGGCTATGTTTGTGTTCAACAAGCAAGTAAAGTCCGCCTGGCCAAAGAATGGACTTGAGGAAGCCCAGACTTTCAGTCTCCAGTTCAAGGGGGGAAAAGCGGTGTTGCTACCGGTTGCTACACGCATAAACATTTTTGGGATCCAATGAACAGATGGTCACACTTTGAGGCATCTTCCTCCCCCAGCACAAACCGCTCTGTCCGCCAATTCTTTCAGTTGAGCGGCAATAGTGGCCGTGTTACACAATTTTCTTTTAGATAAAATGTCCAGTGATATTGGTAGTGAAGATTAAGATTGGCTTGTCATTAGTTTCGAATATTTTGTAATTTCGTGTGAATAAACTTTCAAGAAAAAATTAAAATATGCAGAATGAAAGTCTTGGAACCCCTTACTCCTTCTCTGCATTTGCATAAATTCGACACTGTTTCCAAGATGCCTAAAACTAAAAGTAGCAATTAGCTTATGAGTAAAATGTGATCGCCGGACTCCGCTCCCCCCACTTAAATACGATGGACATTCAAATGAAACCCGGTCAGTGCGTTTGAATGTGCCGTACATGTACGGTGGCACCACGTAACTGCGGGTATGGTAGCGCCCAGCGGCGTATACTCTGGGTCATCTAGGTAATCGCAGATGACCCGGCTGTATTCCTTTTTTAAAAATATATATATATATCTTCGCAATATTCTTTCGAACCAATTTCGTTGCATACATTTCTTTGCTTCCAGCGCGCGAATGCTTCCAACCGTTTGCCGCTGAATGTCAGGGAACCTTTCTCCAGCCGGTGGAATGACTTCAGGGAATCTCACTCTAACGTCATTCCTCCCGCTTCCCTTACAACCCTTGGCGAGGATGGAGGAGAAAGGAAAGAGGGGGAGGAAACACTGCTTCTCAGGTGCGGTGATTCCGTGCCCAGGGTAAGCTCCTTCTTGTGAGAGTCCACCGGTTGCACTCTCAACCTTCAGATCCTTTCCGTTCCCTCCGCTGAACTAGGGAAAACATACCCGGTAGAGTGCGAAGAACAGGAAAATTGAATAACATGGGCAAACCAATTCTACGCTAATTTTCACTTTACATTTGCTTCTGTCTTGCTGATTTCTGTTACTTGAACATAAATTTATCAAAAGGAAAAAGCTTAAATATTGAAGATGACGCAAACTAAATTAAAATTGAAAGCTTAAGCAATTAAAGCACCTGTATGCTGACTCCCCCCATCCTTGTATTTACAAAAATAGTAATTGTTTCTCCTCTCTCATCTTCAAAAGCAGCGAGAATACTTCTTTCACGGAACTGAATATTTTTAAAAGGGAAAGATATCAAAAATAAATTTTATATATATAATTTAATATATATATATATATATATATATATATATATATATATATATATATATATATATATATATATATACGAACGAATTAAACATAAAACGAAAAAAACACATCAGGCACGTAGTCAGGTGGAGGACTCGGGGGGGCTGAAACCCCCCTCCCCGAAATCCTACAAATATCTAATTTAAAAAGTGTATAGTGGTAATTAATTTTACTTCATTAGCAGGATTAAACACCTTGCATAATACGTTGTCATAATCTGAGATTCATCTTCAGGACTTCTAACCCCACTGTTTCAACTTTATGTGGCGGCTGCTAATAAGGGATGATCCCCATCCCGAAATAAAATTCTGGCTCCGGCCTGCAATGATTCGAACTTTTAAAACCTGTCATTTAGAGCTCGGAAAGGGATTTTTTTTATCATTCGTAGGGAATTTCCTTCTGAGCCAGGAACACAACAACAGAAGTTTGACGCGTGAAACTGAATGCGTGTATTCGTTCTTTTCGTGCTGTGCTTCGTGTTTATTATTTATTTATTTGTCGTGATAGTGCTGTGTTAAAGGGTAATGGATGTGATACAAGATTTGCTGGTGAAACCTTTTGGAACAAGATCTTTTCAGGAGAAGTCGCAAATTGTTAATACAGGTAGGCCAGTGTCATCGCTTAAACTTATTTCTACACACAAAGACAAAAATCGGGAATATGTGAGGCATTTTCGCAAGCAAGTTATGACAAAACACCATGGTTGACAGGAAGTATAAGTGTTAATAAGCTTTGCTTTTTTGTTGGCCGTGCTTAATTTTCGGGGCTGAAAAGAATGTATGGACGAATGGCGGATACTGTAATCTTTGCAACGCTTGTGCCAAACATGAAAAATCCAAAAGTCACATAATTTCCTTTGTTAAGCTGCAATCTTTCGCGCAGACACGTATTGACGTGCAACTGGACAAACAGCGTGCATTGGATGTGGTACGGCACAAGTAATCGGGTCCTGGAGTAAGTTGAATTTTGCACTGAAATAAATATTGCGGGTTTTTATTTCACTAGTGCACGTCTTTCATTTTATATTTCACAGGTTGTTTTTTATAGCTTTATAATACTGTCTTGTTTTATTATTTCAAATTCTACACGTATATTAAACTGCAATAACGAGAATTAATTGATTGTGGTCGTAGCAATAAGACAAACATTCCGCCACAATATTCCTAAATCCAATATGGATCCTGGATCAAGGGTCGGAGATTACCCACTCGTTAGAACCAGCATACGCCACTGGTAGCGCCAGCTATTGGTCGCGAGACTGAGGCGCGCGCACCATTTGACGTTGCATAGCGCCAGTGTGGTATCATGTCGAAGAGAAGGTGGTCACACAAGTTATCGTCCAGTACAGAACATGCAGGCGAGTAAGCAGGAACAACGATGAGTGATTCGTTTTTTGGCGGCGGAAGGAGTTGGAGGCCGTGAAATGTATCGACGGATGAAGGCTGTGTACGGTGAGTACAGTCTGAGTCGTTCAAGTGTTGTGGAATGGCGCAAACGATACCTTGAGGGGCGCGAGTCACTGGAAGACGATGCTCGTCCTGGACAGGCTCATCGTGTCATCACACCGGAAATGATTGAGGAAGTGAATGCTTTAGTCTTGGACAACCGCAGAATCACCGTAGACGACATCCATCGGTTACTGGGTATTAGCGTGGGCACCGCCCACAGCATCATGCATCAACACCTGAACTTTCGCTAAATTTGTGCGCAGTGGGTTCCCCACCACCTGACCGCCGAACAGCGAAAAAATCGAATGGGCCTGTCTTTGAGTCATCTGCAACGTTATCATGAGGAGGAATACGGCTTTCTGTCGCGTATTGTCACAGGTGACGAAATATGGTGTCACCATTTTGAACCGGAAAGCAAGCGTCAGAGCAAGCAGTGGAAACATTCGAATTCACCACCTACAAAGAAAGCAAAGGCCGTACACACTAGTTCTGGTAAGGTCATGATGTCCTTTTTTTTTACCACAAGGGCCCACTGCTTGTCGAGTTCCTGGAACGGGGAACCACCATCAATGCCCAGCGTTATCAAGCCACGTTACAGAACCTTCGACGAGCCATCAAGTCGAAACGCCCAGGCATGTTGTCCAATGGCGTTATCCTCCTGTATGATAATGCCCGCCCACGCACGGCCAATGCGGTGAAGACGACAGTGCAGCAGTTTCGGTGGGAAACGTTGGAACATCCACCGTACAGTCCAGACCTTTCCCCGTGTGATTTCCATGTTTTTGGACCTCTCAAACAAGCTATTCGCGGACATCGATTCGCATCGGACGACGAAGTGTGTGAATGGGTCCAGGCCTGGATCCGAGAGCAGCCTACTAGCTTCTTCAAGGATGGTATCGACCGGCTTGTGTCGCAATGGGATAAATGTGCAAACAGTTTTGGCGATTATTTTTGAGTATGTGTACTGTGTGTATCTACATTTTTGAGTACGTGTAATGTGTATAACTACATTTTTCACTTAATACACTGATTACACTAGTGACCTCATATAAGCAGCTTCTAAATTGAGTGTCCTGTTATAATCCCACCTATCGCATTGTAGAAGTAAAATTGTTCACGTAAAAATACGTAGCACAATATATTGCATGTGGTGCGAGCGAATCGAGTAATAATAGTGGTTGAATAATTTAGTTTATTTTATTTCGCTTTTCACCCACCTTCGGCTGATCGCGAAGATGAGGACGATTGATGATACGAAATTGATGTAGGGACACTCACAAAGATCATTAATGCCCCCTTGCCCGGATTCGAACCCGGGATCCCTGGCGTTGTGGTGCTCTGCGCTAACCACTCCGCCACGGAGGTTGAAACGAAACATAAAAATGTAACAAATAAAATAATTACTGTAAATAATTCTATTTGGATGGAATTAACAATGGGTTTACAAATACATACAGTGTTGCTAATATGAGTAGTATTGGAATTAATATTTTTACCCTTAATTTAAATATTTCATGTGGTGTAAGGCTTGTTGTGTAAATAAATAAAACTATCTATTCCACCTGAGATTGCCATAAATTGGTTTAAAAGTTGCACATTCTTCTGTGACACATATGGGTCTTATACTAATGGTGCCATTATAGTGGTGATTACGAGAGTAATGTATATTTCCGTGGCGGAGTGGTTAGCACGCGCTACGATGCCACAGGTCCATGTATTCTTTGTGTGTCCCTTCATCAATTACATCTAATCATCACTCAGCCTCTTCGTCGCCATTAGTCAAAGTGGCAGGAAAGGGACGTCGAATAAATAAAAATAGAGATACAGTTAAAATGTATCGGTCTCTATTAAACTTTTTATATTCGTAAAAAAGGGCACTTAATTTTTTTTGCCGATCTATGGAGCAACGTGCTTCCAACCTTTGCAAGATGGTATTCAATTTAATGCAATTTGCCGGCCCCGTGGCGGAGTGGTTAACATATCGTGCTGCGACGTCAGGGGTCCCGGGTTTGAATCCCGGCCTGGGCATGGATGTTTGTGTGTGTCCATTCATCAATTTCATCATATCATCACTCATCCCAGCTTCGCAAATTAGCCAAAACTGGCACAAAAAGCGCAGTAAAATAAAGCGAATCAATCAATCATTGAATCAAAATGTCATGCAATTTATTTCGTATCGCAGGTTTATCTCTATTTACCGTGACCAATTGAGCTTTCATTTAATTAATATTAAAACATTTTCAGTCCCTATTTATGTCACAGTAGCAGGTGAAAAGGACAGGAGAGAGGGTTACTTCGAGGGAGGGGGGTAACCTTGAGTGGGCCAATCACAGAGCCTGGCACTTGGAAAAAGGGGCCCAAGATCAAACCGTGTTTCGAAAGAAATGTATTGCTTGGGGGTTCCTGAAAATCAAATTGAAGAACAATGTTTCAAACTGAAAGCAAAATTTACCAAAATACTATTTTGCAATATTTGTCATCAACGTAAAATTTTCAGCAAATGTAGAACAGTTTGCCGGCGCCACATGAATGTTTCGGGGGGGGGGGGGCGGTGCCACCGGTCCCTCCCTAACGACGTCCCTGCTTAGTTTAGACTTTAATGTAAAGTACTGTTTATAACGAAGGAAAAAATAACACCATGTAAGGTAGACTCAATGTGCCCTACATGGGAATATATCATTAAAGACATGTGCAAATCATAGGCGTGCGCACGGAGGGGGGGGGGGCAGTTGGCCCCCTAATCATGGACGTCCGCAGATCTTTTCCACGGAGGGACAAGCAAGGTATTTTTGCATGGGACATATTACCCCGATAATAGTGTTGCCCCCTCAAAATACACCACTTGAATTTGAAATTGTCGCATTAATGTAAATTACTATGACTGAAATCAAATTATACGTGTGAAATATATGGGGGTTATTCCTGAGTAAACAAAAAATGATCGATCAGACAATTCGATTATTGATGGCGGGGAAAAAACTTCCGGTTTGGCGAATTTTCCAATGTAAAGAAGTGGAATACAGATCGTCACCGAGCTTATTTTCTTATAAAAGATCGGAAACAAAATGGATCACTTGAAATGTTTGAGTGATGGAGAGAAACAAAGGTACCTAGAAAAGATTGGCAATTTCCCGGATCGTTTGGATTCAGATATAAGGGACAATACTAATATTTTCCAAGGCAATGTTCATCTTCTACCATCAGTTTCGTTTTTGAAAAGACTTATCCAGGTTGAAATGAGAAGTACAACAGTAAAAGAAAATAATTACTACGGTTAAAATTATTATTATTATACACTAATAATATATACCTAATTAAATAAATTTTATTCGAATTGTATTATTATTATTGTTTATTATTATCATGCTATTCGATTTACAAGCCGAGTGAATATCCAGCACAACTATTTTCCATTAATACTTTTACATTTCATAGTTACTATACTGAAATACACACGTATTGTAGTTTGTTATTAACTTTTGCAAGTGTCGTTCAAGGAAGGACTTTAGAAGTTAGAAAAAATACTCACAAAGTTTATATTGTGTGACCTCATCTAAAATTATAATTTTTCGAATTCTGAAAACTGTGGAACCATTTATTCTTTGAATTAAATAGTAGAATATGAAAAACATCCTGGTTCCTGTATTTTTCACTCATTTTTTCGATCTAATGTATATTTTACATTGATTACTCTGTTCGAATACTAACCAAGTTAACTTTATTTCTGTTATTAACAATAAAAATAACGAACTTCCTGCTTTTTTGCAACTTGAAATGAAGGATGCCAATTTCTAGAGGGGGGGGATGAGCGGTCGACTGAACTACCGACTCCCATGGACGGAGCGCTTATCAACAACCAAAAGGAAAATGTGTTATAATATGATTAGAAATAGTTCCAACTTTTAAATTTAATCAACACATGTGCGTTAGACAATTATAATTTTCGAAACATGTAAAATATTTTCATTTGATTTGATGGAGTGCCGACTGCAGAGCCTATTCTCACGTGTTAGTGTCCAATCTTTTCGCCGTACTGCCTAAATCCACTGATCTTTCAATATCGGGTCTGTCTGAAAACGATGCATAGATACCCGAGAACGATTGTTTGTTCCCCATCTCATGTTGAAACCAAATGCCACACAAATATTGTCGCCTTTTCCGAAGGCACTGCCTCTACACCATTGAATTCAATGATATTCTTTTCAGAACCGGAAGTGTAGTCCCCGCCAGCGCCAAGGAAGCACAGAAATGTAAACATTCGGTGAATAGCGCCCATACTTTTAGGTTGACATTTGATTTCTAAGGGGTAGGCGTGGCCATCCTTGCCCCCCTTCCCATCCAGACGTCTAGGTTCCTACGTTATTATACTTTCACCTAGAAATTTAGTGTAGAGGAATATTATCGCCGTTATTAAACGATATTATTCTACTTGTGTTATTCGCAATTAAAATTACCACCTGAGCGCTAGTGTCGCTTCCAATATGGCCGCTCTAAGTAGGATAAATCTTTGTTTACATTCAGCAGTAGTACAAAATAGGAGCGTGTTGTCATGACTGGTATGGTAGAAAACGTTTAAATTACGCATTATTTTTAAATATTGCGAATGCGATGTGAATTCCAGGTACTCTAACAAACGTGAAGCTGTACTGAGAACGAAGCATTTAATTATGATAGGCAAAAATAACACGGAAAATGCAGACGAAACTATGTATACGCACTGGTTGTCTAAAGCAGTGCTGTATCATCTGCACGTCATGTTGTAACTGGGGTTCTCGGAAATTATTTGAAAATAAGGAATTGAAATTGACCTGTACTTGAAAAGCTGGGACAGAAGAAAATTGCGAACATATCCTTGCAGTTCTTTCTCGAAAGAGAAAGGCTGGTTTAAAAATAATAGGCTATTCACGATTTCATGGCCCGGCTATACTCACTGAAAAAGGACATCGTACTGAATGAAACAGTAACATTACCATGTCCACTTTTTTTTCTGATTACATTTGACATTAATTCATTCTCAAACTATTTCCTTCTTCTCTCTTAATCGACTTGCACCTGTTCCAAATTTCACACATACGTAATACCTGTAATACATGGACGCATTGGGTAAGACGCTTTTATTTATAAAGTACAATTTAAAACTTTACTTTCATGGTAATATATATTTATCTCTCGAAAAATGAAGTAAGCAGACTAGTGCATTGCATTCTTCGTAATTTCCTTGCCGAATTACAGTGTTAAATCCTCTACCAATCTTCTGTTAATTACGTTTTCCATGATTTATTAACAAATTTCATTTTGTTGATTCCACGGGGTGGAAACACATGAAAACTTTTAATTTGTTCTGACCCATAAAACGATTTAGAGCAAAAATAAACCTGAACAGTAGACCTTAATCTCTCGCATATTCCCCATGCTTTAAATGACTTCAACACAACGTATCCTACTTAGACTAGTTCCTGAAAGTCCTACCAGATGGCATATCGGTTAATTTTAATCGCGAATTGCCCCTCCAAAACATTGGACGGAAATCTCTTGAAATCTATAGGGAGCAAACATTGAAGTAAAAGGAAGCAAGACTAGTAGAATCTAAGAGTAGCAAGACAAAAATATACCCAACATGAGATTTGTTTTCACGTCTTTCTTGCATTATTTCTTCCAGGCGGCCTACAGTACCTGCAGGGAGCACATAGGGGCAATTACCCCCTCGATATCAAATTTTGTTAAAATAAAAATAAATTTCGTAAAATTGTCTTGCTCACTTCGCTCCCAATATCTGCTTTTCTTACAGTCTTGTCGAGTTTAGAGCCCTAGCTAGGGGGCGGTGAAAAAAAAAATTGTAAAAGAATGCCATGGCGGCCCATGAATTATTTTCTGCCATATTAAATAAATGTTATTTTGAGTTTGCAAAATTTGGATCTAAAAATGTTCTTGCTCGCTTCGCTCGCAATTTTATTGTTTTCTGTAATGCATTGTAAATTACCAGAGAGAGAAAAGTTATAACTACTAAGTACTTCAGACTCTTGCTGCTAAAGCGTTTTGTCATAAATGCATGAACACAATTGTTTGGAGGAAAAGGAGCGCAGCACATTTCAGAGACAATTTATTTATTCGGTATGGTGCCTCAATGTTCCTGCATTAGATCATATATAGTATATACATATATCTATCAATGCAATGAAAATAAAACAGTGAGAAAAAATAAGGTTTCTCTTTCCCGACTTAACTTTCATCAAGGCTTTGCCCCCCCCCCCCCCTAATCAGAGGGTTTGCGCACGCCTATGGTGCAAATTTGACATTTGGTACTCTTATGATCCCGTAGAGAGTGTGGATAAAGGACCTTTTAAGGGCAAGGGCAGTTTACTTTCTCTTGGTAGATAAGGTTTAGCATAGTGCTGGGCCAAAAGTGGCGGGCAACCAGTGCCGGATCTACAACCCTTAAAAACCCCGCATTGCGGAGGGGGGGGGGGGGGCAAGTAAGCCTTCAAGGAGGCCCTAAACCATTGACATAGTAGAGGGTTCGTATATGCGTATGTAAAATATAAAAGTAGTTAGTCAGGGGTAGAGAAACAAATACAATACAGGGTGGCTTAATAAGTCACTTAACACCCTCAGTACAAGGCCACTGCGGCATGGAATTTGAAATTGGCGATGACCAATCGTTATCTGGCCAAGGGGGAACCACATTGACGCCACCCACATGGTCGGCGGCCATCTTGATGTCCACCATCTTGAATTCAACTTCAGAATTTTAAATGGGAAGGGGGTCGTGCGACATATCAAAATGGGCTAGAATTTCACGAGAAATGCAATGGTGAAGGTTTTTTCGACGTATCTTTAACCAGTAAAAAGTTATGACTGAATGCTTGTACCAATTTGCTCCTTTTCGAGGTGTTAGAAAAATGCCTTAAAATTTGTTTAGCGCTTTGGTAATGCATCGAGATCAAAGTGACGTCTATGGAGAGACATTCGCATGACATTGCACATTATTTTAATCGGATACATCCATGAAGAGCTGTGCATTATGAATTGTTGTCGCGCTAGAATTTCGCGAGAAATGCAATGATGAAGGTTTCTTTAACCTATCATTAACCAGTAAAAAGTTATGACTGCATGACTGTAACAAATGTATCACTTTCCATTTAAAAATTCTGAGTTGAATTCAATATTGTGGCCCAAATGTGGTTGCCCTTAAGCCTAACCGGTTTCTATTAAGACCAAACCCAGCCTAACTTCTTTACTTTTGATAAGGGGTGTTAAGGGACTTTGAATCACCCTCTAAGCCCTTATATAGGGTGGGCCATATTGATGGGACACATTTCAAATGTATATGTGGAGCATGTAGGAAGCAACACTTATTACCAAATATATGGAAAACACTGCCAAAGGACGGGAGTTTTGCACTGTGTTCAGTGTTTGAAAATTACATCCCTGAGATGGACACCACCTTAATGAGAACATTCTTTGGCTCTAACAGTCATATTCAGCATAGTTTTGCGCAGGGTTTCGGCTGGGATAGCCGCTATCTCCCTTCCGATGTTGTCTTTCAGTTCATTGATGGTAGTGGGCCTTGTGGTGTACACCTTGTCCTTTAGGTAACCCCACAGGAAGTAGTCCGGTGGAGTTAGATCCGGGGATCTGGATGGCCAATGGACATCAGCGAATCTCGAGATGATCCATCCCGGGAAGTGTCGTCGAAGGATTGTCATTGACACTACTGCTGTATGACTAGTGGCACCATCCTGCTGCAGCCACATGTCCATTAGGCCAAGCAGTCTCATTTCAGGTATGAAGAATGTTCATAGCGTCGTGTTGTACCGCTCAGCGGTGACTGTGACGGTGTCATGCTGTTCGTATTAACAAATGTTCTCGTCAAGGTGGTGTCCATCTCAGGGATGTAATCTTCAAACACTGAACACAGTGCGAAACTCCCGTCCTTTGGCAATGTTTTCCATATATTTGGTAATAAATGTTGCTTCCTACATGCTCCACATATGCATTTGAAATGTGTCCCATCAATATGGCCCACCCTGGTGACTTTGTCAACATGAGATCAAGAATTACACACACACACACACACACACACACACAAATATATATATACAGGGTGGCTCAATAAGTCACTTAACACCTTAGCCTTGTCACTGTGAAGGACTTTTCATTTAATGGAAGCGTCACACTGTAATTGTTCACGACAACCATTCAAAATGCGCAGCTCTTCATGGATGTATCCGATTAAAATCGTGTGCAATGGCATGCGAGCTTCTCTCCCTAGACGTCACTTTGATCTCGATGCATTACCGATGCGCTAAACAAATTTTAAGGCATTTTTCTAACACCTCGAAAAGGAGCAAATTGGTACACGAATTCAGTCATAACTTTTTACTGGTTAAAGATACGTCGAAAAAACCTTTACCATTGCATTTCTCGTGAAATTCTAGCCCATTTTGATATGTCGCACGACCCCCTTCCCATTTAAAATTCTGAAGTTGAATTCAAGATGGCGGACATCAAGATGGCCGCCGACCGTGTGGGTGGCGTCAATGTGGTTCCCCCTTGGCCAGGCAATGATTGGTCATCGCCATTTTCACATTCCATGCCGCAGTGGCCTTGTATAGAGGGTGTTAAGTGACTTATTGAGCCACCCTGTATATATATGGGGGTGTAAAGGTAGATATGTAGAGGGGGTTATTGGTAATATTTTGCGGGGAGGCCCAAGATTTGGAGATCCGGCGCTGCAGGCAACTGCTCGCCCCAATAACCACCACTGCCTCTTTTTTATACATCAACTCTCTGTGCTATCTGCAGTGGCGTTTTCACGCTCAAGACCATTACAATCAAACCCCAGTAATCTCTGGAGCAAGCAAACGAAAGTAAGTCTCTGCGCAAGTAGTAACTCGAGAGGGCTCGACCAATGAAAACTTGCGAGGAAACGGGATAAAAGGAACTGCAGTTACCAGCTGTTTGTATCAGCGTATACTGCTTTGCTCTGCCCACTCTCTTTCTCCCCTTCTCTGCCGTTTCTTTGAAGAATCTTTAACTTCGCAGTTTCATACTAACGTCCATAGCACCTTAAGCGTAACCGGATGTTCGAGGGGAACCATGCGAGTGCGCATGCTCCGCAGTAGCTCCAACTTTAACACTGTCCGTCTTTACTAAAGCAATGAATCACATTTTTTTAAAGATTTAGTACCATCCTCTCCAAGAGATGGCAGGTTCTTCGTCTACAAGATCAACATTTAATCCTAATGCAATTAACATACAGCAAATTTTAAGACTGCTACTGCAAATAATTACAAATATATATGTGGCATGAAAGGATTTCAATTTTATCTACTTTTAAGAAACGTATTTCATAAAAATTGCTAATAACTTAAAACACTTGCAGACATTTAAATGATAACAGTTTTCAAATTAAAACTCGCCTCGCTGATATCCAGTAGTATGTTTCATGCCATGGGATTATCTGTTTTTGGAAGGTGTTAAATGTGGACATCCTCCGCAATATTTGCACCTAATCATTGAATAAAAATCCTCGTTTAAATAACAGTAGATTTTGGGTCTTAAGAGATTACGCAGCGATGTCCGCTGAACCGTGCAAACTGCGGGCTGGCACTTCGAGTCGGTGCTTTTGGTGTTGCCACTTTCTACGTACATCTTTACTCTGCTGAATAAAAATCTGTATGAAATCGGTTTCGTAGTGTGAATAATTAACAATGGTAATGGACTTTTAAAACAGATTCAGAGCTTCAAAACAAGACCAATAATGTATTTGTAGGACTACCCAATACTAAGAAAAAGTTGTTTCGCAAAATTGAGAAGAACTGTTTTTTTGACAAATTTTGAAAATCTGTAAATTATGAATTGCGTTTAAAACATTTCTGCCTGCACCATACAAAAATTTAATCACGATCGGACAAGTCGATTTTGATTTATAGAATTTCAAAGGGAGTGATCGTTTGCAAAACTACGAAAAAACGACCCTTTCTTTGTTCTCACGACCATTAAAAATATAACGAATATTCGAAAGAAAAAATTGGTTAGCATGGATTAACAAGCTCAATTTTGATGTAACTCGTTTTTATGTAAGTCTACTGGCTAATTTGTAATTGGAGTTCAAACTCTAGTATCTATAATTGTTAATCCGACAGTACTACTCTTTATTTTACTCTAGAACAACCGCGGTGGTCTAATCGGTAGGGCGTCTGACTGCCACGCGGGAGACCCAGGTACGATTTCCGGGGTGGGTGGTCTAAGGTCGGAATTTTTCGACTCTAAGTCAAATCAATGGGTACCTGGCGACAACCCCGGGGGGGGGGGGGGGGGGGTAAAGGTAGGCTTACCATACGTCCGGGATTAGCCCGGATAGTCCTGGTTTTTTAGTGCTGATCGGGGTGATGTCCGGGATTGCAAAACGTCCAGGGGTTTGAGAATCTGAACATGAAAATAGCTACCGGTATTGAACATTCACGACCAGAATTTATGACCGGCAAGGATCGATTATACCTTTTCTTTCTTCGAGATATCTAATTCCGAGCGGTTCTGTTTCCGTACTTGCATGAGCGTCTTGGTGGTCTTGCAAGCGTGTGAAGTAACTCGTCTACACGTTTTTGATCATTATAAGTATTTACAAGGGCTTTGCATTTGGCAATGGGCAAAAGAAAGTGTGTATTTAACGTTAACAAAAAAGTATTATCCCATAGCAGCACAAGGTTCCTTAGTTTGTTGCCTGCAATAGAAAGAATTCTTGCCATTTTTGATGGGTTAAAATCATACTTCCTGTCTTGTGACAAACGCCCAAAATTATTATTTGATTTTTTTGAAAATCCAGAAAGTTAATTGTATTTGTAATTTTTGCATGGTTCTCTACAGTTATTTAATAATGTAGTTTTGAAATTGGAAGCTAATTCTATCACAGCAACGGAAGCATTTCAGACATATTCTCAATTAATTTGTCAACTTCAGGAGAGAAAAACCCATAAATTTATACATTCTTCTGCCAAAGAATTGCTATGCACTCTAAAAGAAAATAATGATGTTCAGGAACAAAAATTCTTCTCAAGCGTAGACAATTTTCATAATTCTAGTATCCAATACTTAGAGTTGTGGAGAAACAATAATAATAATAACATTAATAATGTTTCAATAAAATGTTAAGGCTTTTAAGTAATTTCAATTTTTGTAAAAAAAAACTGAAATTCAGCAGTAATGAGTTGATAGCGAATATGTCCTGGGTTGGACCCAAAAAAAATATGGTAAGGCTAGTTGAAGGTGACGTGAGCGCGGTGCTGATCACATCACCTCCAAAATGTCCCAGATCGAGAATATGGGGGGCCCTACCCCCACATTCTTTTTTACCTTTACTTATAGAGTGATACCAACTTCCTTGAATATTCTGTCGTACACTTCATTGTGTTAAATTTAGGTGTGAGTCCCAGTTGCAGCTAATCAGTAAATAATTTGTTGAATTTCGGAAACCTCACAACCGATTTGCAGGTAATCTTATAAAATGATAAGTATTTCTATAAATTTGGGCTGGTTGCTCGATATTTGCACCTGATCAAGAAATAAAAACGTCGACGTTTCCTCTTTCACGGTTATGGAACATTGGTGAAACAAAACACAAATTTATTTTTTGTGGTGTCATTGGCAATGAAAATAAGTTATTGCACCTCGGGAATTTTTCAATTAAATTTTTGACATATCTGTACACTAAACTAACCAAATTATATGAAATCTGGGCCGTTCATCTAACAAGCTAGGCACAAGATACTGTCTGTAACCAGTGTCCTCAACCTATATGGGCCTGTGGGGCCCGAGCCCACCCAATAATTCGTCCTGTTATTATTATTATATATTTGTTATCGTGATTCGTTCATCAAATAACAGATTTTTTATGTGCACCTTATTTATCTCTCCTCTCTAGTCATGTGGCTTGCGTTTATCACTGGCGTACGCAGAGGGGGCTGAAGTGGCAACAGAAACTAAACGTTATAGATCTCAACTAGCGCTCGAACAGGATTTAACGACGAAGCGACGCAACATACATAAAAAACACAGCCTAGCGTGGTGCTGATCACATCACCTCCAAAATGACAGAGATCGAGAATGTTTGGGGTCCTACCCCCACACCCCCTAAAATGTTCCTTCATGGCACGGTGGAGAACTTTACCTTTATCTTAATATTTGGACATGAATACAAATTATGTAACCTTCTCCACTCCTCATCTCTTATCACTATCAAATTGATTCTTGTTGGGAAACCTGATGGTAAGAAGTAGTATAAAATATGATATTACTGGGCCACATAAAGTATGACCCCCTCAGATTGGTTTTGGCTACACTTAAAACTATGTCAAGATGCTTATATAAGCTTATTGCCTACAGTGTGCTACTCTGTCGAATCCAAGAATTTAGTAAAATAGCCCTCGGGGATTTCCCGTGAAAAGTATGACCCCCTCAGATTGATTTGGCTACACGTACAAAAGCTGCATCTGTCAGATTGTTGTCCATAGGATCGTAAAAAATATGGCCCTCTTGGCATTGTTTTGGCTACACTTAAAAATAAGCCAAGATGCTCATATGAGCTTATTGCCTTTAGTGTAATACTCTGTAAAGTATAATCTTATTAGCTACATCTACACCCACACCCACCCACACCTACACCCACACCTATACACATTTAATATAGTTTTATTAAGTATATAGTTTTTGATTTGAGCCCCAAGAAATTATATATAAATACCAAAACCAAAAATAGTAACAAACTAAGTATACACACTAAGTTTATACACACTAAGTTTATACACACTAAGTATACAAAGCACACTGCTGAACCCAACTGATATTTTTTATTAAGTATATAGTTTTTGATTTGAGTCCAAAGAAATTATATATAAATACCAAAACCAAAAATGCAAAATCAGAAATATTGTAATCAATGCGATAAGAATATATCTAGCCCTAATTGGGCTAAGCACCAACGTAATTGTGATCCTGATAAACGCAAATGCCCACTAAAATATGCCCAAAATGCCATAGAAAATTTAGCATGGCATACTTCAATAGGCATATAGGCGCTTGTTCCGTACAACTATCTACATCGTCCCTACAGCCATCTACATCTTCTTCTGGTCTAAAAAGAAAGCTTGTTACATCTGATAATACTAGACCAGCAAAGCAGCCATGCAAAGTACCTGTTAATAGTAGTTTTAATGGTCAACTAAGGGATTACCGTTTCGTATCAGAGCCAAAATGTGATATTAAGAATTTTTTGAATAGTGTAAATTCTGATGTGCAGGCTATTCTAAACGCACAAAACAGCTCTTATAAGCTATCCCTCAAATTGTATACTCAATATAAGAAACCAAACAGTACAAAATTTACACAGCCCCACATAATAAAAACTGTACCTGTATACTCAAATACAAACTTAGACGAAATACTAAGCAGGTTGATAGACCAATTACTTATCAAACATTCTGAGTTTGCTGCTAAAGATTCAGGATGGAGTCTTCGTGGATCTCCACACAGGCTCTATGTTAATATTTCTGAATTCTGACCTCTACAAGGTTCTACATATCTACCTTTACCTGACAATATCAAAAACAAAAAAGCCGTGGTTAACGTAGAAAATACCGACCAGAAATGCTTTTTGTGGTGTATTTTGGCTGCTTTGTTTCCAGTTTTAAATCATCCACAACGAATAAGTCATTATAAACAGCACGAACATGATTTTGATGATGCTATGGATGGCTTAGAATATCCAATGTATGTCCAGAATATCGATAAATTTGAAAAAAAAAAAGACAGAGATAGCAATGGCCGAACATTATCTATTAATGTGTTTTCCGCTGCTCGTGGCGATTGCTTGATAGAACCTCTTAGAATCAGCAAACTTGATGATGACTCTGCTGTCCCGATCGATCTGCTCTTAATTGATAGAGACGGTACATACCATTACACTCTGATACGCAATCTTCAGGCTTTAGTCAGAAAACAACTAGGCAAATCCAATAGAATATACAAGTTGTGTCGAAGATGTTTGACTGTGTTTGATGGTCAAGAAATAGTAAATGGTGTTTATGAACAGAATACCAAAATTGCTAAAAAAAAGTTGGTTGAACATTTAAAATACTGTGGGAACCATAAACCTGTTCATATGGCTATGCCTAAACCAAACGAAAATCCCAAATTCAAAAAATTCGAAGCCTTGTTGCGGCACCCAGCATATATAGTCTGTGATTTTGAATCAAATCTCAAACCGCTTGCATTCTGCAGCCCAAATCCCGAAGAGTCTCTAAGTACACCGTATCAGCTACATGAACCTTCCAGGTTTTGTTATGTGGTTGTACAGGATGGTGTTATTAGTAAACCACACTCATACATGGGGCAAGATGCTATCAAAGAATTTGCATGTAAAATAGAAAATGAGTGCCGTCGCATAGCCTATGATATATTATTAAAATCAACACCTATGCTGCATTTAACAGAGGATCAGAACGAAGATTTCAACAGTGCACAAAGATGCTCGGTATGCAATTCTGAATTTTCGGACACAAATAACAAGGTGCATCACCATTGTCATACAAACGGCAAATATGAAAAGGCTCTGTGTAGTAGCTGTAATATTAAGATCCGGAGACCAAAATTTGTCCCGATATTTTGTCACGGGCATCCAATTATGATTTTCATCATCTGATCAGATACGAGGGGTTTGACAAGCAGGATTTAGATATTTTAGCAGAAAATGACGAAAAATATATTGCTATTAGCAAGATAATCAATGTTAATGGCAGGCCTATACACTTAAGATTTCTAGATTCATACAGATTTCTGTCGGCTAGCTTGGCTACTCTGGCTGGCCAATTATCTGATGCCCAATTCAAAATCACATGTGACATGTTTACAAATTTGGACCTGAAATTGATTAGGCGTAAGGGTGTATACCCATACGACTATGTTACCGATTTTTGCAAATTTGACGTGTGTGCTCTGCCACCGCAACAAGAGTTCTGCAGCAAACTCAGAGCATCAGGAATTAGTGATGATGATTATTGCCATGCCCAGTTGATGTGGACCAACTTAAAATGCCAGACGCTTGGTGATTATCATAAGAGATACTTGATACTTGATGTGACGCTCTTAGCCGATGTACTTGAAGCATTTAGAACATCATCGATGCAAAATTATGAGCTGGACCCGGTCCATTTTTACAGTGGTCCAGGCCTAGCATGGTCTGCCATGTTTCTGAAGACTAAAATGGAATTGGATCTGATCCAGGACCAGGACATGTATCTGTTCATCGAACAATGTATACGAGGGGGCATGGTACAATGTTCTCAAAGATATGCCAGAGCCAACAACAAGTGTGTTCCCGATTATGATTCTGCGCGACCATCGAACTATATACTTTGTGTGGATGCCAACAGCCTGTATGGTTATGCCATGATGAAAAAACTGCCATATCCAGGGCTTGAGTGGGTCGAAGATTTCAACATTGAGGATCTTCAAGACTTTGATGAAAGTGACTATGGCATGTTCTTAGAGGTTGATCTGGAAATTCCTGATAATTTGCACAGTCAGTTTTCTGATCTGCCGCCAGTTGCTGAGTTCCAGTGTCCGCCTGGCTCTAAACAGAAGAAGCTGATGATGACTCTAGAGCCCAAACAGGGTTATGGTATATACTACAAGAACCTCCAGTTCCTGATGCGTCATGGTGTTCAAGTGACAAAGGTTGGCAAAGTCTTGAGGTTCAAGCACTCAAGGTGGTTGAAGCAATACATTGATACAAACACCGAGATTCGAACACGTGCGGTAACCCAGTTTGATAAGACCTTGTTCAAATTGATGGTCAATTCGGTGTATGGTAAGACTATAGAAAATGTCAGAAAACATACTGATGTCAAATTGGTTACTGACCCCAGCCAGAGCAAAAAATTGGTAGCAAAGCCCAACTTCAATTACAGAAGAATTTATGACGATAATCTGGCGCTTTTTAACATGAATAAAACAAAGATCAAGTTTGATAAGCCTATTTATGTAGGGGCTGTAATATTAGAATTGGCCAAATTACACATGCTGGAGCTTTATTACGATGTGCTGAAGCCTTTTTATGGTGATCGTATAAGACTGATGTATATGGACACAGATAGCTTTATCCTTGATATTCAGACAGAAGATGTCTATCAAGATATAGCAGACCCTGCATTGCTTGACTATTTCGATACTAGCGAATTGCCTGGCCATCTGAATATTCAACCCCACAACAAAAAGGTGCCTGGTAAGTTAAAAGACGAGACACTTGTCGATGTTATTGTAGGTTTGCTGGGTTAAGAACCAAGATGTACAGCTTTGAAACATCCAGTGGTGCTGTCACCAAAAAAGCAAAGGGCACTGGTAGAGTAACTGTAGACAAAGAGCTCAAATTTGAAGATTACGAAGATTGTCTCAAATCATGTAGTACAATCAGAACATCAGAATGTAGAATCCAGAGTGTGGTTCACTTGTTGACTACAAATATTGTAAGAAAAGTGGCTCTGGACCCACATGACGATAAGAGATGCGTTTTATCATGTGGTATACATACTCTACCATGGGGTCATTGTGACTTGATAAGTGGCAATCAATGCCCAATCACAGAGCATGGTTTGCAATAAATAAACATGCCGATGAACTTATTTGGGTTAAAAAAACAGGCTATTATGGACCTGCCAACACCAGAACCCTCTCCTGATATACAATCTATGCTATCTAAAGTAAGTGGTTTGTTCATTATTAATCTGAATAGCATACTTACAGATGTTGATGTTAATATAGGTAAAACATTGTACATATTTAACAATAACTTAAACTACTACCAGTTACCTGTAGGTGGTCAATTACAATTTATTACAACCCCCGAGGGCAATGTCAAGGTGTCAGTAGGCAGAAATATTTACAGGATTAAGCACTCAAACATGGTTTCTGGCACTGTATATACTGTCTCTGCCAGTGACTGTTTATATCTTGAGGTTCTGGGACACTATGACAAGCTTATACCTCTTTTTATAGAATTAAGAATCAGATACTCTATAATAAATAACCGCTAAAAAAATACAATGCCTAACGATATATTTGGCCATACAAGGCGCGAAGATCATAGCGACGAGATTGTGATGCTTGACGTCAGAGTGAAAAAATTAAGAAGTGATTCACAAGCTCTACAAACCACACTCAATGCCAGTCTTCAACTCGAGATTACCAATTTACAATCACAATCCATGGACCATCTTCTTAAAATCGACTCAGAACTCAAATTGTTGCTCCAGAAATACACTGACTTGGCTACACTCGATAATCTTCAGAGTTTAGAGGAGGCCATAGCAGCTCTTCAAGCCAAATTTAAGACTCAGGCTACCAACTCTGAGCAACTGAAACAGCAACTAGAAGAGCAGATTGGTAGTGTCCCGACACAGCTCCAAACAATTGTCAAAAGCATAAAGTCCCAAGATGATTTCGATCTAGTGATTTCTACTCTGAAAGAACAGATTCAATCACTGGATATTAATAAGCTGGACCCCCTGAACAATGCCATAGCCGAGGTCAAAGAAAAAATCGAGACACTCGAAAACTTTATGAACAACCTACCATCTTCTGATGCTCTGAGTGCCATCACTCGTAGTGTTGCCAACATTAAGCTGCAACTAGAGACATACGAAGATTTTGGAAAAATTCAGAGTACCATAACCCATCTTGAAGGTACCATAGCACCAGTACAAAACGATCTGACAAATGTACAAGAAACTCTGGAGTCCCGTTTACCTGGTATTGTAGACACCCTTGCCAGTGTCCAGCAACAGATCACCAAACTTGAAAACCTCGACACCGAATCCGAGCTATACCATTTTCATCACTTGATCGATGATATTCAAACAAAGCTTGAAATTTTACAACAATCAACACCTACTCAGGCAGACATAGCCCTGCTCCAAGATGCTATGCGTAGTGTAGCTGATGCTACTGAATTAAATGCTGTAAAATTGGCCCTTGAGTCTCTGCAGAATACGGTGGCCAAACTGCCTAAATCACAGGAACTTAAAAATATTAAAAGAGCCGTACATCGCATATTGAAATCTGAAGACATCAAGAATATTCAGATAGAGATCAAACAGCTTACTCAGACAATAGCCAATGCTGACAACATACCAAAGATCACCAGTGTGGAGTTAGAGGATTTTACAGATCCCGATACACTAGAAACAGCCTATGCCGAAGATGATGGTTCTCTCGAGTTTAATATATAAATAGGGGACAAGTTGCATTTAGAAAATCCTGCGGTATCTGCTGCCGAACACCCCATAGTTGCGATATTCTTGTTTACGTACTATGTCTAGACAAACCATAGTTGACGAGCTACACAGACCAGCCAGACGTAACTATAAGCGACTGCCAGTGGTCACAAAAGGCATAGACGATCTGTGGCAAGCTGACTTGGTTGAGATGGCAAGTGGAAAGCTGAAAAACTTAGACAAGATCAACAAGGGCTACAAGTATCTACTTACTGTCATAGACACATTTTCGAAATATGCCTGGGCTGTGCCGCTCAAATCCAAGACTAGAACATGTGTTACAGAAGCCTTCAAGACAATCATCAATCACAGTGGAAGATCACCACGCTATCTACAAACAGATAACGGCAAAGAATTCTATAATTTGGTGTTCCAACAATTTGTTAAGAGCCAGTCAATACGACATTACTTAAGTTACTGCGATCTCAAAGCCTCTATTGTAGAGAGATTCAACAGAACTCTAAAAAGTCATATGTATAAACAATTTACGCTTCAAGGTAAATGGCTTACTATCCTACCAGAACTTCTAGATCGATATAACAATTCGGTCCATGCCACGATCAACATGAAGCCCTCTGATGTAACCACATCTGACGAACAGCAATTGATCAACACTGTTTACTATCCTAAATATCAACCAACAACCAGAAAAGCTAAATACAAGGTCGGTGATCAACTAAGGATCAGTAAATATAAACACATATTCGAAAAAGGCTTTACCAGAAACTGGAGCACTGAATTATTTACAGTGGTTCAAGTTATACCTGGGACCCGTAACACATATATAATAAAATACCATCGCGGTAAAATTTCTCAAAGGTCGATTCTACGAAGAAGAACTCAGCAAAACTAAACAGCCCGACACATATCTCATAGAAAAAGTCATCCGCAAAAAAGGCAACAAGCTACTGGTCAAATGGCTAGGCCTCCCAGAAAACAGCTGGATCAAAGCAGACAAAGTGATACTATGAACACCTGGGATGTTATAAAGTGACTAGCAGAGTCCGAACAGCAGACTAAGAAAAATGGCAATCTGCTACCTGATAATATTCGTTGTCTTATTGTTGGGCCGTCGGGTTGCGGTAAGACTACGCTACTGGTTGATAATTTTTTACTGGCACCTAACTGGTTAGACTGGAAAAACAGGCACTTGTACGACTTTTCTAAGAGCTTAGAACAATTAAAATATCAGCAGCTGATGAAGCTATACGATGGACTGGATATAGCCACTTTTGAATCAGATGTTAAGCCACTCGATGACTGTCTCGATAACTCTGTTGTTGCGTTTGATGACATTATACTGGATAATCAAAACGAGGTTCGAAATTTCTTTACACAGGGGCGGCACAAAGAGATAGATTGCTTCTACCTGGCGCAGACCTTTTCCAAAATACCGAAACAGCTGCTACGAGACAACAGTAATTTCATATGTGCGTTTCGTCAAGATCATACTAACCTCAAACACATACATAACGAGTATGTAGGTGCAGACTTAAGCTACAACGATTTTTCTAAGTTTTGTGGTAGGTGCTGGAACCAGGACAGCTACGGGTTTGTCACAATCGATATGACAAGGAAGCCCAATAGTGGTAAATATAGGAGTAAAATCAACGATTTTCTAGACGTAGAGACGTATATAAACAACCATGAAACGACCAATCGTTGACGATCTTAAATTAAGAGATTATCTTGTAAAACGATTCAAGGGAAGGAAATCAGAGAACCGCGGTTTTTATGAACAACACAAGCGCACAGAACATCCTATTATTGATGCTATTAGTGAACTGGGTAAAAATATCAAAACTGTTACAGAGCAGAACCAAAATTTGATCACAGAGCTTGTGCCGGTAGCTGCTCGGAACATATTAGATTACCCAATCACCCCCCTTTCTAGTATTCATACACCTAGTCCTGTTCGTCCTCGAAGAATCTAAGCTAGTCAGGATCCTATTGAATTGGGCCTTCTTGCTCAAAAATATTTAAGCACACCTAAAGACAACAGAGACGAGGTCTTCGGTTTATATGCTGACACAGAGCTTGACGGTGGCATCATACATAAAAGTGGCAATTTTAGGGTAACGTTTATGGGCGATGATCTGATTGTATATTCTGAATCTCATCTTGGAGAAGGAGGCGGTTTTGTTAAGTATCCTGGAACACCTGGATTGTGGGAACTGATGACTCGCAAACGACCTGACAACTATAGAGATCAAGACTATGAGTACTACAAAGAAATACTAATAAAATCGGACACCTTGTACCAGAACAACGATCCTACACAAAAAAGAGTCAAGTCTAGCAGTGGAGCAAAATACAACTTAATCAAGCCCATATGGACACAGATCAAGACAGGTAACGGGATCAAACAGTACAGCACCCTGCCTAAAGAGTTCGTCTGGGTTGACGATGTCAGGAAACTCGTAGATAGGTTGCTGGTCATAGCTGGCGAAGAAAATGCCGGTAACCATAATTTTTACAACGAAAAGGTTGGAATTATGGAAATGATAGCCACCAAATTGTCCAATGTCATAGTCAGTGACACTAAGGGCATTGGATATCTTATAAAGATTATTAATACTCTGCCGCCTAATTTTTGTAATATCTCTGAGAGTCGGGGGCTGGTTAATGATATCATCAACAAGCTGCCATTTGAGCTACACATACCAGGCTATCAGTAATGTGGTCCCGGTACCAAACTAGACCAGAGACTAAACAGAGGGGACCCTGGTGTGAATCCCCTAGACGCAGCTTGTAGAGACCATGACATAGCATACAACACACATGCCAATCTTCATAGGCGACATGTGGCAGACAAAAAATTAGAAGAGGTAGATTAGTAAGCAGAGATGCTTCTTTGAGTGAAAGAATAGTAGCGTTGGGGACACCATAGCTATGAGCACCAAACAAAACCTGGGGTGGGGGTTGTAAAATATATATATATACAGACCAGCCCACCAATAATTATTACAACTTAAATTTTGGATCTTAAGCTGTATATAATAAACCTACAATGAAGGCCAAGGGTGTTATGTATCAGATACCATATGCAGGTCTCAAATCTCTTGGGACTATCAATAGTCTTCTCACCAAAAAGCAGCGCAAGAAAAAAAGCTCTTGTCTTGCCAAAGGCCACGGTATGAAATTGTTACTTAGCATTCTATGGCATGTACGTGAGTACTCTGAGAGCTATTGTTTTGGGATATACAATATCATCATGTAGTTTGAGTTTCAATATCCCCAACATTACACACCACAACAACAAGATTGCAGTTGGTGACCAAAAAATTGTCATCACTCCAGGGCAATATAATCTGTCTACTCTAAATGCTCAGTTACCCAGTGGTGTAGTGTTAAGTCAAAATTCTGTCACTCACAGAGTAGAGATTGTGTCTGCTACAGAGACAGTAGATCTGGGTACTGTAGGTGAGCTATTAGGCTTCCAGAACAACACAAAACTTGAAGCAGCCATCAAACACACTGCTATGAATATACCTAAATTCTTAGCCATAGAGACTCTGAATATTCACTGTAATGTGGCCGAGGGTATGATCACCAAATCAGATGGCATAGGCACTCACAGACAAACTGGCATCATCGCAACATTCAAACCTAACTCTGAATTCATGGAGCCTATCATCTACACTCCATCACCAACATTATATTTTCCTGTGTGCCATAATAGAATCGACCACATCGATTTGGTGGTGACTAACGAAAAAGGTGAATTAGTTGATTTTGCTGGAACCACAACAACCGCTATCATAGAGATCAATATCTAAATAAAATACCATACCAAAAAATGGAAAATATTGAAGCTTACGAGCTACAGTCGTTCCCCCCGAACCGTAGGACTTTTGCAAATTTGAATTAACCCAACACAGAGATTGAGGTTGACCTTGACGTAGGGAATGGCTTTATACACCCCCACAGAGCAGACCTCTATATCAAGTTTGATGTAAAGCTCGATGGCACAGAGTATCTGGCTAACTCAAATATAAGACTGGTAGACAATTTCGTACCGCATCTGTTTTCTCAAATCGAGATCAGAAAGCATGGTGTTCTTATAAACAGAGTAGACTACCCTGGTGTTACATCTACAGCTTTGGCCACACTGAACTTATCCAAGACCGAGGCTTCTTACTACAAAATAGGCGGATTTGAGGCTGGCGATAAAATATTAACCAAGAGCCACACTGTACTGTTCCCTATGCGCCTGTTGCCAGGATTTTTTTCCGATTACAAAGATATTATGAGGAAGGGTAGTTTAAGAATCACATTTCGAAGAGCTGCCAATGATAATAATGCTTTAATGCGGTACAGTACATTAAACTCTACTGGTGCAGAGCTGCCCAATACCATCCCTGACGAGGGCAAATATGTTATTCAGACTATGGAGCTAAGAATTCCGATAGTTGAATACGAGGCTAGTTACGCTCTTAAATACAAAGCCAATATATTGAAAAATCCACAAGTGCCTATACAATTTTATACATATCAATGTGTCCAGAAACCTGTTACTGGTAGCTATTACGAATTCGATGCTACGAATTCGTTGTCCAGTATACAATATGACATGCCAGATTTTGTAGTGGTACTGTTTCAGACCGGACGAGACAATAATCAAGAAAAAAATTCAAGTAAGTTCGATAACTGCAACATCAAGAACATATATCTTAAAAATGGCCGAAACGAGGTGTTTCTTAGAGAAAATTATAATTTAAACATGTCCAAGGATGATTTTCTCAAATTATACGAGGCCTATACAGCATACAAAAGAGTTACAACCGGGAATATTGACATGTATTACTCACCAGATGAATTCAAAATACAGAGACCGATTTTGTCATCAACACCTCAAAACGCAAACAGGTTGTGGTTAATGACAGGACAAATATTAAAATTATCTGTGAATTTCATGATACACCCCCTGCAGATACCATATGTAGTGTTATTCTTATAGGTGAAAAATCATATGTTTATTATGTAAGAAACGAACGAGTCACAGAGCAATTTTAGAAGACCTCTGGACAATACATTGTCTTAGTACTAGATATACAAGTTGAGCCTGGTGCCCAAATAAAATATTCGGGTTAACATATTAATACTCTGAATTGATTGTCAGGTATTTAAGCACACTTTACAGAGTATTACACTAAAGGCAATAAGCTCATATGAGCATCTTGGCTTATTTTTAAGTGTAGCCAAAACAATGCCAAGAGGGCCATATTTTTTACGATCCTATGGACAACAATCTGACAGATGCAGCTTTTGTACGTGTAGCCAAATCAATCTGAGGGGGTCATACTTTTCACGGGAAATCCCCGAGGGCTATTTTACTAAATTCTTGGATTCGACAGAGTAGCACACTGTAGGCAATAAGCTTATATAAGCATCTTGACATAGTTTTAAGTGTAGCCAAAACCAATCTGAGGGGGTCATACTTTATGTGGCCCAGTAATATCATATGTTATACTACTGTAAGAGACCTGTAGGAAGGTCAAGTCGAAGATGGAGGGATAACGTGGAGATTCACCTAAGGATGGAAAATATTGGATTAATCTTGCCCAGGGGGACAGATGGAAGGCCTATGTTGCTGCAGCCATAAACCTTCGGGTTTAAGAAGGATAGAGAATTAGTTAGTTTGTCACTTCTTTATGTCGATATATGCGCTGTATGCCCTTTATAATGTATCTTTTCTTCTTATTTCTTCTTGTCTCCTCGGTCTCGGCATCAAAGGTGCCGGGTTCGAATCCAAAACTGAACATCTATGCACTATCCATCTTTACAATTGCAGCCCCTCCCCCCAAAAAGTCCTGCGTACGCCATTGATCATGGTTATGAAGTTTATTATTATACATTAACTGTCGTAAACTAATAAAAACAAACTAATTTCTTTTCATATTTATTACTATTGTTATTACTAATATATCCTTGGGGAGACTTTCCTCGAACCACCTGATAAGTAAATAGGTAACACAACTGAAGACTAAAATTGGTAAACGCTGTAAGTGCCAAAATGATTCAAACACAGTTTTCCACTTTAAACTGTGAAATGTGCCATGCTTTATAATGTGGTAAACGTGAAATGTGGCTGGTAGCCCTCTAAGTAGTTCAAAGGGCGTGTAAAGAGGTCACTAGTGTTAACGTTCTTACGGGCTGATGTGCGGAACGATGCGATTTCCCAACACTTTCACTTTTGGCACTTACAACGTTTACCACTTTTAGTCCTCAACTATTTTCTATTTTTTAAACGTTTCAATTAGTTAGTGTACTTGAGTAATGTGACAATAATTTAACGAGAGAAATAATTATGGGGACAAAATGTATAATGTTCTATAATCCTATTATTGTTAATAGCACGTATCCAAGGTGGGGATCACGGGGCTTGAGCCTCCCACCCCCTTCAGGAAAATTTTCTGTTTAGACTAGGTAAAATTAGTTTTTTGGTTTCTTGAATAATGTGACGATAATTTAATGAGATAAATAATTATGAAGGCAAGACGGAGAAGGTTCAATAATCCTGTTATTGTTAATAACGCATATCCAAGGTAGGAATCGGGGTGGTCGAGCCTAACCCCCCTTCAGGAAATTTTTCAGTTTACACTACATAAAATTCTGTTTTTGACTTCTTGAATAATGTGACGATAATTTAAGGAGAAAATTACTTTTCAAGGCAAGACGGAGAATGTTATATAACCATGCTATTGATAATATTGCACGTAAACTTTTCTTGTTCTTTTGGTGTTGTCGCAGCAAACTTGAGCACTATGTAGAGACTTGTCAGCATTTGGAAGCTGCACAAGAAAGGTAGCGCCACACGTAGGGCGATTCGTTGTAATTTCTAATCTCTGGAAAGCGGGAGAGGGTACGTTCTTGAATAAGAGAAGGAGTCGAACTACTGGCAATATTTACGAATCGTTTTATTTGCGGAACGTTCTAGAATATAATGAGAATATAAATACGCGGCTTAAATTTCCAGATTCATCTGTACCTACAACAGAATTGGTTAATGAGACTTCGTTCATACAGTCGATTAGTGATCAGTCAGTGTCCATGAGCCACCGAGCCACTCTTCACTTCGACTGATTTTTCGTTAAAATGTCTACATAGTACATGTCCTGTGTATGTCAATTCGTAAGATGTTGCCTGTATACGTAGTGAACAAGCACAGGTAATAAAGGAGAATGAAGGAAACTGAGGGTCATTTCCACCGGTTGAGGAGAAATTTTTATTCTGTGGTCAACAAGAGCTATCACTTCTAGGTGACGATGACAGTGGCTTACTAAGGGAGATTTCACACCGTGTCGCCTTAGGATTTCACAAGTCGAAAGTAGATTTGTGCGGCCTTTTGTGTCGTTACGGTGTGAAACGTTGCTGTTGACTGACTTATTGCAAACGACATGTATCGCGTGTACCTTCAGTCTGAAATATTCCTAAGTCTTGAAGATTAGTCACAAGGATGGAAAATTATGGCTTTGTTAAGGTTAGGTGCGAAGGCAGGCGACGACACCCTAAAGGATAATATCCAAACCTGCAGAAAGAATGCATTTTACATCAGTCTCCAAATACGAAATGATAGAAACTTCTGGTGAGTTGATTTTAAAAAATGTGTCCCAGATAAAGAGAGCCGTGCCCAGGACTTTCGGAAGGGAAAGGGGTTACGCATACTATTTCTGGTGGTCAGTCCTCACTTTGCCATCTTTTCCTGTCTTTGACGTTCTTTTTTAAGGAATACTGCGTCAAATGGGGTTATGACCCGACGAACCCTCCTTGGGCACATAACTGGATATAAATGAGTAAGCATGTGATCATATGGGGAGACAAAACATTAGATCTGTTGGGAACGGAAGGGTTTTCACTGTGCATTAATTTCGCGATCCAGCTGTGTTCTAGAAGACTTCCTTTGTTTCGTGCCGATATATGACAAGACTGCGGAAGCTATGACAGACAATTTTGAACACCTGCGAGTGTTTAGGCCTGAATATGAACAATTTAGTGGGTTTCGGCTTTTATAAGAGCTGCAAACATGGGAGGACAAGACACAGTAGTGGTGTTCAGGCTCGAATGAGAGACAAATATTCGAGAACTGTGTGCGTCCAGTTCGCAGCCCACAGTTTGAATTTCGCGTTGTCGAGTGGATTGTCCATCCTGTGCATATGTAACAGCTACACAAAAACACTTCTGGTATATAGATGTTTTGATGCCTGATGAGAAGAAATGGACATACATACACACATACTGAGATGGTTCCGACACACAATATTAGTGCATGGAAACAGATGGGTCAATTGGTTAAAAACGGTTCCGATTTCACCTTCCGATTAAAATGACAGCCTTAAACAGTAGCGACGAATTAGGGGATAGTTGTTCCCCATATTTTTGCCTCCACACTATCACTATGGAATCTTAATGCTAAGCCTTGTCTACCAAGATAAAATAAACTTTCCTTGTACCCCCCCCCTCCCATTTTGGAACCCAATTGCCACCACTGCCTTAAACATACATTTTTGAGGTTCTATCTATACCCCATTAGAAAATGGTGTTCAACCCCCCCCCCCCCAGAAAGCAATTTCTGGATACGTGCCTGGGCAGTAGGATAAGAACAAATGAAAGTCAGTACGCGTAACTCATACAAAGCATGCGCAGATATTAAAACTACACGAGAGTTTGCTCTTCTGTTTAGGACAAACTAACCCTCAGTTGCATTTCGTTAATTCAAGTGGCTTCGCACTTGACAGCGCTGAGCCGTCATTGTTTCGTGAAGCAAAAAAGAGAGAGAAAGTGCAATGCCCTCTGGTCTCTCGCATAACGGACCGCCGTGCAGCGAAGAGCAGACGATGGACTCACGCGGAACAGCTGTTTAATACCTTTGCGAGTCTGCCACCTGGCGGCATCCTTGAAAACCAGCTACTTCATTGATGTTCATCTGCTGGAGATACACCAATGACGAAGAGCGTTACAGGATTGCCAGGAGGGGAAAATAAAATGTCTGTATTTACTGAACCGTATTCTTGTTTCTTCTCGGTGTTGAACCAGAAAAAAAAAAGAGGTGTGAAAGGGAGCATATTCTCGGAATTGAATGAGTGTAGCACATAATTATGAATCACTAATTTACCCTAAGTACGTACGTAAGTATCTGTACGTATTGGAAATTAACATCCATATCAATAATTACAAAGCATTAGTTTAGTATAGTATCAATTAGTGTAAGAAATCACCATTCATAGGGTTAATAAGCATGTTCATTAGTTCATTTATACACACCTCCACAAAATACGATCATACTGAGATGTATAATACGCACAACGCCATCTAAGGACTTTCTTTTAAGTACATATTTAATTTTTCTAGGTTAATTTCTTCACTTACGGGTCCATTTCGGAAAATTCCTTTTTTTGTGTTCGTGGATGATTACGTCATAAAGGGAAGATTGAATAATTGATTATTTTTTTTACTTCGCCTTTTGTGCCAGTTTTGGCTAATTTGCAAATATGGGGATGAGTGATGATATGATGAAATTGATGAATGGACACTCACAAACATCCATGCCCAGGCCATGCTAACCACTCCGCCACGGTAGCCGGACAATTGCGATGAACAGAGTTAGAAGCGAAAGAGCGAGTGGACAATTGCGATAACATTTTAAGTCTTCTATCAAATTGAAGGGTGACTTAACACCCCGTGTTATGTGAAATATTGATATTTTCGGCTGGGAATTTGGTTCAATCAAGTTTTTGAACATGGTCTAGTGCCAACAGACCACCTTTTGAAGTGACCCGTTTCCTCATGTACGAAGAATACACTTCCAAACTCTCTCGTCGATTTTAATGTCACGCTTCTTCCTTCTGCCTGACCTTCTAGATTGAGTTCCATTAAGTTGATGTTGGTGTCTTCTGCTCAGTGGCGAGTCGTGACTTTTTTGGAGTGTAGGAAGAAGTTATGGTAAACCGAGGAAAGATTGAAAAATGCGTTCAATTACATTCACACGTATCGCTTGTACTATCCTTTGCATTTAGAATGTTAGCTGCAGGCTATGCTCAAGGTAGGGCAAGGAGCCTTTTGCTCATCACTTTGAACTATGAAATATTCAAATGTGAACCTATGAAAACCGATGAAAATAACATTGACGATATTTCAGATTTAGCAAGAATTTCGATTTTCTTCTCCCTCCCTGTCGTCGAGTGGATTCACGATAACAAAAAGTGCTGCTAAAACTTCGAAATTATGCTAAATGTTTCTAAATTGTGCTAGGATTTATTATTAATTACTTATTTTAAGATAATTGTAATTCTGCATCTACTTTTCTAGAGTTTTGAACTTGCGTTACTTATTCTTAACAGGTATATATAATAGTATAAATATTCCCTCAAAATTGTTTAAAATTCTGCAACAAACAACATGAGTTCAACATAGAACTTAAAAAGGTTTGAGAAAATTGTTTACCTACAAATTTCCACCGATTTCCTACCACAAAATATCCTGACGAACTAAATAGGGCAGGATGAAGAAAATATAGAAGATGGATCGTGGCATGGTTGTAAAAAAGCTTGCCGCTGGATCGGCATACTCCCTTTCGTTTGAAACATGTCCGCTGGTGAAGTAGAAATAAGATTTGGACATAATATTATTTATATTTCCTGAAAACATATTCCATTGAATTAGATTTTTCTTCTCCCAGGGACTGGCGTTCGCACTGTGCTTGGTTTAGTACCATTTTGCTGGGATTGGCGACGCTGATTGAGGAACAACTTGCTGGTTCCTCAGTCCTCGACGATCTTCACAACCTCGCCGCCCCTCCCTTCACTGCCCCTTCCACCCCGCACCCATCTGTCTGTAGGATGACAGACGTGGTTCCTCAACGAACGGCAGAAAGCCTGTGGCCATCGTCTTTCGCCTGCTGCTGGTGAGTGCGAAAGCAGTCAACTCTTGACAGTAGCTAATCTAGTCAATTGTACGTACCTTGCGCTCATAATTTTATAACGCATTAAACTCCTAAAAAGTAGAGAACTCGAAATAAGTACAAATGAACTGTAAGAAGTTCCTCACTTCTTACATGGAGGAATAGCCCCTGCTTCTGCTTGGCTCTTGAGGCAGGCCAAGGCATCATGAATTTCTGGATGCGGTCCTCCAAGCCACCTATTTATTTTGTTCCAACATTCTACAGCATTATTAGTTCTGTGGCGCCTTTGGTTAGGTTAGGTTAGGTCCTGATCGTCGGAATTGTCCTACCATTAATTTGTAAAATGACCTTCACCGTCAAAATCATCGCAATTGTCCTAGATTCCTCCGCCACGGGGGCGGGCTTAAAGGGAAGACATTCCTAAACTTTCAAGTTTGTAGGGCCATGAGTTTGGGCTGTTTGTTGAGTGACCATAAACCGTTTTACATATTAATATTGAAGTATACCAGGAGCGTATATTCTAGGCTAGCTAGGCTATTTGCGAAGCCTGAAGTCTATAAAATAAAATACAGGAAAAATCCATCAGAAATTGTAAATAATAGTATTCATATCAGTGAGATGATGATGCTGACTCTGGAGATGGCAACCTGATTTCTTATGAGTTGGTAACCCAATTTCCTATGAGTTGGCAACCTGATTTCTTGTGAGTTGGCAACCTGATTTCTTGTGAGTTGGCAACCTTATTTCCTATGAGTTGGTGATCTGATTTCTTATGAGTTGGCAACCTTATTTCCTATGAGTTGGCAACCTGATTTCTTATGAGTTGACAACCTGATTTCTTAGGAGTTGGTAACCTTATTTCCTATGAGTTGGTAATCTGATTTCTTATGAGTTGGCAACCTGATTTCTTAGGAGTTGGTAACCTAATTTCCTATTTATTTATTTATTTATTTATTTATCGAACTCAACAGGTACATACCTAATTACAGAGCCCACGTGAAGGATACATAGTGAATACAAGTACATATATTTCTGTAATATATATATATATATATATATATATATATATATATATATATATACACACACACACACCTACATAAAATACATTAAAATTATTTCCTATATATATATATATATATATATATACATACACACACACACACTTGATCACATATTATTTCATTAGGAAATTATGTGTTTAAGCTTAGGTTATTGTGTTAATAGTGGCTTTACTGAGGTCCCTTAGGTTCATAGAAAAGATGTCAATGGTGTTATTCTTGATTAGCAATTTATTGTAACTGGTGCACATTCTCCACAATGGAGATTTCTTTTTAATTTCCGATCTAGCCTTCTTTATAAGAAAAACTTCGTTCTTGAGTCTAGTTTTCGACGACGGGATTCGAACATTTATCTGGCAGAGTAGATGTTCAGCATCTACCTCGTTATTTAACAAGTTCCACAAGAATACTATTTCCTGTAACGTTCTTCTATGGCACAGCTTTGTAAACCGACTTTCATATATTAGGTTGTCGTAGTGTTCAAATGTGGGGTAAACTTTCTGAAATTTGTATTTTAAAAATCTTAGAAATCGTGATTGGACTCTTTCAATTGCTTCACTGTACTTTGCTGTGTCTGTATTCCATATAACAGATGCATATTCGAGTTTGGTCTTACATACGAATAAAAGTTGGCAACCTGATTTCTTATGAGTTGACAACCTTATTTCCTATGAGTTGGTAATCTGATTTCTTATGAGTTGGCAACCTTATTTCCTATGAGTTGGTAATCTGATTTCTTATGAGTTGGCAACCTTATTTCCTATGAGTTGGCAACCTGATTTCCTATGAGTTGACAACCTGATTTCTTATGAGTTGGTAACCTAATTTCCTATGAGTTGGCAACCTGATTTCTTATGAGTTGGCAACCTTATTTCCTATGAGTTCGTAATCTGATTTCTTATGAGTTGACAACCTGATTTCTTAGGAGTTGGTAAATGCATTTCTATTCATAGCCTAGGACCACGTGACAGTGAGATAGCCCAGACTCAGTCAGTATACGTTCAGCGCGTACCTGGGAATTAAGTGAAAAAAAAGGCGAAATATACCAAATCAGTCAATCAATCAATTATGTTTCTTTCTTCATAGCTAGGGGAAGGTGGGGTAAGATCGGGTAGTGGGGTGAAACCGGCTACCTTGGTTCTGGCGTCATTAGTTCTCTCTAGCGGACAGATTGTGAACTACACTCCACTAGTCAAGAAGAAGCAGCGGCCATATTGGCATGTTGTTGCTGTTGAATTCACGGCGTGTGTGTAGGTGAGTTTGTTTTACGATGTCATCTCTCTAATGTTCTTTTGTTTTTAAACCGTCCTTATTTAATAGTCATTACAGTTATAAAACGCTCTTTAGTCCAGCTTATCATATGTTTACTAAGGATTTATATCCTAACAAACAATACGGATTTAGTCCAATTGTAGCGTGGTTCTGTTTAGTTTTTATAACTTCTGCACTCGGGGTAAGACCGGGCACTACCCATCATTGCCCTATCATTTAACGCCAAATTATATGTTTTGTAATTATGTATTTTCTAACTCAGAACAAGGAGAAGGGTGGATCCAATGTGGGAAGTGTCTTGGCTGGGCCCACGAAAGCTGCAGTGGAGCGGAGGAAGAAGACAACTACTTTACTTGTGATTTCTGTAACTAATATTCTTGAATTGTTCAGCTAAGGCATGAACCAACTTGTCATAGGTATAAAATAAAAATTTCTGCTACTTTTTCATTGAAAATCTCGTTTTTCTATTTCCCCATAAAGTTAACATATGCACCCGGTCCAGGGTGTACTATATTATGTACTTACTTTGGGTAAGACCGGGTGATTTGACTTTTCCAGAAAACAATCACTGATAAAAAAGTAGTGCCACTATGACTTTTCAGGAATGATATATAGTGTACTCAGTTAAACAATGCATATTTTACTTAAATCTGACAAACTCTAGGTCGAATAGTTTAGCTCCAGCAGGCCTTCGAGTGTTAGCTACCTGGTGTTACACCCCACTTTCCCCTATTTTCATTTCATTTCACTCCTTTCCTCCAGTTTCTCTACATAGTTTCCGTCTTTATGTATGTAATTCTCTCTTTCTATTTCTACTGCCTCTTATATACTTATATATAGCTATATACAGAGTGGCCCAAAAGAGGTAACCGAACAGATATACAACGGTTCTACATTTCGGTTACCTTTTTTTTTGGGCCACCCTGTACTTTTCCCTCTCCTTTACTTTGCTTTCTACCTATTCCTCCTCTTTATGTTTTATCTATTTCTTTCCCTGTTTTCTCTTTTTTCTGTGAGTTTCCCGGTGGCGTAGTGGTAACGTCGTCGCCTTGTAATCCAGGGATTTCGTGTTCGATACCTGGTGGACACTGGCGTACGCAAGACTTTTTTATTCGGGAAGGGCTGGAATTGTAAAGGATAGTACACAGCTGCTTTCTAAGGGGGCGGTATAGCGTATAGGCAATAAGATATATTTAGATCTTTCCACTCAAAATTGTCAAGGGGGGTCATTTTAAGACGAGAGTTGAAATTACTACTCTGGTTTTGCCCTCAAATCTTCACTGGTTTTATTTAAAAACATTGATTTTCTCAAAATTTCGGAGCGGGCTGTAGCCCCATCAGCCCTCCCCCCTCTGCGTACGCCAGTGCCAGTGACGCACGTAGTGGTTCGAGTCCCACTTTAAACTGTAGGTTCAATCCCGATTAGCCTGTCTGTGCGTAAGTGGGCTTGAAAACTCAATGAAACACCTTTCTTCTGACTCTGTATATGTCTGTCACGCAAGGACGTATGTAGGGAGGGGTCAGGGGGTCCGGAACCCCCGAAAGGCTTACTAAAATGAAATAATAAAAATTAAATAATGAAAGTACACTTATTTAATCGAGGGTCATTCAATTCCCCCGAACTTGTTGGAAGGGAAGGATTATATTGGGATCATACAACTTTGTAAACATATATTTCTGGATACGTGACTGCTGTCTCTCTCTCTCTCTCTCTCTCTCTCTCTCTCTCTCTCTCTCTCTCTCCTTCTTTTCTCTGTTCGTGTTCCTTTATGTCCATCCTTCTCTCTCTCTCTCTCTGTATTTTATCCCCCTCTCTTTGTTATTCTGGTCTGCCATAAAGATTATTTAAAAAACGTATTTAGTTGGCTCCTCCAGGTGGGCTGACACAATTTCTTACAGCCTGTCCTCGCCCTCTGATGGCACCGCCCTTACATGCTATGAGGAAGGGACAACAGTCTGTAAACCGATGTGTGAAAAGAAAAACAACATCAATGCGTTGTCTACACGTAATCTACGCGTAGATTACATTGGGTTGTAGTTTACATAGACTACGTAGACAATCTAAAGTGTATTAAAATTAATTTTCAAGGCTTTCATGAAAGGAAAGTGACATTTTCAACTATGTTAGTTCCTAACGAACTGACATCAATTCTATTTGCAACAAAATGTCTCTTCTCTTCTATCATCAACTTTGGAAGAAGATAAATAGTATGCAAGAAAGACAACAGATGGCAGTCATGAGGCAAAATTAGCTTTTCTCCCATAAAACACTAGAATATTTTATGTTAGTTTTTTTTTCCTAGGTGAGAAATTGTTCGAATTTGGAAGGAAGAGCATGAAAAGTTCTCCTCACACATCAGCAAATGATACGCAGTGTAATTTTGTTTTACTTTCACACCGCCCTTTGCTAAGTTATCACCTCTCGCCATGTTGTTTACATAGATTACGTCATCTACGTGTAGAATGTACACTATCGTTGTTTACGCGTAGACACACATCAAGCTAGACTCGCCACGGACGACGGTTTCAGGTTCGAATCCTTGCGTGAACATGGATGTCCCTTCACCAATGCCATATAATTCATCTTCACCGTCTTGTCTTAATTATCTTAAGCCGGCCCCCGCGGCGGAGTGGTTAGCACAACTCGCTTCGACGCCACGGGTCCCGGGTTCCCAGCCTGGCCTGCGCATGGCTGTTTACGAGTGTCCATTCATCATATCATCACTCATCCCCATTTTCCAAATTAGCCAAAAGCAAAAGCGAAGTAAAATAAAGTAAATCAATCAATTATCTTAAACAAGCAAAAGAGCGACGTAAAATAAGAAAAAAATCCAATAAATCTTTCGCTTGTACAGGGTCAACGAACTTTGTAATAATTTGTGTTTTATACAGCGTATATTGTTGATACACATGTAGATTGAATTGTATCTTTTGCAAATATCCTGTATAAAGAAACGAATTCCAGGAGTACTAATTAAGGTCAGTGTACGTTAACACAAGTTATCCTCTTGAAGAGGTTTATTTGGGGGAGAGACAAATGTGTGAGGGTATGTAGCTGACTTCACACGAAAATTCACAAACACACTATTGCCCGCCTCCATGCACAAGTTTTTGCAACATTGTCAATCGAACACTTCAAATTCAGTTAACTTCTCGACTCCTGGCAACGCCGGAGCGTTACAAAATCTCCCCCTTCCACATAACTGCCACTACGTCATGCCCTTTCTGCTGCTGCGTTGCGCCCCCACGACAGCACTGTGCTTCGAGCCGGTTGCGTTTCGTATTTGTGTGAACGTGCGTTGTGCAGGAGTATGAGCCTTGTGCGTGGGAAGTCCAGGGTACAAAAATATTTTACGCACATCGCAGGACAACAGTACGGTACACATCCTGTGACATTGACGGGGGCGTGACTCGATTCAGGGCACAGCCAGCCGGCCTAAGTTTCGGCAGCCATTAGTCACTTCCTACAGCGCCGGTGCTGCTTTGTGAGATTCCGTATGCCAGTCTCGTGCGACTAGGGGGTGTGAGTAAACGTGTGCGCTACCTCTTCAGCAAGATATACTTTTTCCGGTATTGGTTTCAGTGAAGATGGAAAAATGGAAACCGAACTGAAATTTCCAGTAGCGTTCATCTAGTCAATGAAACAAAGTGTTAAATATTTTGCATGCAAAAGTGTTCTTAGCATCGCATTGTCAATAATAGTAACAGGTCCTTCCCAGCTGTGATGTATGTTGTCGTCGGTCAGGTGATTTCTAGCAACGTCCCCCATTCAACCGTAAGTGCTTTGTCTCCTGTGCAAGTAAGTGAAAAAAGTGCTGTGTAAGTTTTCGAGCCGCTTGGAAGTAGGGGAACTATGTCTAGTGCCAAAGCAGGTAGACGGAAACGTGTGTATGCAAAGCTACTATGATATCCGGCCAAATTTTGGAATCATCCCAGAGCAATGGAATACGAATCGAGCTTACAGGAGTGGGCCAGGGACAAGCCTTTGTCTATTTTACAATTGGATCCTGCCGATAGAGCGGTTCTCAGAATTGCAGGTAAGTTATATTCTTGCAACCATTGTTGTAGATATTGTTACTATTCTTTTCGTTCTTATTGTTGCATGGTTTTGAAAATGTATATGTTTCGCTTTAACCTTTAACGTGTGGCAAAGGTGACTTTGACATTGCCGTTTATATTTGTAGCTGCAGTGTAGGTCACTGTGACGTATTTTTGTGCACTAGCTTGCGTCTTGACATACCACTCTAGAAATATACTGTTGCCTGTGGTAGCCCTGGCTGGGGATCGATCCCAGGTCTTGATGCGTCAAGACCTGCAGGCGCTATTGTTGCATCACCTTGGCAAATAGCCCAAGTCGTTTTGTGGAATGCGCATATTCTACTGCTGTTTACTAAAGAGAAGGTATTTTCTCTACTGAACTTTTATCTTAATACAAATGTTCAAAACGATGAACACAATCAATTGAAATTATTTCGTATTACAAAATTTTGATTCAAATTTCCCACATGGGGTTAAGTTCATATTTATAAGGATAAATAAGTTGGACCTTTTTGAAACTCAAAATGAGATTACAGTAAGACAAGACGTCTACAATAGCACCAAATGAATACGTTCCAGTATTAAGTCGCATTTGTTTCGTTGCAACATTTCGGATTTGTTTTTAATACAGTATAATATTATTCATCTTTTGTTTACACATTGCACAAATATTATATTAAATAAGAAGATAAGGTTGATAGAATAACCGTCTATGTAGTACAACGGAATTGACCTTGATGACGTACATGCGGCTACAAGTTTTATCCTGGGTTCGAATATCGGAAATGCATAAATGTTTTTCTATTTGATTGTTCATTTTCGCCGTAGCAACGAGACGTAAAATAATATGTATAAGATGGATGATATCTGTATAATACTTGCAGTTATGCACGTACGTATATTCGCCACGTTGCGACACCAAATGAATTTATTGTTCTTGTACAATTTGAGCGCCGAAAGCATCAGAATTCTTGCAGTGCAGTGTGCATAATCAAATGCATTCTTGAAAAATAATGTAGGATTCATTAGGCAAGTTATGTTGCTTGGGACTAGCTGAAATGTAGTACCGGAAACCACATTTGCTAACGTGCAGTTTTTTAATCGAGGAACGACCTTGGTGATGCCTTCGTGGATGCTGGTAATTCACACAATAAGCTTGCCATGCTATAACAGTGAACTTCGTCACACATCCACTGTGACGTGACAACGTGTTAGAGTTGGAATTTTTGTCCCCTCCCCCCTTCTAAAAAATAATTCTTGACATCATTGTTATGTAACTGATTGTTGGTTGAAGTCTGGTGAATAATGAGCGTGTCCTGAAATGAGATCACTTTCTTTTTGATTACAGTAATAACAAAAATAAGATTTTGCAATGCAATTTCAGTTAGAGAAGGGTGAGAATTGTACGTTACAATTTTGTAACGTACAATGCGAATTTAGTGTATTTGATTTACACTTTTCAAACCCACATCAACCAAATCACCTCTTCAGACTTTTACGGAAGGTTAAGCTCATGACAAATCGACGTTAGTAACACAGCCATGATTCACATAACCAAAGCACACACTTTCATAGTGCGATAAAGAGATTTGAAACTGTATAAATCCAAATATTTTCGTTGAAATCATAATCGACGATGAATGAGATTGTTGAATCTTGCAGTGAATTATTTGGCTTTATTTATTGACGAGTTTCAGATTTATATTTGCATATAATAATAATAGGACTTTCAGGTCGTTTTTTAATGATTGCATAACTACGGCTTTTTCCTCATGACTATATTTTTCTGGACCATGTGGGTAAGATTATAAAGCCAGTTGCGTAACAGGAAGTTGATATATATATATAGTAATAGTTAATCTATTAGTTTTCCGAAGAACTGTACTTTAGTTTTAGGATTATTTTATGTAACTGAATTGTTTTTCCAATATAGTAGTCTCAGAAACGTAGGTAGGATTATCATATTTTGAGCCCCGCAACATCGGCGCTATTGTATTGATATATAACATAAACATTTCTTTGTACCCTAGGAGTTAATCACAAAAGTGAACTGGTTTGAAGAAATGTGACGTGCTTCTATACATATGAAGGTTCAGTTATTAAGTACATAGATTTAAATGTTCAACGCCTGTCGGAAGTAAAAGCGTGACTATTTTTTAACAATTTTTTTAAAAAAAATTAATATTAGAGATTGTAAAATAATACGACACTAAAAAATGTAAAGTTCTCCCCTGTGCTTAGCACCACGCCACGAAGGCGTATAGGCGGTCCTTTCATTAGCATTATCCTCATATTCGCGATTAGCCAAAAGTGGCAGAAAAGCGAAGTAAAATAAACCATGTCAAACAATCAACAACAACATGTATTTAATGAAACGTTAATAACAGCTGCTCTAAAAATGTACGTAAGTTTGCAAAAATATGCTAGTTTATACTGACAAGCAGGTCAACGGACATTGGTTTTACTTTTGTACGGAGCACAATAAGTTGTCACGTTTTAAATGAATGGTACAGATTGGAAACTTCGCGTACGGAAACTATGAAGTAACGTAAATGAATAACATTTGAATTGTGATCTGTGAAAATATGAATAGAAAAAGGTGTACGCTTATGAATACGTGTACGGCACACGCTACCTTTGCTGATGTCACCATGTACAGTTGCTCAGAACAAATTCGTTGCCACACTGGCGAATCAATATCGTCAACTAGGAAGATGGGGAGCAATATTGTACGGCATGTGCAGGTCACGTGGGTTGCAGGAGGAATTATAACTTGTTCTCCTGTGAATCATACATTCGTTTCTTTTTTGGTCTGGAACGCCACGAAATCGCAAGAAAGACAGATTTTTTTATCGTGACGAAAGCAGGAACTAGGGTGGATCCATTATCCTTTTCAAAGGGGTGGAGGGTGTGGTGCCACGAAGCTTGCGACGCCCCTAGAAGGGGGAAGGAAAAAGCACGTGCTACGATCTTGTATTGATCGTGTGCGTAAATGGCGTGGACTCATTGCTGCCAACTGCAGTGATATATACCTGTGCATAGGGAATTTTTAACATTTTGACAGCAGTTTGCGGACCGAGTTGGGCAAGCGTCCCAAAAGTAATACGTTACCGTTATTGTCATAAATAAGGGCACAGTTAAGTGGCCTTATTTATGACAGTAACGATAACGTATTACTTTTGGGACACTTTACTGTTTACACAAGTAGCACATCTGTTTTCGGTGTAATTTTACATGCACAAGTTTAAAACGCAGCAAAGTTGTTTCGTCTTGGCATATAAATACTGTAGTTCTGAATTTATGAAGGCTAAGCAAAGTAACGAAGTACGATTACAATTACTCATGGAATAAGACGTCAGCAAGTCACGTGATACTTTGTGCAATGTGCACACGTAAGGGGGATCAAGACTCGTTTTATGGCACGTGATGCTTAGTTCTGCATTATTATACCTGGTAGATGGTTCATTGTGCTTTAGGGTCAGTTGGGACGTTTTCGGCCAGTTGAAAAGGTTTGTCAGGGTTTGTTGTAAGCTCATTTTAATCTTAAATGGGAGGTGCAGTTTAAATGGGGATCCGAACCACCGTGCAATGTCTTCACCGGAGATCTGGGATTCCTTGATTACCATGCGACCGTTTACGTGTCGATGCTTTACACAGCCTCGGGTCATTGGGCACGTTGAGTGGCCCCTCTGCCAGGTCATGGATATCTCCTGTGTGCGCCTCTTCACCAGTTTCATATAACAGTTGATCCTCGTCGTCGCGATTAGCCTAAAGAGGCAAAGAAACAAAATAAGAATAATTATAATACAAGATCATCCGGTAGTTATTCCTACCACAGTGTCGGAGTGTTTAGCACAACGCTACGACGCAGAGTTCAAATCCCGGCCTGCACATGGCTGGTCGATTCATCACTCCTCCTCATCGTCGCGATTAATCAAAAGTGGCAGAAAATTAACTCTAAATAACACAAATCAAATCTTTATCCTGTATTTATCCAGAATTTTCAATATAGGCTCATGTCCGAGAAAGGTTAATTTAGGGATAAGATGACAAACATATAGGCCTCGTGAAAGGATTAGGAGGTACAACAATATGCACGCGTAGAGAATGCATGAATAAGGTCCGTGTTTGGCGATAAATTATTTCCTTTCTGCTCAGTTGTTCAACCATGACAAGTAATTTCATAAAAAAATATTCAGCATTTAAAATGTCTTTGGCGGACATCAGCATGTTGTTCACATACCACGTATGTAATGTAACTATGTTTGTTTTACAAAGTATTTTATGTATGACTAAGCGTTTTTTAAAAAGTAATTACATCGATATTAACAATGTGGAGTCATTGCTAATACATAGTTGGCAACTCTGCGAATACTGTTAGCGTTTGGCGACATCTGTTTGGTGAATGTTGACTACAGGGGGAAGTGGACACAGGGTAACTAAATTAAAGCGAGATTTCCTCGTGCAGAAAGAAAGGTAGTTTGTTTTGCGCCAGAGTAGACTATGGGGGATTAAATTACTGTCAAAGAGTTTCACCTTGTTCGAGACTTTTTTAAATCAGTATGTAAATTATATGAAAATTTCGTATCGGAACTGGTGTCTGCTAGATTTATTCATACATATTACTATGTATGTAGATATATTATATGTGGAAAACCTTACGTTTTTAGTTTTTTCAGTGAGTTTTTGAAAAGACAGTTTCATAAACGTTGTTTTGAGACAAGGGAGACTTGATCCAAGAATTTCCTTCGAGACTTTGAAGAGAATGATACAGATATTTGTAAAACGAGGAGGAGAAAAGGCGAGAGGTCCCGGGTTCGAACCCTGACATGAATATATAGTTTTGTTAGCTCCAGTACCCATGAAGTAAGCAAAAAGAAAGGTTTGCAACGTCTCGTAAAATAAGGGTTTTTCTGTTGCCCCCTCCCTTAATTGGATACAGGTCTTTATAAGCAGTTCCTTGAAGCCAAAACTATCCCTTCTTGAATTCTTGCTACAACTGTAACAGGTTTTCATGGAGTTCTTCAAACATTACTAGCCATTGTTCTTCCATGTTAACATTTCGCAGATCTATGCCAACAAAACAGGTTTCAAGAAGTTGCATTTAAAATTAAAATTTCAACGTCCGTCATTCGTTGCTTTTTCAAGTCTCATGTTTCTACTGTGAGGATAATATTGACAATGACAGTGTGGTATTTCAAAAATTCTCTGTAACTACTTTCAAAGCATCGGGATATTATATAAATTGTAGAGTAAAAAAACTAGCATCCAGAAAGGGGGGAGGAATTCCCCCTCACCCACTTCAAGTACTACATTCGTGACTCAATACTGAATCAAACTTGCATGGATAGTTGCTGAACCGATGTGCATATAACTCCGCAGAAGTACCTTTTCTGCCTTCATTTTTTAAAGCATGATTTTACTTTGACTTGCCAACACTGAAACACAAGCTGCAATCTTCGGTGCATATGCATTGAGCTTGTTTTAGTTTCGTTGCTCATGTTCACTGTATTTATTTGCGTATGTAATGTGTGATCAAGGAAAGAATGACATGTAAAGGTAGGTTGGAAATTTTACTTACAAACTTGTTCCCGAATGTTGTTTTGAGATGATTACAAAGTTTCACTGCTCGTATCCCATGATAAATTATCTGGTACACATTCCCGTGCATGGTTAATTTGAGTTACGCGAACAAACTTACGAACAACATACTATTTGCTTGACTTTTTTAATTACAAAAGATGTAGTGATTAGGGTGACCAGACATACTCTTTTTAAGAGTATTATACTCTTTTAGAGGTTCATATACTCTATACTCTTTTCAATTTGTAAAAATCCCCAAATATACTCTTTTCCTTGCTATTTAATTTCATTCATTATTTTAAGCGTAAAAATGCCTTAAAATCCACAGAACGGAAAACGTCAAGGTGTCAACAAACTGAAGTATTTACTCCTTGACTCAAGAATTTCCTATGAACAATTTCAAGAGTCATTTTCATATTCCATCAACAAGCAAAACATATTTCAAATTCATTGGAATTTAATGATAATGATTAGGGCTGAGCCGATACCACTTTGAACCGATGCCGATACTTTTACCGATACTTGAAAATTGCAATAATTAAAGTTTGTTCAAGATATTGATCAATATTGGTGTGTAAATTTTCTCCTCCAATTATATGCATCAACCAGTGGCGTATGCTGAGTCTAACACCTGGTCCTAGGCTATGGAGGAAGGGAGAAGACTAATAGGCTCATTCTTGACATCTTCAAGGAAGCCACGTTGCCATCCCAACGGTAGTCAGGTTGCAAACTTATAAAAATTCAGGTTGCCAACTCCTAAGAATGCAGGTTGCCAACTCCTAAGAATGCAGGTTGCCAACTCCTAAGAATTCAGGTTGCCAACTCCTAAGAATTCAGGTTGCCAACTCCTAAGAATTCAGGTTGCCAACTTCAGAATCGCCATTATCGTCTTTTTGAAATCAGCTTAATTCACACAGTTTCTAAGAGATGTCTCTTCAGTATTTTACTTTCTAGGCTTCACGCTTCCCAGATTGCCTAGCTAGCCTGAAATATAGGCTTCTGGCAGCAACATACCAAGACATTTGCTTTAGAATATTCAAGATTTGCATCAGAATCTTAAAATAGATATTATGTAGTCACAAAATATAGTTTCTTGTGCAAAATTAGTGTAAAAATAAAAAGGAAGTTTTAATTTTGCATAATTTCCAGGATAATTATGTCAAGAAGTCGCGCGGGATTTTTGCGGACCCCGTGAAAGAGCAAAATGGATGCGCACCTTCAACCTATAGACTATACTCTTGTTGGTCAACAAATATCTGGTCACCCTAGTAGTGATTGTTCTTTCCTTCATATTACTTTCCCCTTGTCCTTCAGCTTCTAGGTTATTCAACACTTTGGAAGAGGTTTATGCACGTTCACATCTTCAAAATTTGCAAGGGGAAGTACAGACGAACATTTATAAAAGCAATCAGGAAAGTGCTTTCGAATATCTTCTGTAAAATATGTGTGTTCGGGTGATTTTTATCCGCGGTAAGGGTTTGGAACAGATATGGCCAGTTTTATTTCTCGACAATGTTAGATTTTTTTCTTTTGTTGTTCCCCATGGCCGGTGTTCCGTAACGTACGAATGTCCAGTAACGCAAAATGAACGATGATGTAACTTCGCATATTATTCGAGCCGCAGGTGCATGCAGTCGTGTGCAATTAACAACGACCGTGCAATTTTTAACCTTTATGGGATCTCACAATGGAACGTTAAATCAGTATTAATTAGTCGTGCTAAAAGTAGTAAGTTAGGATTCACGTAGCGTGGTGACATTCTAAAGATATGGTCTGATTGCTCACATTTATTTTGAAGGAGAAGTTTTATAATTATTTCACCCCTTTCACGACTATAGACAATATTGTTAATAATACAGGGAGGTTATTTCAGTCGTTCACCGCCAGCGTGTCGGCCGTTCGGCGGACTCTTCATGCAACAGGTCCCGGCAAATTGCGTTCAGGAAGTCCGTAACAGAAACCGCTTGTTTTGTAATGTTTCCACTTTTCACAATTACAGTTACAATTACAATTGAAATAAGCACGTACCTTGTCGCAAGGATGCTGGAAAAGGTGTCCTCCCAAATACAAATATTTCTGGCACCTTATTTCTGACAGAAAATCTTAGATTAGACATCGCTACTTAATCCTCAGTTGTCAGAAAGGGAAGACAGCATCCCGGCGCATAAAGCAAACCGAAAGCGTAAAATGATATTTAAAAGTAATAATAATGATGATCTCTAACCTCCTGTGTTATAAGAGATGTTGAAAATGACCTCCTTCAACAGCAATACAACACGTTTCTTAGGTTCAAGAGATCCTGTCTATCGTAATTCCCTGACCACTTTTCTGCAAGAATTCGTTTTCACGTAATTATCGTACATAAAAACTCTCTGTTCAAGACTATATTTGTTTAACGACATAAGTAATGAATGAATAACAATTAACACACAATAAAGCACTGGCCATGAGTAGCACATTACAATAACACAGTATACGCAACACGCGTACTGATAAACGCAAACAGAAGTGAACATGAACGTACACTGACGTCTGGTAGCCGACAGTGTTGCTAACCATTTTTCGGCAATGTCCCTACAGACGTAGTCAAAATGTCCCTACAACTGACGAAATGTCCCTACGCCAAGTAAGGCGACTAAAAAAATCATCACCTCATGAGCATGCAAAACAGAAGATAAAATATACACATTTACTTACCAAATCTTTCTGCTCGGTGCTTCCACAATTAATGAAGGCGCGAATTTACATTTGCCTATCCTAACTTAACCTAACCGTACCTGAATGGTTCGTGGGGCTATCCGTCAATGGTTTGTTGGGCTACCCGTGCATGTTTTTTCGAGCCCAAATTTTAACTATGTTTGCCTTGCCTAACCTAACTTAACCTAACCTTACCGAGAATGCTCAATGGGGCTATTCCTGAATGGTTTTGCGGTAATTGTGATTACGAACCGATAAAAAATATTATTTTCGTAGCACTTTAACGGCAAACGTTCTTCATAATCGAAGACGCCATTTTCGTATCCTGCAATTTTATGATTGATGTAATGTTGCCAAATTTACCTGTAATCAAATCAGTTCTTCTACATCGTGATTGTCGCTGTCACATGTAAGCACGTTCTTTGGGCAATATACTGAAATCCATAAGTTTATTAATTAGCCCACAGCCATCCTCCTGCACACTCCACCTAACAATCTGTACAACATTAACAACTTTTTTACTGTTCTCTTCCGCTATTCTTACACAATCCATGCTATCCAAGTATGAAATCAACAGGGTGGCAACGCTGTAGACAGCGTAACTAATTGTAATTTGTTCATATCAACAAATATGGCTACCATACTTGTATACGGAGAATCATTGCGAGAATTGAAAAGCTTATTTTACAACTTCTACACGTTAATGAACATTTTTCCCTCTCACCCCAACATGTTAATTTGAGATAAATCATCACGAATAATTATTTCGTGAGTATAAGACGTAGCATATAAATTACAGAAGGGTCCGGTATTGTAAATTCTTGCCTTAATGAATAATAGTGGTGTGCGGGACAGAATTTTTTGGGTCGGGACGGGATCGGGACGGTAATTTTTTTAAATCCCGACATTCGGGACTGAAAAATTTGCAATTTCCCGACCAAGTCGGAAAATTTTCGGGACGGGAAATGTTCGAAATTTCCCGAAGCACTGGAAATCTCGAATTTTACAAGTCATTTTCACTTTAAGTGATTGTTTTTGCATTTCTAGAATAAAAACTTACAATTTTCGATAAGTTCCAGAAACTTACAAGGCAGAAAAGGTCGAGAATTAACGACTTTTTAAAGTAAAGCATCCCGCACACCCCTAATGAATAACGTTGAGTCGTTTACAGTTGATTATGTTATTTGAAGTCATACATGCCGCTGCTGTGCAGAGATAGATGTTGGTTGGTGATGCTGTATTTCCTGCAGTCTTGAACAATTGTGGTCCCATTTTATTTCCCTTTTTTGTTTTTGTATCACTTAACATTGAAAATATTCTTTCCGTTTCCGCGTGAAAATATTCTTTCCGTTTCCGCGTTAGAATGTGGCAATGTTAGCACTATTTTCGCGAGAGTGGAAATGTTTTCAAAAAGGAACTTGCCTTGAAAGTTTTTGGTAACCGATAACATGTTCCAAAATTCTGATGGAGATTTGTTAGTTAGTTCTTTTTTCTCCCCCTTTCTAAAGTATCCAGATAAAGTAATTCATAAAATGTCATTTACCAAGATTGAAAAAAGTACCTACGTTTTCCCTCATTTGGCAAAATCTGTTCCTACGCGGGCGAAATTTAGTGAAAAGTCCCTATGCGTAAGACATGTCCCTACGGTTGGCATCACTGCCGGCACGTGCAGTATGAAGCGCCCTCTCGCGGCTGACAACTCCCCGATAAGCTGTCGCGACAACTGAGGATAAAGTAGCGATGTCTAATCTAAGATTAGATGTCAGAAATAAGGTGCCAGAAATATTTGTATTTGGGAGGATACCTTTTCCAGCATCCTTGCGACAAGTTACGTGCTTATTTCAGTTGTAATTGTAACTGTAATTGTGAAAAGAGGAAACGTTAGAAAACAAGCGGTTTCTGTTACGGACTTCCTGTAATGCAATTTGCCGGGACCTGTTGCATGAAGAGTCCGCCGAACGGCCGACACGCTGGCGGTGAACGACTGAAATAACCTCCCTGTACTTAATTTGTACTGAACAGGAAATTTAATTTGATAAATTTCATAGGAAACTTATGAATTGACTTTGATGATTGGGAAGAATATGTAAAATTATATATTATCGCGCCACTAATTTTTGTCGGCCATTTTGAAAGCAGTGTTACCAGTTCGAGGTTCAAAATATTTTAGGTAACCACTAGGTGGTGCTGAGCGCTGATAGAAACGTGTCATTTTTGTTTTCACATTGGCTGTTTTAAATTCATTGTGTAAAATAACAAAAATGTTACTCTTTGAGAGGCGATCCCGAACATGTGTATCATTACGTGTCAGTGTTATCCCTGAAACTTATCGAGTTACCACTCACAGGATTCCATGTTTCTTTGCTAGGCCGTTGTGAATGCACTCAAATGTAAACTGGCGTATTTCCGACGTTTTAGTAAATCATATGTAAATCAAAATATCGAGTTCGGATCAAGATTGCGACGGCCTCCTACACTTTTCGTTGAGATGAAATTTTCTCTCACAGGTCGTCAACCTACGTCTCGTCCCCGATTTCGATTTTCGAATTATTGAATGAGGGGAGTCCACTGTTGGATGAAGGCAGGGGTGACCAACGGGAGAGCGTGTCCATAGAATATCTTCGTGGAAGGAACTTCCTCTCTTGCAACCTTGAAGCACAGGATGCACCTGCTTTTATATACCAATTCAGTATGTACGTGCTGCTCTGAGACATAGCCTTCTTCCAGTTAAACACATTTTTTTATGAGCTTAATTCAAATGAGCCCATCAAAATGATAATTCTACTATTTTCTGTTCGCCGTAATACCACCGAGTCATTGGAATGTCAGAGTACTTACGTTTGCATCTCAAGAATCTACTTGTAACATCGGTGTGTTCAGTTAGTGTGGATTTCCCAAAATATCAACATGCATACACAAAAATCATACAATGTGCATACAAGTCTTCAAGAGAAATTGTTATAAAAATGACTGAAATTACGGATACACCACTTACTTTTTTGGGCTAGGATTTTTATGATGTAAAAATCACCAAGATAGGCATAATAAAAAAAATGAACCTAAAACTTCCATAAAATGTGTCCTAAAACATGATGATTCCTGACAACAATATACATTTGTAATTAATAAATTGTTTTTCCTTCATGGTGTGAACTATTTATATAAGATTGAAAACAGGAGAATCAAGTAAAAAATATGAGATTGGAAAGTATGTAGGACTATTTTTTATTCCAAATATCAGTACTATATGTTGGATATTTTTACATGTCTCATGTCATTTCAACTTATGAACCCGACTTGCAGTACTACAATGACTACTTTATGCAAATTTTAAAATGTAAATGAAGTGTATTGTCAGACGACAAAGCTTTGTACGTAGAATGGTTTCTTTCTATTTGGACTGACAAAGAGGTGCAAAATTATTCCATTTCTGAAACTTCTAATTGTAAAATAAAGTTTTATATAAAGTGAAAATGTGCTGAATATGACCGAAATAATGGTTAAAATATTCTGTAGAAAATGGTCGAATATGATGTGTGTCCTAACGAAGCACATTGGTCCACCTTATGACTAGATGGGCAAATCGGACAAAAACCACGACGAACCAAACATTTTTTTTGAGCTTTGTACTTGCAAGTTAGAGATACCACGCGTTACAGACCTACGTGAATGAGTCGTCTTGTGTTGCTATCGCTGCGTGGTGCCCCTGCGTAGTGTCACACTGTTTTGCTGTGATAGACTCATGGCTAAGAGATCAGCGACCTTTGCTGGAGATAAACACTGATAAACAGAAACTGGACTACCTTTACACGCTACAAGTTGTTATCAGTTTCAAGTTTGAGCAGTATCTCTTAGATTTTTCTTTCCCTTGGCTGAAAATAGAAATCAATTGAAGTACAGTGTGTATTTGGCATAAGAATTGTGGATATTAGATGTAACGGTCTTTTAAATCCAGGATGGCCAACTACAGTTTTTTTTTTCGTACGCCATCGACTTTCTTAATTCAATCTGGCAAAGATATCGTTAATTTTGTAGTGACTTTGCAAAAAGATTTGCTTCCATATTCAGAAGTACAGGGTGTTCATAAAGTCCCGGTACCATTACAAAAAAACGTTTACTACGACATGCTTGAACAGTACCTTCTTCCTTAGTGGGAGGAATTCCAGCCAACCATAATTTTTCAACAAGATGGGGCATCCCCTCATTGGTCCAAGGATGTTCGAGGTCTTCTGGATAGGCATTTCCCTGGCAGGTGGATCGGCCGTGATGGACCTATTCCCTGGCCACCGCGCTCTCCTGATATCACACCCTTGGATTTCTTCTATTGGGGGTATGTCAAAGAATGTCTTTACCCCACTCCTGTTCCAGATGTTGCTACTCTTCGAAGAATAACGGAGAGTATCCTAACTGTTACTGGTGATATGCTGGGGCGTGTATGAGCAGAAGTGGATTACCGCGTTGAGAGGAACTAGAGGGGTGCACATTGAGGTGTATGGTATAGCCTGTAAACGAGGAGAGTTGTAGCTCATTTTGCAATCAACAGCATTGTTCTATTCCATGTAGTTTCAGAGCTATGTTATTTTGTAATGGTACCGGGACTTTATGAACACCCTTTGCTTACATCTGCGAGTATACCAGGGTTCGAATCCTGGCCTGGACATCGGCATTTGAAGCAAATCCTTTTGTTGAGGCCTTGATGGATCATCCGTCTGTTTCCCTTTATCATATAGCTGGTTAAACTTCGATAATTTCAATGATAATGACAACATTGGCGTGGCCAGGATTTCCGAAAAGGGGAGGTTACTTTTAGTATTATATATATATATATATATATATATACACACACACACACACACACACATACATATATACAGGGTCAAAGGGGAGTGGTTATTCGATCTGATGCCAAATAAAAAATGTTATAAAGTCCCGGCCCCTAGATAATATAATAACTATAGTGTTGACTGGCAACCATGGCTGTAGTGAGGTGATGAGGCAGGACTGGCGCTTGCATATCGGCCTGTGCAGCAGGCGACCTTGCCTCTGTGCGATAGCAAAAGGTCAAAGGCATGCGGAGGGTCACCCTTGATCCTTTTAGGTGTTGCGCAGCGCGGGGAAAGGATAACCGTCCTACACTTGAGCCTTCCCATCTCCCAAGCGGCACGCGACTGCTTCTGTTGATTGCATCACGTGTAAAAATGTCAATGTTAGCTAAACAGAGGCGCTGAGTGATGTTGCGAAAAGATGTTTGTGCCTCGAGGAATGTGGTTTACTTACGTTAGGCTCTATCTTTGGACAGAGAAGATTGTCCTTGATGCACAACAGCACGTTTCCGTGCGATATATCGAATCGCGGTCTTCCTTGTAACCTACAATCTATTTCCATATCGATATTTTATCGACTCGATTAGCGATGGTATCGAGACAAGGCTTGGCAGTCTTTCGTCTCGTGCGTTAGGTCTTTGTCTCTGCTCGTCTCAAATTACACAGTCCGATAATTAAGTAATGGGACTTCATATTATTTTACCCACGTGTGGATTTCATCCGCGTTCATGGTGTAGTGTGGACCATAATCTACAACCTGGCAACACTTCAGGAACTTGCGGTGCGCATTACTGATTGATTGATTGAATTGCTGTTTTGAGTCCACTTATGCACAGTAAGGCTGATTGGGACTGGACCTACAGTTTAAATAGGATCTGAACCACTATGTGCCTCCACCGGATATCGAACCTGGAACCCCTTGATTACGGGGCGATGCGCATTACTATCGTAGTATTCTGAATGAGAATCTACTAATTCTGTTATTTGTATCCAGAACAGGGCAGTTGGTTCCTGCTCCACGATAATGCCAGTGAACAGTAGTTGTCCTGGTATTTCTAGTCCATAAATAGTGTGTTGAATCATCCTCCCTAATTCCCATAGTTATCCCACTGTGATTATTTCTTGTTCCCAAAAAAGTAGGTTAGGTTAGGTTAGGTTCGGTTAAAGAAGCCGCTGCTGAAACTACGCACTTTTTATGAACACAGGAACATTCAGCCTGTAGGCTTTCGAAATACAGTTGAGGCTGCTTTATACGTAACTCAGTTCTCCGTAATTTTGTTTTATACGTAAATTACTCTAGGTCCCGACAAAATATAATTTAAAAGCGTGTTAATTGAATCTTATTTGTACGTAATGCATTTATAGGGCAATTCCATGGGAAATAGGACACTAGTCTTGAAAAATGAAAGCGAATTTTCTGGAAAATACTTAATATGGCATATACCTATATGTCTTTAACTTTCCAGTTCAGTTACTTATTTGCGGAGTGGTTAGCACATCGTACTACGACGCCACGGGTCCCGGGTTCGAATCCTGGCTTGGCCATGGATGTTTACGAGTGTTCATTCATCATATCATCACTCATCTCCATCTTCGTAAATTAGCCAAAAGTTGCACAAAAGCGAAGTAAAATAGAGCAAATCAATTAATCATAATTATTGATACCGGTATAGTAAGAGTTTCAGAGTATTTGTTTACTGCATACCCCGAATAGATTGAATATAAATTGTAAGCTCGCAATGTATGTTAACAAAACTTAGAGAGATTATCTTGTAAAGAGCATGCTCGTATATCATAGGGCTGAGGATAAATGTTTTGAACAAGCTACAATATTTTCCGGACACTTTGTATATATGTGTGGTGTACGTACCTACGTTTCGTAATACAGAGTGTCCACAAAGTCCTGCTACCGTTACAATGAAACCTAACTCCTAAACTATATGAGATAAATACATGCAGTTTTTTGCAACGTGTTCTACAACTCGCAAAGTTTTATGTACAATTACAACACTTCCACACCACATACGCCCCCGTTAGTTGCCCTCTGGACGTCGAGACGATATTCGATCTCCATCCATACACGCTGCAGCATAGCAGCATCAACCTGTTCGAGAACTTCTGCAATCCATGTACGAAGTGTGACAATATCTGGAACAGGGGTTTCGTAGACACGATCCTTGACGTACCCCCAAAGGAAAAAAATCCAAGGGGGTGATATCAGGGGAGCGCGGTTGCCAGGAAATGTCTATCCAAAAGGTCCCTCACAACATAATCTGCAAAAATAAAACAAATAATAATAATAATAATAAAATACCACTGCTTATTACAACTTTGAGAGAACACGTTGCAAAAAACCGCATGTCTTTATCTCATATAGTTTAGGAGCTATGTTTCATTGTAATGGTAGCAGGACTTTGTGGACACCCTGTATTATTCAAGCATAATAAGCGGAGGAAACTCCAAAAGTAGAAATATAGAGTAGGCCTCCCAAATGATGACGTCACCTTGTAATCCAAGAGAGGTCCCGGAGAAGGGCACATGGTGGTTGGGACCCCTACTTTACCCTTCTGTACCTAAATTAGATTAAAAAAGTGGTTAAAAACTCAAGCAAACTCGAATAGTAGAGTGCAAAGTGCATAAACGAAGTCAAAACTTACTATATTCTACCAATTAATACAAAAAATAAACAGTTTTAAGAATGGTTGTCAGACAAAACCAAAAGTAACGTTTTTGCATGGCAATGTTGTAGAATGCTCCTAAAAATGTTAAATTGTATTGTTAAAGTACTGGATACTATTGCCCATGTTTTCCAGAGAGATATACAAAAGATTATGAGCCCAAATTAAACATATACAGGGTGGTCCAAGAATATGTTACCACATATGTGAGGTTCAATTATTGTTTTTGTTGTTGTCATTATGTTGGACATTGTTTGATTTGTGAAATACATTGTTTCATGTTTTTTTATGTTTTGGCTCGGCTCCATCATTCAATCAGTGAACAACCTGGGCGCCACTGTTCTCAAACTTCCTACGCACCACAATAATTGATTGATACACTGGCATGACAGCAAATAACACAAAATATAAACATAATATCAATAACTCAATCTCCCAAATAAGTGGTAACATCAATAAATATCAATAACTCAACCTCCCATATAAGTGGTAACATACTTTTGGACCACCCTGTATATGGCAGAAATAATTTGTATTAAGATTGTTTTTATATCTTTATATCTCTCAGAATTTTTGTAATATGCATGGGACTGTAAAAACCATGTTCTTTTTGTGTTGCGTCAGTAACAATACTTTTTTCATATTCTGCTGCGGGAATCAAAATAACAGACAGCTAAATTTTAGTGGCTATTATTATTACCATATGTGTAGTGTTGATATGGAATAGAGTTATGCATGTGCAGTGAAAAATTAAAATAAGTGTGTCTCAAGAACACTTCTGAATGTTACGTCAGTGACGTATACACCCTGTATATGTAATTCGGTGTTTATACGTACTAATTTTCATAAAATACAGTTGATTTGTACGTAATCAAGCTACAACATAATGTCACAGAAGTGATAGGTGGTCGGTCATGTAGAACAGCAAGAGGAAAAGTTACACGCTTGACCAGAAGATAAAATTGACACAGGAAGTAGATGCTAATGCTATTTTATATATTTATTTCAAATTGAGTAGTAAAACTATAAAACCATAGTATCTACTGTAGCATTTCAGTGTCAAAAGTGTTCACTAATAAAGTGGCAAATGTAATCAGAATTTTAGATTCGTTAATTTGCCACTTTATGACAGAAATAACCTGTATTACGTATATCTTATTCCTCAAAATAAGTACAATTAGTACAATGTTTTAATAATTATATTATGTTGAATCTAAATGTAATTTTAAGTAATTCTCAGTTATACGTATTATTTTCTCCACCTTGACATACGTATAACTCCAGGTTCAACTGTATTCTCCCTTCGTTCGTACGTAACGTCGTGACTATGATGTAGCCCAACGCAGCTGAGCTGCCAACGAGGGAATGCGCGAAATATTTTTGCACGGTATTCGTATTCCGGTTGTTAACCGAAGTCTTTCGACGTACCCATAACTCAGCACGGGCAATTTAACACGGAAACTACTTTCCATGCGCTCGGGGAATCATGCCACAAGGATTTGCTCCTCGCTCCATCAACCTCCAACACAAGCAGCGCTGGAATTTGTTTCAAGAGGTTATTTTCGTCCGTTGCGGTTTGGTTGTTCAGTCTTGTTTTTCATTATCGATGGAAATTGAATGAACATATGGATAGGTGGTGCGGATGAACATAGAATGGCTGCACGGTTCAGAACTGAACAGCAACACCGTAAGAAGTTAAATGCATAAAGAACTGTCCAAGACCGCTGCCATTATTAACGGCCATTATATAAGTTTCTTTTTATTTGTGGTTTATTGTACTTCGCTTTTCTGCCACTTCTTGGCTAATCACGAAGATGAGTGCTGGTATCGTATCATTCTGAAGAATGATGGAGATCAAAACCAGTCACTCCAACAATAAACCAATGGGTGATGTAACTTATTCATCCTTAATGACGAGAGCACTCGTCATTGACATGACATGTCAAATGCTTGGCAGTGCGATAGGCACAACAAAAACAACATAGCTTAACAACTAGAAAAGACAATGGCCACTCATTGGGTTTTATGAACCTTCGAACCTGAATCATGGCTGGATTAGGATATTTACCTGTCTATCTGAAGAGTGATGATTAATTCAAAGTAACTTCTAATAAAATAAAACTAAGACCTCTCAAGGCTTCGTTGCTCGTTGACCAGGACTCGCCTCACTTTCCCTCAACTCCTTTCTCACCTCAATCCAAAACCAAAGTCAGTCTATTCTCAGTCTGCCTCTCCTCTGTATCACCCAGGCCATGGAGACCTTCCTCCATGCCTAATCGTGATTTTTGCTACCTCTATTGCAAACAGCTGACTCCATAAACCTAATGGAACTTCCTATATCCTGAATACATCAGGAAGTTTGCATAGCACAACACTGTGCATTATCAGGGTTCCTACGCGTCCTGGAAAACCTGGAATTTTAAAATATTCCTTCCAGGCCTGGAAATGTTATGAAATTTCACATTTTTCCAAGCTGTACCTGTAATTTTGGAGGTTGTCCTGGAAATTCCTTTGCCCCGTTTTATTTGTATGAATTAAAATAAGTTTTCATTTAAAACAGGTCAGTGTGATGACAGTGGTTTATTTACTTATATCACTTTAATGTGTACTGTAGTCATAGTTTTGTGCTAAGTTTTAATTTTGTGATTGAAGTATAATGCCCCGCGTTTTTTGTATTATTTTGTATCGCTCAGAGGTTGAAAATATGATGATAATAATAATGGTAAAAAAAAGGGGGGGTTGCTATCCTAAATATTCCAAGTTTTGTAAAGATATTATTCTTGTTTATGTGTAATACAAGATGGTACTTTTTCCTAAACTTATATATACTTGTGTTTATTTTTTATACCTTTGTATTTTTTCTGTATTATTGTAAAAATTAAATAACCTTCATTATACTAAGAAATGAAAGGTGTGGAAAGGAGCAGGTCTAGGGGAGTTGGGAGCGTGCATTAAGAAAACATAAACTTTTTTTTTAATAAAAGAAAATATGTAATGATGTGTATTTTGGCATGGTTACTTTGTACACTTGTCCTGGAGCAATTGTAGAAAATCCTTGAAATGTCCTGGGGAAAAAAATCATGATTTTGTGTAGGAACCCTGATTATTCACATACCACAGAGGTTGAGACAACTGGAGTAAACAAGTGAATGCCCTGGTCAACATGAAGCATCCGCCCGACCCTGTGGCCGAGTGGTTAGCACATCGCGCTGCGACGCCAAGGGTCCCGGGTTCGAATCCCGGTCGGGTATGGTTGTCTGTGAATGTCCATTTTCATCCATTTCATCACTCATCCCCATCTTCGCAAATTAGCCAAGAGGCACAAAACGCGAAGTAAAATCAACTAAATCAATCAATCAATCAAACATGAAGCATCCAGAGATGGTTTAAATAAAATATAATCTTGTAGATTAATACGATATTATGAAACTGTTGAAGAGAGATGAATGGATTCGAACCGGGGTCTCTTGGTGTCGTAGCGTGCGGCAGTAACAGGGTGGCTGGCTACTTACCGGGAATTCCTGGAATTCTGCGTGAATTTTTGGGTCAGGGAATTCTGCGTGAATTTTTCGCCGTAGACTTGAGAAATTGCAACTTTTATTAATCCAAGTCCCATTGAATTTATACGTGTTTATAAATGCTCTGAGGCAAGTTTTTCACAGTGTATGTTCTATTTTTATCGAAGAAGGAAAAACAAAGATGCGGGGAAAATATAACAGAATTCTCTCAATCCGTTTAATTTTGCAGAACAGCCTATCTGACAGACGAAAGATTATTGCAGGATAAGATATTCTAAAGTTGAATAGACAAATTTGAGTTTGAAGTTCTTATACAATTAACATATTTTCGTTATATGCCGTAACATCCGTCACTTGTGTTTGAAGATTTATTTCGAGTCTGTATATGTGGAATTGCAAATATAAACTCCGTACCTAACTAACTCTCTAGCCTTCTTAAACCCGAAGGTTCATGGCTGCAGAAACACAGGCCTTCCATCTGTCCCTATCCCGATCAAGATCTATATGCTCTTTTCCATCCCTACCGATTTCCTTTAGGTCCATCTCAACGCTATCCCTCCATCTTCGTCTTGGCCTTCCTACAGGTCTCTTACCATCAGGTTTCCCAACAAGAATCCTGTAAACTCCTCTTTCCTCTCCCATTCGTGCCACATGGCCTGCCCACCTAAGTTTTCTTGATTTATTTATTCTAATAATATCTGGACATGAATACAAATTATGCCGTACTAAATTATGTAACCTTCTCCACTCACCTGTCTCCTCATCCCTTTTAGGTCCAAATATTTTCCTAAGGATCTTATTTTCAAACACTCTCAATTTATGTTCCTCTTTCAATGTAAGGGACCAAGTTTCGCATCCATATAATAATACAGGCAAAATTACTGTTTTATATATTTTAACGTTTAGTTTCTTTAAATATTGTAAATATATGTACCGTTAATTGAATTGATTTAGAATTTTTTGATACATTGGAACCACACAGACCCTTTTTATTGTTAATATATTTGTGTGTGCATGTGTGTTAATGGTGAGATTCGTTGATGTAGACAAAACATCTACTTGTATACCCTTGAATTTTTGGAAAGTTCACCTTGAAAACCGGGAATTATACTTGAATTTTCGTATGGTCCTATAGTGGCCACCCTGAGTAATCATTCCATCGTGGTGGTCCGCGGATATTACATAGTTAAATTACGTACTTACTCGGATCCTCTTCTCCCCAAAGGTGTCGAGGTTTTGCAGAAAGCTCTCCATTGGTTACGATCCATTGCTATCTTCCTTGCTGCATCCCATTTAATGCCTATTCTGTTCAGGATCTGCTCAATGTTCTTGTTCCATGTTTGCCGTGGTTTGTTTGGGGCCTTTTTTGCTTTTCTTCTTGATCTTGCTTCCCATATTTCCTTTGGTATTCTTCCATCCTTCATTCTATTAACATGGCCAAACCATCTCAGTTGTGCCTCAATAACAGTTTCTTCCACTGGTTTTGAATTTAGCGTTATCCTGATCGTTTGATTCCTAATTCTATCTCTTCTTGTTTTTCCAACCACTCTTCTTAAATGTTTCATTTCCGCTGTCTGTATCTGCTGTACATGCCTACTTGTCAATACCCTCGATTCGATTTTTTTTAAAAAAATTGTTATGTCCCGTATTTTGTAAATTAACCGGCGGACTGCTAAATTTTAACGGGATATATTGTAAATCTGTCGTCAACTTCTAACTCTGAACGAGAGGAGATACTTCGTGTAGCTTCATATTATGGAACGTGCATGATACATTAAAATCATGGTTGGGACTCTTGGAACACTATATATTCGTGATTCGTAATCAGTGATTTAAAGTTTTCCATTATTGTTGTGGCATACCCTTCATGCAGTGGGGCTCCCCGATGGCGCAGAGCTGGCATCGTTAATTTTTAGTCAAGGGGTTCCGGGTTCGATTCCCGGTGGAGGCACATAGTGGTTCGGATCTCACTTTGAACTGCAGGCCCAGTCCCGATTAGTCCTACTGTGCATAAAGTTGACTTAAAAACACCAACTCAATCAGTAATCCTTTATGTAGTGGTTCATATTAGTGCTGTGAAGCGAAATATTACATACGAACGTTACCCTGTGGCTGTTCTTCGTCTAGTATTTCATTAATTCATCATTCATCCTATTCGTCAGTTAACTCAGGGCTACTGCAAGTAGAACATTTGAAATTATTTGCGTTACCCTCCCCTCCTCAACACGATCAGCTAATTTATGTATCCTTACACAGTTAATTTATCACTATTTCTAATTGAATTTATCACTATTTCTAATTGGAATTAAAGCAAAGTGTTAAGAGGCAGCAAATCGGCTCATTTCCTTTCAAATCACGTACCTTTTGTCGCCATTTTGCCTTTCAATGCCGACGTTATCGTGTCCAGCAGTTTCCGTTACAAACTTTCAAGCTGTAATGTATGCAATCATGCCTTGCGGGCCGGTTGTGCGTGTGGTCTGGTTTCCAGGATACGGGATCGATAGGAGACTGGGTGACTCATCAAGACCTGAAACCAGGTCGATGACAGGTCATGTGCGGCACATGCGTTTCAATATGTGTGTCTAGGCTTTGAATACACATTAAATATTGAGGGCTGGATCAAATGGTGTGTATGTAATGGTGTTTATGTGGCTGTTGACCACTTCCCATAGTCAGAATTTCTCTTTGTCGCGATATACCTAAAGTGGTACACAAAGTGACGTAATATAGCCAGAAAAAACACAATACCTTTCTTTGACATTTGCACCTTTGATGACGAGACCAAGGCGACAAGAAGAAATACGAAGAGAAGAGATCATAAAGGGCATACAGTGCATATTTCGACATAAAGAAGTGACAAACTAACTCACTCTCTAGCCTTCTTAAACCCGGAGGTTTATGGCTGCAGCATCAGAAGCCTTCCGTCTGTCCCTATCCTGGGCAAGACCAATCCAATCTTTTCCATCCTTACCGATTTCCTTTATGTACGTACATTTCAACATTATCCCTCCATCTTCGTATTGGCCTTCGTACAGGTCTCTTACCATCAGGTTTCCCAACATGAATCCTTCTTTCCTAAACCATTCGTACCTCATGACCTGCCCACCTAAGCCTTCTTGATTTAATTATTGTAATAATATCTGGACAGGAGCACAAATTGTACGTACAATTCTACATCATGTAACCTTATCCACTCGCCTGTCTTCTCGTCCCTTTTAGGTCTAAATATTTTTCTAAGGATTTTATTTTCAAATACTCTTCATTTATGTTCCTCTTTTAATGTAAGGGACAAAGTTTCACATCCATATAATAATACAGGCAAAATTACTGTTTTGTCTATTTTAACTTTTAATTTCTTAGATATTATACCAGAAGGTAAAACTTTATGAATAGAAATGTAATACGCATTTCCTGAATTAAGTCTGCTTTTTATTTCCTCTTCAATATCATTTTAATTTGTTAGTATTACCCCTAAGTACTTGAATTTGATTATTACCTTAAAAAAGTAACAAACTTTACATTTATCTTTAAGATGACGACTGTTTAGAAGGCTACATTTCTTGTTCCATAATAGCAAAGAATTCCAGTTTCCGAACAAGGAGATATATTTATTTATAATTCCACCAATGCAGCAGGGACTATTTCAAACTGGAACGAGACAGTAATGCAACAATAGCCCAACTAAGAAATAGCAACAACCGATAGGAAAAATAAAGCCTCTAAATTATAAATGCAAATGAAATTGGACACACAATTATATTTATTGTAATGAAAATTGTACTTGAAGATCTTAGGCAACGTAGAGTTACATTTAATTCATTCTGTTGTAAATACATGTTGAACCGCAACCATCTGTGCTCAAGTTGTTTTTCATTCTTGATCATAAATGGCTGAAGTTATCCCTTCCTAAGATGTTCTCTGAAGTCTAATCTGATAATTTTATGAAATATCCATAAGGCGCCATCTTGTGGTAGGAGAATCAAATGTGAATATTGTTATTTCTGCGCAGATAACTTTAGGGTAATTAATGATTGTCTGTACTTGCTACATCAGATAATGTTAAATGACAAAAATTCTGTTCTTCTTTAATTCTTTTTCTCAAATATCAGGCTTCAATCGAAAAGTATTTAATTTTACGTGACTATATCACGTGACTAATGTGGAATGCAAACACACTTACTTTACACTGACTCAAATATGGCGTTAACGATGTCGTGTCTCTTGGAGTGGTTTTGCAATCGTGACCGTGTCAGTCTTCCCTTTTGGCTGTTAATGTATTCCTTTCACACCAGGAAACTGTGGAATATAATCGCTCTTTTGTTTCCACTTCTTGCTTGGATTGTAGAGAATTTTCTTCCACATTTCTTCGAGATAAATGCAAAGAAAGCTCTGTGGTAGTACCTCTGTGGCAGTGACATCTGAGAAAAATAAGGGGTCTCGACTAAATTCCGTACAAAAGTCCATATTTGGGCTAAGACCGCAATTCTTCCTCTCTGGCGCCATTATTTCTATTGGTATGTGTATAACAGTACGCTATGACTGGAAAAATAATGTTGAATTATGTAACAATGAGGATTTTTTTCAACACTTCGGGAATCACTAAAAATATATCATCTCTTGGAACTTATGATTAATATTTTAATTTGAGGGAAAGGTGTAGGCATTTCTAAAAATCTTTCAATTTAAAATGCCAAAGTTTTTTCAAACTTTTAGCAACATTGTATAGTGTTACAGAGCTATCATTAGCAAACCTTTCTACTTGATCTACTTTCTACCTATACCCATAGTAAAACCTTGAGTATAGGTAGGATTATGCAGCCGAATCATTCTGCGCATGCGTAGAATATAAAACGTTCGACTACGTCAGATGCTAGACTCTCATCGAATTTACGCGGCAGATACGAACAGAAAGCTATAACGTAATAAAACATATATTATTTTTCTTTTTTCGTATAAGAAATCAACACATTTCTTTATGTATGATTATTGTGACAAATCATGGGGCTTGGAAAAGCAAATAAATGCATGATAATGTCTAACTACGAAAAGATAAGCGAGGAGGTTTGAAATCTTTTTTGTTGACACTTGGACGCCTCGCTGATAAGATGCGTTGCCATTGAGCAAGAGGGGTGGGGAAATCAGGCCTGATTTATTGAGAGAATGGATCTACTAAATCGTGTTTCTCGCAACTGTATTTCATCTATCTTTATATATATTATTATTTTATCTATATATATATAAATTGATGTATGTATGTGTGTGTGTGTATGTATGTTTGTTCCGGCATAACTCTCGAACGCCTGGAGCGATTTCAACCAAACTATGTACACGTATTTGGAAAGAAATACTGTGGCGGTAAGGCACCCCTGGGACCCCTAGGGGTGGGGTGGGAAGGGTGACATGTTAAAATAATCGAAAACGATCGATATTAGTGTGGAATCCATAGTTTTCGGGGTCGCTAAGATGAATAATGACACTCCCAATGCCGTTCAATTTATTTATTCTTGCTCCTGAAGGTGAAACTAAAAATGTTGTTAATCAAGTTTTGAGTTCAAATAGTGAATTTGTAAAAGATTTTACTTTATAGCCTAATTTGTATACTGTACTTATACTTTTAAATACCTGTATATAAAATTTGTTACATTTTACACTATAATTAGAATTCATTATTTTTCTGTCTAATAGAAGATTGAGATAAATAAATACCCGGGCAACGCCGGGCAATCAACTAGTAGTAAACAACTTGGGCACCTGATTAGTGTTAATCATAGCCAGAATTTCAGTAGTTTCTATTATAAGGGCAAAATCATTTGTTGTTCAAGACGCGGAGCAGATATTAAAAATTTTTAAAAAATATTTACATGGGAGGTATACCCCTTACTTTTAAATATACTGCTATTTTAATAGTGAATTTCTCATAAATTTAAGATGCATGGCGTCCCTCTTACCACCATCAAACCCACACTATGATCATAATTTATGAAGAACCAAAAATATTTTTGAAAGTGTGTTGCTTCTTTTAAATTTCCTTAACTTCGTTAATATTTCTCATTTCAATGTTTGTACCTGGTGGTTAATTAAAGTTGCGTTACTCAGAGCCCGTCCCAAGCATCGGATTGCACTTAAAGTTGGAGACTATGGGGAAGCGATAGCTGACGAAGAAAATATAGTTCAAATTTCCACCACCAGGTGGAAAAGTGGCGCTTACGTCTGGTTCGCAGTGAACACCATCCTGCTGCTGAATCATTGATCACGCTGTCTTACACTTCAACAGGTTTATTCACGTTGGTGGCGCGCATATAGAACACCGCTGTACTGACATAAGCTTAAATAGTATTTTGCATGTCTGACTTCTGATCATTTCAGCGCCATATTTCCACCTGGTGGTAAAATTTAAACTATTTTTTTTTTCATCTGCATTCGCTTCCCTATGGTCTCTATAGCCTCTACTCCACTTTTCTCCGTAATCTGATGTAGGGGAACTCCAATACTGACAACCCGGTCTATTTATAAGAGGATAGTTTTATAATGGTCTGTTCTTCAAACAGCATCTCTGTTGTGAGGATAAATAGAAATATAATGGGAAATGAAAGCATTCTGAGGGAGGAATTCCTCTCTAAATTCCCTACAAATACCACCCTACTACGATCTTCGTTGAACCGTGAAGACAGCCTGGATCTCACTGCGAGTCTGTGCGTGCAGTGTTGCCACGTTCAACACACATCTTTACTCCGTTGAATAAAAATCTGTATAAAATCGGTTTTGCAATGTGAATTGTCAATTATAATGGATTTTAAAAACAGATGGAAAGAGGCCTTCCCCGATGGCGCAGTGGTAGTGTCGTCCCCTTGTAATCAAGAAGCCTCGGGTTCGATTGTCGGTGGAGGCACAAAGTAGTTCGAATCCCACTGTAGGTCCAGTCCCGATTAGCTTTACTGTGCATAAAGGGAACTTGAAACGTCAACTCACAACAATAGCAAAGATCTTCAAAACAAGACAAAGATCGTATATGTAAGACTACAGGGGCGCCGACTTGTCAAAATTATTGGGGGGGGGGGGCTCTGATCACTGAAGTAAATGAATGAATGACTCACTCCCTTCCTTTTTTAAGTTTTGGCCTCAGTGTTCGGAATCTCGTAGAAGTCCATGAATTCCTCAGAAATATTAACATTTTCGTTTACAGTTCGAATGCAAAATGTCAATTGTTCACGGATGGATATATCACAAGTTTCGTCAACAATAATAGCAAACTATTCCCGACTTTTAATATCTGCTACCACGGAACGCAAAACAGATCTCCCTAATGTCTCAATGATCTCGTTCTGAATTTCATGTGAGAACCATTTGTAGCCCGAACGTCCCATCCACTCTCCTAGTTCATGCACATCTTCTTTTGCAACTCTTTTTAGTAAAAATGTTAACAATACTCATAATTATATACTTAGTATATAATAATAAGTCATGTGTTTTGCTGTCTCTGGTCATAACCCCTCCAAAGTTGATGGTTTAGCAGTCTCAGCCCCCCCCCCCCCCAAAGTTGATGGTCTAGTACGTTTCAAATGTGTATTTAAAGTTTAGTTCATGAAGGCCAATTCAGAGTAAACTTTACAAGAGAAGTAAAATAATATCGTATTAGATTCTCTTAAGCAAAATTATTTGGGGGGCTCTGCCCCCACATCGATAACATTGGCCCCCTCCAAGCCCCATGGAGTCGGCGCCTATGTAAGACTACACAATACTAAGATAAAGTTGCTTCACAAAGTTGAAAATAATTTTTTTTTGGTCGATTTAAAATATCTCAGAACTAAGAATCGTGTTTAAAACATTCATACCTGAACTGTATTTAAATTTCATCACGATTGGACCACAGGTTTTTTATTTATAGAACTTCAATGAGAGTGATCGTTTACAAAACTAAAAACAACGTACTTTTTTTTTGTTCTCACGAGGATAAAAAATAGAAGGCATACTTGAAAAGAAAATTGGTTACCATAGATTAACGCAAAATTATATAAGCTAAATTTTGATGTAACTCGTATCGGTCACGGGAATATCGGTTGTAATTTATCTACCGATACCAGCCGATACTTTTCCGGCAAAAATACCGCGCGACATTTTGGCGGAGTCTAATTATCCCGGAAATTATGAAAGAAAAACTGTATTGTTGATTACAATAAATCTATTTTTAATATTCTGATGTAATTCTTGAATATTCTAAAGCAAATGTATTGGTAAATGCATGCATATAATTGAATAAGATGATTCAGACTCCAATATTGGTCAATATCTTGAACAAATTTTAATTACAGTAAAACCTCGTTAATTCGGACTAATTGACCGGTTTAACGAAAGTCCGGATTAAGTGAATTAACCTAAAGGAACAGTAGAAAGTGCATTAAAACTCCGTTTTTAGCAACAAAACACGTTTATTATGGTGTATTTAACCTTTTTTTTGTCTTTCGCCTATCCGGCTTATCGAGGCCCGGATTAACGAGGTTTTACTGTATTGCAATTTTCAAGTATAGGTATCGGTGGGTTATCGTCATCTGTATCTGTTCATAGAGGTATCGGCTCAGCCCTATTTTTAATTGGAGTCCACTCGAGTATCCAAAATTTTTAATCCGATAGTAGGTATCGACATCATCAAAAGTATATTAGACTCAAGAAATCTATTTGTATACTGTATATTTCTGTCCATAGTAGGAGGGAGAAGAAATGAACATGCCCTTCTAACAAAAATATCTCGACCAGTGTCGTACGCAAGGGGGGAGTTAACCCCCCCTTGAGCTTTTGAAATATTATGAAAAATGCTGCGCAAAAAATTAAAAATGGCCAATTTATCAGTCGGAGACCTGCGACAATACTACTAATTTGAATTATTATTCCCATGCAGCACAGAGAATATCACAGTATTCCAAACACACGTGTCTTGCAGAGAGAATGCCTTGAAAATGAACAGAATTCTTGAAAATAAAATAGGCCAACTATGATTTTTAAAAAAAAGGTTTGTCTTGTATCTCAGCTGCAACAGCGTTCAATGCCCAATGAACATGTATTTTTTGTGTGTGAACAATGAGCATTCACTAAATAAAGTTGGTTCGTTGTAAGCGGCTAATGTATAGACAAAGGCTAGGTGGACAAGAATACAGTCACCAGTTGGCCTTCCCATTGTTTATCGCGGCACGGCACTATGGACGTCCGCAGGATTTTTTCCAGGGAGGGGCATGGAAAGTATTTTTTCCAGGGGGGGGCAAACAAGGCACATTTTCCCCAAGTATTGTTCCCTCAAAAAACATTGCTAAAATTTGAATTTATCATATTCATGCAATAATTAATAAATATTGTTGTGGTTGAAATGAAATTATGTCAAAAATATATAATTTTTGGTTGACTTTCATTTTCGGGGGGGGCACGGCCCCCCTTGCCTCCCCCTTACGGATGCCCATGCACGGCACGTTTTAATTTCTGAATTCAAACGAAAATAAGCTGAACCATTTAAAAATGCTTTGTTGGTAAGAACAGAGAGACAATCCAGATGTGAATTATCGGCGACATTTATGCAGGGACAAAACCGGAAAAATTCCAACCATTTCCGAGAATCGAACCCGGATCTCCCGCGTGGTTGTCAGACGACCTACAGACCAGACCACCGTAGCTCCTTGGATGAATTTCATACTCTGATTATTTCAATATATTTTAATATATTTTTTGTTTTTATGTATTTTCTTTGCACTTAAAATGTCTCACCTCGTTGACTACACAATTATTTCGTAACAAATAAACAAAAGAAATGCCCCCTAGAATTTGTTAGAATCGAATGACTAGAAAATAATGGCGTTCTGTTGCTTTCATAAATACTACCGTGCGTCCATTTCGATCTGCAGCCGAGAGATCGGGAGAAACGTGGCGGGCGGCGCTGACGTAGGTGCCGACATTTGCGGCCTGTAATGCCCGCATATTTTTATTGACATATGCAGACATTTATATAAATATTGCAAAACTAGCACTAACCTGTGTTATAAGAGTTGTTCAAAGTGATGTCCACCTACACACGTCTCGACACGAGTCTGTTTTCACGTAAGTGTCATACATAAAAATTCTTTGTTCTAACGTGAACCTTGCGGCTGGCATTCCAATCGTCTGACTGACACAACACACATACACACTGCAATAACACAAACAAGTAACGGCAAGTAACCAAGAATAACACTCTTACGCACAGTACGAAATTAACACGCTCTTGGTTTACATCTGCCTGCCACTATATTCACAGCTCTGTAGTCGCGACGGAACAAAAAACTTGAGCTAGGAGATTTCGGATTGCAAGGAAGCTCACGAACACCATTAGCTTTTAACGGTTCGTCTGCAGCGTAATCTTGATACAGTGTTGCACATTCGAAACCTCCAAACGATCCCCATCGACACAAAACTCTTTCAAGGATATAAACTTAAGCAGGACGTTACTGGTCAAAACTATGATTAAAATGTTTTACAGAGTATTATCTGTGGCTCTTAATATAATTTCTAAAGCGTATTTATTTGTGTATATAAGGGTGGAACTTGGAAGAATTACAGAAGAACTTTTGCGTGTTATAACACAGGTTAGTGCTCGTTTTGCAAGATGTCCACAAAAATAAGCGGGCATTACAGGCCTCAAATGTCGGCATCTCCGTCAGCGCCGCCCGCCACGTTTCTCCCGATCTCTCGGCTGCAGATCGAAATGGACGCACGGTATATTTATTTATTACTTAGTAGTAGTGCTATTAGTAATATTAGTAGTAATTCAACTAATTAATTATAAGCATTATTAATTAATTAGGGGTATTATTATTTAATTAAAGTATAATAAAACAATGATAATGTGAATTTCTAGAAAGTTTTAGTATCAACCCCCCCCCCCTCCCCGATGAAATCCTGCGTACGCTACTGACCTCGACATTGAGTCATGCTATCGTCCAGCAGCACGGGAGAAAGATTTGGAGTTTCCATTACAGTTTTTAATTTCCCGTAGACCTTGTGCTCCATTGCCCTTCCTCTGCGATGTTGAATGAGTTTCCCACGCAAATCCCGCAGTTCCGGCTCATTAACTTGTAACCACTTCACGGTAGACCTGTCCCATGTAACTCGACCATTGTGACTTGATTGCAACCCTATTGGGCTAAGGAGAAAAGTGCGGGGAGTAAGCGACAAGCAAGAGAATTATGCTCTGCTATTCATTTGCTGCTTTCGAAGTACCAGTGGAGTGCCGCCTCGGTACGAAACGCATTTACTGCCCGATCCACTATCTTGCTGCAGAGAAGTCTTCGGTTTCGAGTCCCGGCCAGAACCTGAATGTTCCTGTGTGTCTGTCTCTTTATCTAGCCATATTTTCATCCTCGTAGACGCAATTGGCACAACGAGATAGACGAGTGACGTAATATAACCCAAATACAGTATCATCCAATCGGAGGATGGGAAATGTACGACATTCTGTCCCCATAAAGATTGGACAGAATTCACAGGGTTTGATTTTTTTTTAAAATTTCAATAAAGTTTGGGAATATTCTTGTAATATTTGTTATTCTTCAAAACCAGGAAAGCATATTTTCAGAATATGTTCATGTAATAAAATATAATATGGGTTCCATATATTATTGGCCAGAGCCCCGGTGGTGCGGTCGGTGTCGACCTCCGTGGCGGAGTGGTTAGCACAACTCGCTGCGAAGCCAGGGGTTCCAGGTTCGAATCCCGAGTAAGACATATCCATTTGGGCTGGGAATACTATCCTTTTTGAAAAAAGTCGGTAGGGCGTCTTGACTGCCACGTGGGAGACGCGGGTTCGATTCCCGGGATGGGTGATCTAAAGTCGAAATTTTTCCGGCTTTGTCCCGCATAAAGCGGCTCTGGGGCTCACCAAGCCTCAAATCATTGGGTACCTGTGGGGAAACCCTGGGCGAGTAAAGGTGGCTGGAGCGTGGTGCTGATCACATCAGCTCCAAAATGGCCTAGATCGAGAATGTGTGAGGTCCTACCCCCAAATCGCCTAAATGTGCCTTCATGGCACGGTGCTATATGCAGGGGGAACTTTACCATTACCTTTTACTTACGTAGATATTAACCCTGCAACTCTAGGATGGGTGAAAATTCACCCAGTGGTATTTTATAACGGATGCCACTAGATAGCAGCACTTCACACAGGTTTCTAAAATGCCTACAATGTTTTAAAAAAAAAGTTTGAGTTCAAATACACTAACAAAAAAAAAATCATACGGGTGAAAATTCACCCATTCTAGTAATAGTAGACAATAAACACACCCTAGTGTTCGAGGGTTAATTAGCATTTTAAACATGCTATGCTGTAAAAATTCTTAATAATAAAGAGCGTTAACAGTTACTTAACGATTTCCTGCCGTAGTCAACATCAATATGTTCTTCGATTTTTGAAAGCGTTGGTTGAAGTTGGTTTCGCAGTACAAAAATAATGCAAGAAGCAACCCCCTAAGTTGAGTACCATCACCGCTTCCAAGGGGCATATTTGAAGAAACACAACTCTTGGTAACATAGTACCGGGTGTTTCATAAGTACTTGAAGGGTTACACAAATTTATTGCAAGTAAAGTATTGAAGTTACGTTAATGAAAGCAGTCCAGAAGGAACGAGGAACTCAAATTACACCTACAAATGTTCAATTTGCACCACGGGTGGCACGGCATACATGACGCGATAGTCTACGTCTTGCCTCACTCGCATCAACATGGGCTCCCTTAGGGTATCGGTGAGACGAATACCCTGTGTTTGATGAAACCCCACAAAAAAGAAATATCGTGGTGTAAGGTTAAGGTCCGGTGATATTGGGGACCAATAATTGCACAAAACACTGCGAGTGATGTGGGCGATTTGAGTGTCGCCGGCAGGGATATGAACTCTCAGCTTAACAAAACATACACGCACAAACTGTTCCCGTTCCTCGATCGCTCGGGACTGGTTTCATTAACGTAAGTTCAATAGTTTTTTGTATCCCCTCAATTATTTATGAAACACCCGGTATGTGTAAGGAAGGGGCAAAGAAAAAAAAATACCGGCCTGAGGGTTGCATGGATCCTTGCAGTGGCTCGCGAAATTGCCTCTGGATGCTGGAGAGCTCTCAGTGATGGACCATAAACGATGGGAAACGAGAGGAACACCGGCTCGTTTGTCGACGGAAACTCATGAACTCACAAAACCGAAACAAACGTTCCCTTCGGTATTTTTTCTTAAGTTTTTTTCTCTCTCCCCTTTCTTAGTCCTCCAGCGGCGATGCCCGCGGTCGTTGCCTCTGCTTCGACCTTTGATCTCAGGCGAAGAACTTGAGGGAAGGATCTTTTATTTCTTTGTCCATGTCCAGTAATTGCGAGGTTTCTTCTTGTGGAACAGAACTGGTTATTGTTTCTCCGCGTTCACGAACTTCCTTATTTTTGCTTGTTAATAATTTTCCTGTGGACGCGCACCCCCCCCCCCCCCGTTGCTGTTGTTTTCGGGGGCGTAAAGGTGGAAGCGTTTAGCGCTAGGTTGACCAATCGCATTCTTTTGGTTAATCGGACTTACCAATCGTGAGTTGTGGTTTCTGCTGCTTCATAGGTTGTTCACCGTAAAAGATCACTGTCAGTTTTATTTCCTCATTAAATATTATGTAGGTTTTGCTAAGTGTTTAACATTTCGGCACTCGCGCTTATTTTTTACAACCCTCACTATTTTCAGTCATACAATTGTAATTCTTCAATAAAGTAGTTTTTTTAATTTTCTTAATATTTATTAATGCTTTTTACACTAATTCTATCAATCAAGAATACTAGTAAGCATTGAATAAAATAAAATGGTGAAACAAAATAAGGGGATGGAATTGAAGAAAAGAACACAAGACTACTCACGCGTTGTAAAAACTACAACAGAGTTCTGTTGCAACTAAACGAGTGACTAATAAAACCACATATTTAGCAGCAACTATGAGGAAGGGCCAACAAACGAATACGTTGGTGGAATCCATTGTTGGTGACCAAGCTTTTCATTTTACTTTTAAAAATTATACATTGTTGTACTTTTTACAACAGCTCGAGTGCCGGAAGGTTAAGTGTATTTCTTGCGATGTGGACGCCTATTGTTACGTGTCACTTTGTATTAATTTCTGATTGGTTCTTCAGCTAAACGCACGGTCATGAAATTAGGCGGGTGGCAGAAGTTCGCGCTGTTGCCACGTCGGAGCGCAACCACGTGTGTTCGGAGGTTTAAGAGAATGAAAGATCTCGTTGTATAGTTGCTCTTTTGTAATCCACGTGATACAAACTGACAGTATTTGCTCTAAAGGTCAGGGGTGGCACAAAAGTGCCCCGAAGAGAGGTCGATCTGACGCTCGAACTAGGCAACGCAGCCAGGTTGACGTTGCCACACAGTGCGCGGGAACCAGCCACTTTCGTCCCGCTCTCGCTTTGCTTTTCCCATATGTGGCACCAGCGCAATTCTGCCCACCCGCCTATTTTCTTTGTGTGTTTAGTGTACATAACCTTTAAGGGGTGTAAGCGGTGTCCTTCGTGGAGTGCATCCAACATATAATCTTCTCTTCCACGCATACCCTGTCTCGAGAATCTGTGAAGCAAAGCAGAACGCGCTGCTGAAAACGGCTTGCGCAGAGGACTTGTTTTCGTTCACTTGCGCCAGAGATTTTCCAATTTTGAAGCCTCAGCATTGGTATGGTAAAGGTAAAAATGTCATATGCAGGAAATCGCTTTAACTCGTTTATTCTCTACGTTTTTACATTCGTACTTACCTATTCTGCATTGCGAAAGATTGTTTAACAAGCGATTTAGCTTTTTTCAACGAAATTAGTATCTATTGTCGACATATCGAGTAATTATTGTTCGTTCTTTTCTCGCTTCCTGAAGACGCAAAATGGCGGGCAAATCTTGACTAGCGTTGTGTTTCAAACTGCAAAGCAGTGTTTCAACCTGCTTAACAGAAAAATTCCCGCATATCCCCGAAAACCATTCCCGCATATCCCCGAAAACCATTCCCGCATATCCCCAAAAACCATTCTGGATCGTATGACCATCCACGAATAGCCCCAAAAACCATTCCCGCAAAAACCATTCCTGCATAGCCCCAAAAACCATTCACGCATAGCCCCAAAAACCATTCTGGATCGTATAACCATCCACGAATAGCCCAAAAACCATTCACGATAGCCCCACGCACCATCACGTTAAGGTTAGGTTGCTTTAGGTTGGGCAATATAGTGAAAAAAACTGTGTGTTTGGAAACACTTACCGGGGATTGCGTCATGAGATGCTCGCAACATAAGGTTCAAATACATGGATGGAAATGCAAGCAAAAGCTTTCGTCCATCGGACGGATATTATTATAGAAAAATACATGATTTAGCGGCAAAATAGTTTGAAAAATGCGAGAAAACACTTCTACCAACTTCCGAAATTACACAGAAACTCAATTCCGTAAGTACTTTCTCCTGTAAATTTCAAGAAATCCATTTTCCGCATATGATATTTTTACCGTATTAGCTCTGCTCTGATTATTTCAATTTTTTTTTCTCTGTGCATAGTACTTAATTTAAAAAGTGCAAGTGTAGGAATAGGTTTGTCGAAGTTCCGGTCCTTTTTATGCTCAGGTGGGGAAATCAGAACTGGACCTACAGTTTATAGGGCGTAGCGCTAAAGTCGACGTAATCGGCTTGTGACCAAGGGGTCCGGGTTCGATAACCACTGCACAGTGGTTCGGACCCCACTTCAAACTGGCGGCCCAGTTTCAATTAGATTGTCAGTGCATAAAGTGGACTTCAAACAAAAGACTGTGCAAGGTGCCTGCATTAGGGATCGAACCCAGGACCCCTCTAAACTGCAGGGATAGGTTTTCTCCAGGTGTAATACCGAAGTAGCGTTGTTTCGTGGGGGGCGGGGTCGAACAACTTGTACTTATGACTAATTACGAAAATTAACTTCTTCCAAGTGTCATTTCTGGATTCGCCAGTATGATAGTTTGCTCTGTCGGATCTAAGGATGACGTTGTTTAACCAGTGCAGATAAGATGTGATACTGAACTAGACACGGCGTGATTCTATTGTCAACATCTGACGTAATATGTGCCTGCTACCCACTCTTGATACGGTATAACAACGTGCTTGCCACCTGCAGTGACGGTGCCATCGGATGACGTCACGGCTGTGAACTTCACGCCATCTACGCTCGTTCCACCTGCAGGATCGGTCTTGCTCACCCGCGACGGTAGGACGAACGGAAATGGGTGCGGTTGGTCGAACTGGCATGGCGGCAAGCAGACCTCAGTACAGAACGGCTTATTATATGGGGTTGGCAGTAGTAGATACTGAAATAGCGCGAAGGATCATGCTGGAGTCACCTGTATATTTCAATCTTGATGTATCAGATTCCTATTCACGCAGAGAAACGAAAGATTTTGTACAAAGCATTATCGAAAATTAACGTGCTTTACCCATAAATTTGCTTTCATTATTATGCGAACCATATATTCGAATTGAAAATATTAAGATTGTTTTTTTTTGACAAGCTAATATGAAATTGTAAATTCGTCTTTTATAATGAATAAGTGAGAGTAGTTATATAAAAACAAGTTATTGAAAAATGTATTTGAACTTAATATGTATTTACATAACCCGTGGCTCGACAGCCCTTGAAGGGCGTAGGCCAATCTCCCGACTGCCAGCCTCCCTCCCACAATCCTACCTAGAGATGTGGAGATCTTCAACCGGTAATAAGGTGACGTGGGGTCAGCGTCGAACCCTCAGCCGTTGTAGGAGATATCAGAGACCGGGTTACGCTACTCACTTGTAGCTCCCCAATTTCCTCACGATGGTGGGTTGCCACAGGTCCTATACACAGGCCGAGAACCCAGAGACTGAACCCAGGCGGACTCGAACCCATGTCGTCCCGCAAGTCTGAGTCCAAAGCACAGCGCGCCGCACGGCCAAGGAGGACAGAAATTTACATAAAAATGTCTATTTATGTATTTAAAATATATGCTGGGCTTAAACAATCAAATGTAAAGCTGTAATTCCAATACAATTTATCTTACGAGGGCCTCCCCGATGGCGCAGTGATAGCGTGGTTCGGATTCCACTTTAAACATTAGGTCCAGTCCCGATTAGCCTTACTGTGCATACGTGGACTTAAAACACCAAATCAATCAACAATTTATCTTACCTCCAGTTGGTTAAGCCAATCACTTAAATTGAAGCGAACGTAAGTTTTCAAAATTTCAATACATATTTCTATTCAAATTAGGATAAACTTACATATTATCTGATTTGGTGAAAATGTAAAGTTATTTCCTGGTAGCATCACCATGCAGAATGTAAAGAATAATCTATTAACATTAATCGACTAAGACTTAGTCGATAGTGGATGAGTTCCTTTGAAAAATCTGCACAGTATTTATGTATCTGGGAAGATATATGAATTCTAGCGATTAGTCTATAAAGAACACTTACAGTAGCCAGAGAAGCCACTGGTCGCTTTTTCGTGAATTTTACCGTGTACAAATCAGAAAAAAATTAGCCACTTCTCGCTGGAGTTGGCAATCATGACCCGGCAAGTATAGCTCCGTTGGCACAGAGTTAGAGCATTTTCCGTACGAACCCTTTGTCTTAGAATTCTTGGGTTCGCACAGGCTCCAAATGGTAGAAAAAGATTCATGAAAAACAATTGGTGCACTCAACCATATACAGGGTGATTGGAAAGTCACTATATTTAAATACATATAACATTAAAGAGAATATATACATTTCTAACTAGAGGAATAGAAGCAGTAACAAAGGCTATTTTTTGGTGGAAATTTAATAAAGTGCTTTTGTTTATTTAGTTTTTTTTAAGTGTACTCATACCTTTTTTCGCGGATTTCTTTCGAAAACTGTTATTTTTCAATTTCCCTGTATATTTAGCGACCTTCCAACTATGTAACTGTGTACAATGGATCGATCGCACAAGCGTTTTCATTAAAAGCAAAAGACAAAAAGCCATCGCATGCCTGCTTTTCTCCGTTGTTGCATGGTTGCACTTCAGAAAGCTCACTTGCACCACCAGACAGCTGAAATTGAACCCGGGGCACCGAGCTCAACCGAGCACGTAAATTTCAATTTCTGGAAAATGTGACGCGGAACAGTAGTTTGGTGTACGGAAGGCAAACTGCTTCTCAGCGAATAGGTACTCCTCGCCTAACGTATCGGCTTGTAATCGCGGAGTCTTGGTTATAAAAGACGCGTTTTGTAAAATTTTAACACATAAAATAAAGATGTCATGTTTTGCTAATGCTTTGATCAAGTACCAAACCTTACATGCCACATTCTTGCAGTCATTCACAGAACTGAGAGCTACTCATTAACCACGAAAGAGCGAAGCTTCCAATATTTAGAGAAATCAAAGGCGAAGTGGATATATTTGGGTAATATTGAGTGTTTCATATTATTTTAATACTATAGACTCCCGTGTAGCTAAATGGGTAGCGCTCTCGCATTTGGTGCAGCAGTGCCGGGTTCGATTCCCGTTGGAGCTTTGGGGGGGTCATGAATATCGGTGTTGCTCTTTCATCATGAGGACAATTGGGGAGCTGCTTGAGATGAAGTAGCGGGCTCCGGTCTGGAAAGGAAGGAAAACCGCGGCGATGGGACTCGATGCGCTGGACCACGCGTCACCCAATGGAAAATAAGACACACTGGCTCACCCTGGCCATTAGTCGTATTAATTCTTATTTCGTTATAAACGTTCAGTGTTTTCAACCAAGTAGTTAGTTAGTGTTACCAACCACTAGTTCGAGTAACCAACCACTAGTTCGAGTAACCAACCACTAGTTCGAGTAACCAACCACTAGTTCGAGTATCCAACCACTAGTTCGAGGATCCAACCACTAGTTAGTTAGAGGATCCAACCACTAGTTAGTTAGAGGATCCAACCACTAGTTAGTTAGAGGATCCAACCACTAGTTAGTTAGAGGATCCAACCACTAGTTAGTTAAGCGTTTCCAACCACTAGTTAGTTAAGCGTTTCCAACCACTAGTTAGTTAAGAGTATCCAACCACTAGTTAGTTAAGAGTATCCAACCACTAGTTAGTTAAGAGTATTCAACCACTAGTTAGTTAAGAGTATCCAACCACTAGTTAGTTAAGAGTATCCAACCACTAGTTAGTTAAGAGTATCCAACCACTAGTTAGTTAAGAGTATCCAACCACTAGTTAGTTAGGAGGATCCAACCACTAGTTAGTTAGGAGGATCCAACCACTAGTTAGTTAGGAGGATCCAACCACTAGTTAGTTAAGAGGATCCAACCACTAGTTAGTTAAGAGGATCCAACCACTAGTTAGTTAAGAGGATCCAACCACTAGTTAGTTAAGAGGATCCAACCACTAGTTAGTTAAGAGGATCCAACCACTAGTTAGTTAAGCGTTTCCAACCACTAGTTAGTTAAGAGTTTCCAACCACTAGTTAGTTAAGCGTTTCCAACCACTAGTTAGTTAAGCGTTTCCAACCACTAGTTAGTTAAGCGTTTCCAACCACTAGTTAGTTAAGCGTTTCCAACCACTAGTTAGTTAAGCGTTTCCAACCACTAGTTAGTTAAGAGTAACCAACCACTAGTTAGTTAAGAGTAACCAACCACTAGTTAGTTAAGAGTATCCAACCACTAGTTAGTTAAGCGTTTCCAACCACTAGTTAGTTAAGCGTTTCCAACCACTAGTTAGTTAAGCGTTTCCAACCACTAGTTAGTTAAGCGTTTCCAACCACTAGTTAGTTAAGCGTTTCCAACCACTAGTTAGTTAAGAGTTTCCAACCACTAGTTAGTTAAGCGTTTCCAACCACTAGTTAGTTAAGCGTTTCCAACCACTAGTTAGTTAAGCGTTTCCAACCACTAGTTAGTTAAGCGTTTCCAACCACTAGTTAGTTAAGCGTTTCCAACCACTAGTTAGTGCTGTTGCTCCACGGAGTTTACTTTGTCATGAATGATATCCAACATCCGTCTCCAAAATAGCATTGGTAGCTACCCAGTTTTTTAATTTTTTTCACGTTACTACTTTTTGTATTCACCATAAGTAAAACCCCCATGGCCAAGCTTGTTGTGTGGTTGGCTCAACCGGGGTGTCTACGAGTCAAGAAAGTCAAGAGAAAGTCCAGGAATCAACAGGTAGGTCAAGAAAGTCAAGAAATTATGATTGTGGTCAAGAAGTTTTGCTATTTTTTCTTACAGTATAGTGAATTTATATTGTTATATACCTGTACCGGAATTTGATAAAAGTTGAATATTTGGAAATCTTAAATTATATTGAATTGTGATTAAGATTTTTTCAAGCTGGCCCCCGTGGCGGAGTGGTTAGCACATCACGCTACGACGCCAGGGGTCCCGGGTTCGAATCCTGGCTTGGGCATGGAAGTTTGACAGTGTCCATTCATCAATTTTATCATATCATCACTCATCTCCATCTTCGCGAATTAGCCAAAAGTGGCACAAAAAGCGAATTAAAATAAAGCAAAATCAATCAATGTTTTTTCACTTAGTTTCTTAAGAATTTCATTCTTGTGTGCATGAAGTTTTGTAAAAATATGTAAGTAATGTGGCCATTTCACATATAGGATGAAGTGTGAAGCATTAATTTTTACATGCATTAATAATTAAAACAAGTCTAAATCTCTTGTTAAAGTACAGCTTCAGTTTTCAACTTAACCGGCCCTGTGGTACGTAGGGGTTTTTCATTGAATAGAAATATATATTTTCTTAATTTTCAACTATACCTCAGTAGGGGGTGATCAGATACATGTTAAAAACAAGGTGAAAAAAGGTCAAGAAAAAGTCATGAAATAGTCAAGAATTTTGGATTTGTTATTTTGGTAGAGACACTGAAAATGTTTTAATCATATTCTTGAATTTCAATGTCCACACAGTTCATATTTGTTACGTGTGTTGGCGAATTATGTGTTACAGAATCTTCTTTAGTTCTCAAAGACCAGTATAATATTGCGATGCATCGCTTTTTCATAATTTAACTCGATCGTGTTGTATAAGTAAAGCTATCTGAAACCAAATTCCACACAATCATTAAGTCTTCTGCAACACAAGAAGATCTTGACGTTCAATGTAGTCCATAATCTTTCTCCAGAGAAATTATGAGTGACATATGCATGATTTCCCCCAAATTTGTTTCAAATTATTTACATATTTTGAGCAATGAGACAAAATTGGTAAATCATCAAGAGTATTGAATATGTAATGAGTATTTAGTTAAATATTAAGCAGTGGCGTCGAATTCCAGAAAGAAACATTTCACGTCTGGGGGAAATCATGCCCTTTGTGGTGCAAATACATTCATTTCTTAATATGAAACGCCCGAGACCACAATAATGGTTAAATTGAAGTCAAGAGGGCAAAAATTAGATTACATTCGAAAAGTTTCCAATCTGTTCTGCAAGTTGTACAATCACGGACACTTCTGTTTTGTAATGATCTCAATGAAAGCAAATGGGTTTCTTTCAACTCTGAAGTGTCCATGACTATACATAGTATCAAGAAACCGATAAATGGATTTTGAAACATTTTTACCGCACGAAAATCGGCCTTTTCCGCTAGAAATCTCTCTAACTTTCACTCTTCCTCCTCGCTCCTCTCTCTCTCTCTTTCTCTCCCTACTCTGGCTCTTCTTTCTCTTTATCCTCTACCTCTCCTTCCACCTTTCCATTCTCTCTTCCTTCCTTCTACTTTTTCTCTCTCCCCATTCTCTCCCTCTCCCCTTCTTTTATTTCTCTGCTTTCTTTGTCTCTCTCTGTCTTTTAATTTTTTTCTCTTTCACTCACGTCGCAAATTGTCGCCTCTAATAGTGCAATGTTTCTCATCATGCAAATCACATCATTAATATTTTACGAATACCTCTCTATTTATCTTTGGGGGCATCGTTGAATAATTGTAACACCCATAGGCTATCAGGAATCGTTTATCTTACGGTATTTAGACGAAAATGTTAAAACTTTCAAACAATTTTCCCAAACGTAATTGAAAATGTAGCTAACTAACTAACTAACTCTCTAGCCTTCTTAAACCCGAAGGTTCATGGCTGCAGCAACACAGGCCTTCCATCTTTCCCTATCTTGAGCAAGATCTATATACTCTTTTCCATCCCTACCGATTTCCCTTAGGTCCATCTCAACGTTGTCCCTCCATCTTCGTCTTGGCCTTCCTACAGGTCTCTTATAGATCGACCACAAGGAAAAAAACCTTGGGACGAGAAGTCCCCGCGCAACTTTCCCTTCTTCCCTCCACCTCGGGCCATAAGGAAGCATGGTCAACTCTCCCCCTCCCCTACTCGCGGGGGTACGGTGCACATGACTCGCGGGTCTGCGCAGGTTGTTTTGCTCGTGGTTCCACTATACCATCAGGTTTCCCAACAATGTAGCCTTGTTTTTAATTCCGGTATTGCTGCATGTGGGGCGCTGAAAGAAAAGTGTGTGCTGTATAACTTCCAAGACTTCCAAGACTACAGTAATTGAGGGAATCAGAAATACATTGATCACTTTACTAAATTTCAAGGCATCTACTACAAACACTTGGAAATAAAAATAGAATTTCAAAACTTCAAGAACTGGTCCAGATTGAGTCTACATTGTGCTGTTCTCTTCCAAGAGTTTTTTGAAGTTCCAGATCTTCGTTCCGCTCATCCATTTGTTGATGTTTATGAACTGAAAACACTGCTTGATGTTACTGGTGAAGTATGAAGTCGTACTGTGGACATAAACTTATATGTGAAGCCAATTCTCCATCTCTCTCTCCTCTTGTCTTCCTCATCTGTTTTCTTCTTTTTTCTCCTCTGTTTCTTCCCAATCTTCTCTCTTAGTTCTCTCACGTTGTGGCTGTAGGATTCCTCCCAGCTTCCTCCTACTGTCTCTTAGACGTGTGGCGTGTCCCGGAAATAAATGGAGAAAATAACAATTAGCAATTCAAGAAATTAATACTATCAAATAATAACACGACGAGAACAATGATAATTTATTATTATTATTATTTTTATTACCTTGTAAACTAGACGAAAGTTTTCCTTGCAGTTTTTTGCAAATTTTATGAAAATCTGAGATGGCTGGGTTGAAAACCTCATTTCGTTTGTGATGATTTGGCATGGAATGACCCTTACTTAAAATTAAAACATAATTGGAAATTTAAAACATTCTTCGATTAGTTCATCAAAATATAGGCTTTAAGCTTCAGTATAATGCTGTCTAAATAGTACTATTTGGACTAAATTTACTTTTTGAAGTGGTAGGATTGGCTGAAATATTAAATTATATTAACAATGAGAATTTTAGCACTATGAAGGCAAGAATTTTGGATTTGTTATTTTGGTTGACACCCTGTCAGCGTTCTCACCACTGAATTCTGTTGTCTAGTCTCGGGGTGGGAAATTGTGTACCTTCATGAATTTCATCCGCTCAAAATTCATCCATATCATTGCGATTAGCTGGAACTGGCAAAAAAGCTACGGTAAATAAAAACTCATTCATAATTTATTTAGCATTAGATCAGTTTCGTTCTTCTTATTCCTTCGATATTCTTATTCCTGTACTGGATTGTGTTTTCTCGCTTACTTCATTTAGCCCTAAATTCTTTCGCTGTCGTAACGCAGTGTTAATAATGCGTTGGGATCGAACCAGAGACCCTGAACCGTCTATTGGGTGGCGTAGCTATTTGTCATTTATCTTCCAGATGGTTATCACTCGCTTGGCCTAAATGTGAGATATGCAAGAGGTTACGTTCAATGGAATGGCAACAGAATTTACATGTACAATAAATGGATGTTGTACTCTCCACGACTGAACCGATATGGGCATTGTTAAGAAAAATATATTACTTGCCTCACAGTTGGATGATGGTTATTTCCGCAGATCGTCCTCTCAATTGTCACATGTCTGACTTCCCTGTCAGAATTCACTCTGTTCACGCACCAACTTCCTTGCTCTCTCTCTATCCCTGATCCTTACTCAATCTCATTCACTCGCCAACTGTCCCCACTCTCTCTCGATTCCACCTATCATTCCACAACCGCCTCTCAAGTCAATCACCTAACATTTGCCCAATTACTTATTCAGAATTGCATTCCTTTCTCTGCTTCCTGCTATGTTAAGAATACTAGCAGACTTGTCACTTCTACCCAACGCCTTGGGTACGATACGCTGTTATTACGTTTGTTTGTTTCTTATTCCTTTGGCGCTAAATTCCTTCCGCATTTATTCCGTTCGCACAGTCAGTTTCGTACTTCTTTCTGTACTTGATTTTGGCTTCGCGCTTTATCCTGCTCTGTTATTCCTTTCTAGCATATTCCGCTGTTGTCTCTTTCGCGCTTTATCCATTTCGCAGCAATTCCGATTCGCTCTTATTGCTTTGCAAACTATACATATTACACAAATATCACTTCTAATAGCACATTTATATAACAGGTAGCGCAAAAGTCATCATCCTATTTGAACTGACCTTTATTTTGACATCTTGTTGTTTATATCAGTAGGGTTTTGTCAGTTAAATAGAAGATACTCACGAAATTTATTGTGTGCGAAAATGAATAAGTATACCCCACACAGCCCGCGAAACATTAGCTCTTTTGCGTGACACTTTTCCGGACAGAGTAAATCCCGTTTTGGTGATTTGCCATGGCCGGCCAGGTCCCCCGATTTGTTCGCTTCAGATTTTTTCCTTTGGGGATATTTGAAGTCATTGGTATATGTGAATAAGCCAGAGACGTTACCGCTACTGAAGGGCAATATTCAGCATGCAATTAAAAACATTTCCCCGCAGATTCTTTCCAACACCACCAACGCAATAAAAAGATCCCAAATTTGCATCAATTCGAATGATGGTCATTTATTGGATGTTATTTTTAAAAATTGAGGACATGAAACTTACAAGTATCAATAAAGGTTTAACACAAAAATACCTACTTTGTTTAATTTAACACCAAACCTATAGGCTAAGAAAATGAGGTGATGTCTTTTGCGCCACCTTGTAGTTATCAGAGTATCAAGTCTATTCCTGTGTAAAGGAGTCCAATTTTGTTAATCAATTTTCCGTGATTTGAATAAATCACAGAATAATTCAGAGCTCAGAAGGTAAATAAAATCTAGATTTTGCAGTTCATTTCGTGACAGAACATTGTAGCAAAATGCACCTCACACCTTTCAAAAACATGAAAAATTGACATTTCAATGTGTTATTTCACATTTCATGTTTTCGTCAAAAACGAAACATGCATGCCTCTATTGGATATTATCTCTCGCGCAGATAGGCAGGTTAAAATACGCAGGGCTGTTTCAGCCAAATCATTCAGGAAGTATTGGGTTGTAAATAAGAGGTTAAAAACCTCGGACAACAATTAAAGAGAATCGTCAAACCTCATTTGGAAGAACAGAGAAAACGCGCGTGTGCATAAAACCAGCTTTGCAACGCCGAGATTTTCATCAACACACGCTACGCATATTCACGCAAAGTAATTGTTCTCCCAGCTGTAAAGGCATGTTCCTTTCTTTTAATTGTATGCAGGTCCCCTGGCGTTGCTGATGAGTAGTGCGCAGGCGCTTATTATCTTGCCTTAATCCGCTATTGTTTTAATTGGCCCGCCGCTGGAAACGAGGTGCTGCGACGTAGTTAATTAGGCACAGTTCTTGGGGCTAGTTGATTGGCAGCTTCGTTCGGCACGTGAGGGATGGTTTCGCGTGTGCCGATGAGGTGGACTGGAAATTTCAACGGTGCAATGCGGAATGGAATTTATTATCTGTTTCAGTGGCGTCGCCAAGGTATTTGGGGGGGGGGGGGGTGGCTGCTAGGGATGCCCACAAAATTGGGATAACTGATATCTGGGTTTCAAAATATCCGATATCCGTTTCAGATGCAACTGATAATCCTGATATACGGACAATTCGGTTCTTCGGATAAAAACATTATCCGATAACCGGATAATCCAGATTTGGCCTTCCCAAGTTTGCTTCCGTGGTCATAGAATCTTATGATAGGATATTACTTTTCTTCTTTCGTTCGCTCTTTTTCTATTTTTCTTCCTTTCTATTCACTTTTCTTTCTCTTCTCAGTTTGTCTACCGCTTTGTCTCTTACGTTGTTTTTCTAGTTTTCTTTGTTTCTTTGTACCCTTTTCTCTCTGTTCCTCTCCTTTATCTTTTTCTTTCTATTTTTCGTTATTTCTCTTTTCCTCTGTTTGTCTATCGGCATCTCCCTTTCTGTATCTTTGTTGATATTCTTTCCACCTTTCTCTTTCTTTGTTTTTTATTTCTTTCTCTTCATGTTTGTTTGCCTATCGCTTTCTCTTTTGTAGGCTCTTTCTCTCGATCTTTGTTTATCTTTGTATTTTTCTCCCTCTTTCTTGATCTGGTGTCTACTGGATTACTACGTCACGGTCAGGCACGTATCTAGAAATACATTTCGGGGGGCGACCAAGTGCTCAATAATAATAATAATATAAAATTATAATCAAATTAAAATATTAAATATGTGAATTAATTAATCTGTATTGTTATTACATGAATATGTAAAACTGTGGTGAAATAATAGAAGTATAACAGTACGTATTTATTACCTAACTTACGTATAGTTAAGATTGCCAAAATTTGTAGAAAACAACAGGCCTGGCAAGGAAATTAATGTCATATAGATAAAGCATTGAATATTTATTGAACAACAAAGAAAGGAGTTAGATTCGATTGGCGAAAATTAAAGTTCCTGATTAATATTTTATGCATTGTATCTTAAGTAATAGTGTGCATAAATCTTTGGAACTGTCCTTCAAAGCAGTACGATCCCAATTTCTCACCTTCCGATAAATTCAACTGTAATAAATAACCATCGATGTAAAAAATGTTAAAATAGTATATTTTCACTTGGTCACGGTAGTTACCCCTCTCCCTGTGCGGCAGAGTTATGGGGCTCTCCTGTAAGTTACTGCTGCACTGATCTTCTCAGGACGTGCAGTTAGAAAGAATAACTATCATCTTGTCGTTGGTACAAGGTTTATTAAAGCCATTTCACTTTTAACGTTCACTGCATTCTAATTCCAATACTAACATAAACACAATACAGTAAGCTGCGGTTGTCTTTTATAACAGTGTCTTTCAAAGGTTTTTCGTCACCTGATGCAAAGTCCAACTTTCTTCTTCTTCATGACCCTCACCGCCGGGTGTGTGGCAGTCTTGATCAAGGATCTAAGGGGGTGTAGAAGATTTGGTGCGAGTATCAAATAATCGAAGTCGTAGTTATGGTCTGGTCTTTAGTATGTCGCAATATTACACTTCACTGTACTGTAACACTGATCACAAACTTGCATATACCAACAAATTTCAAAATTGAATACCATTCTGACGGGCAAAACTATATAATATCCACATCGTACGAGGGGGAAGGAGACGATAATAGGGAGTGTATGGATACAGGAAAGGGTATCTTTGCTCTGTGTAGTCTGTTGAAAAGAGCGTGTATGTGTTTGTTCCTTAACGGGCAATAGAAGACATTTGGCGTTTGTTTGTTCGCTCCGCAATCATAGACAGGGGAGGGATTTGGTTGGTGTTGGTTTGTGCAAACGTGGCCCTTTCGTAGACGAAGTGTGAAAGTTATCACTTCACGAGGAAGTTTCAGTTTATAAGTGGTCGTATTTGCAATTTGATTAAGCGCCCAAGCTTCCTATTGGGAATTAAGTTTCATTTTAACTCTGGGTAGAAGATCAGTATAGGATAAACGAAGGGGAGTAGGAAAAGAGTGCTCTTCGTGTTTTTCGCGTATTGGTCCACTAAGTCCTGGTAAAGATTAAGATTACTATGAGCTTTTACGTACGTGAATTGTACTCTTTGATCATTTTGGCGGAGACTTAATGTAGTTTGTAAGATCAAGGACGGGAGAATGGGCATGCGATATGCATCTTTCCCACCACGATCGAGTGTAAATAAAACACTCAAGGCATCAGTTAGAATTAGCGTTTTTTTGTATCCCGCTCCAAGAGCATAGAGCAATGCCTGGTGGATTGCATAACATTCTGCCTAAAATATAGACATGTCCTGCGGTAAGGAGAATTGTCTGACGAGGTTTTGGCAGGGTGCGTAAAATGCGCAGCCAACATATTCGTCATCTTTAGGAAGTCATAGTCTGACCAAATTTCTTTATAATATTCGTGTCGACCGAAATCGACATCATTGACAGGTGACTCGGTAGGAATCCTCAAAGTGTAAATCAAGGGATTTTGTATGGTGTAACTTAGGTGATATGCTTCTCTATCATGAGCGGAGTTTGAGCTTTTGCTTTGGGGGAAGCAGACTCTGGGAGAAGCATGTGATGTACTTGAGGGTTATTGAATATTCCCTAGTTTATAAGGGGTCCGGAGGCCTTCCCCCGGATTTTTTTTTTTTAAACACCTTAAAATCACTGAGTTCTAGGCCTTTTAAATTTGAAAATGTTAAATTTCCTCGCTTAAGTAAACAAATATTAATTAGTATATTGGTTGCCAGTTTTAAAAGAAGCAAAACAGTACGATTATTGCATTTTGCATTTCATTATTTTATTTATTGATACAATACTCCTATAATCTTTTTTAAGTTGGGGGGCCAGGCCTCCCCCCTGGCCCCTCCAGAACTACGCCTATGTTCTCTATCTAAGTTGTTACAATAAAAAAAGTAATATTTAGTACATGATTTATCTAAATATAAAATCCAACTTAGTTTTCGTCTTTTCACACACTGTTGCCCTGGCAACGGATTCAATAAAAGATTGGACAGTTCTAATTTTTTCATTATACCGGAAATGACTTCTGCTTCCGATATTGCGTCTAACGAACATAAAGCCAAAATTACAAATTTAATAACACTAACAATATTAAAGCAAACAAATAAATCGAACATATTACTGTGAAAATAACAAATAAAACATTATGGTAAAATAAACAAGACGTAGCATACTTCTCTTTCATTCCTTCCTCTGCTTGTCTGTCCCCCGCTTTATCTCTTATGTTGTTGCTCTGTATCTTTTTCCTTTTATTTCTGTGTAATCCTTCAATATCTCTTTATAAGTATTTATTCTGAGACTATTTCCTGGTAGGCTAGAGCCCCCCCCACCATAGTAGAGACGCCCTTGAACCCTTTGATACTGTCTCCTTGATCTTGCCTTCGTTTTCTGCCTCTCGAGTTCGAAATACAGTTACTCGCAATGTTGTTCGTACAGATGAAGGGTGAGAAGTAAAGGAAATCAAAAATTACAATAAACCTTAGTACATTAGGTATTCTCCCTACATGTAATTATAACACGTATGTTGATTTATTTACAACAGTTTGTTTCCCCATAAACTTTACTAATATCGAAAAACACACAAACATGCTGTTTTGATGTCACATACTCGTATCTGTTCGTACAGTTGCAATGAAAACAGAAGAAAAAACATAAAAATGTTACAAAATGAGACAATTCAATAGCCACAATCGAAACCCTTGGCATCTCCTGTGCATAGGAGCGACCAAAGTCTTGCAGATGTCTGGTGTAATTCCCTCCCACTCTAAAGCTACGGCCCTCTTCAGGTGTTCTTTTGACTTGCACTCATGTTCATGGACACTTTTCTTCAAGAATGTCCATAAATGCTCAATCGGATTCAGATATGAACTTTGAACTAATGTTTTCAACCGCTTGGGTAAATTCAAATCAACCAGTCCCTGTTGGGTTGAGCAGTATGTTTGCTGTCGTTATCCTGCTGGAATGTAAACACACGTGGCAACCCGATTTACAGGCGTATGTAAAAAATAAACGTAGTTATTCAGGGATACAGAAACAATTACAATAAATATATGTAAAGTTCCCTGTGCATGGCACCGTGCCATCAAGGCACATTAGGGTATGGGGGGGGGTAGGACCCCACATATTTTCGACGTCGTCGACCATCTTAGAGGAGATGTGGTCAACACCACACTGCGGCCGCATTTACCCCCCCCCCCCGGTACCATTTGATTTTAAGCTGGGTGGGCCAGAGCGCTTTTTTGCGGGGAAAAAGCAAGGTTTCCCGCGTGGCAGTCAGGCTAGAATCAAATCAGTCTAGAATTTTACGATAAATACACTGGTGAAAGTTTCTTCAACCTATCTTTAATCAGGAAAAAGTTATGACCGCATGATTGTAACAAATGTATAATTTTCCAGGTATGAGAAGACAGTGTCATATATATATATCTCACATGAATATAGAAAATTTGAATTGAATTCAATATGGCGGACGTCCGCTTGGACCACAACAATGTAGTTCCCCTCTAAGCCTAACCTGTTTCTATCATGACCAATGGTACCCAGCCTAACTCCTTTACTTTTGATAGGGGGTGTTAAGGGACTTCTGAATCACCCTCTAGGTCCTTATATGTGGCTTTGTCAACATGAGATCAAGAATTACACACACACATACATTATATATATGTGTGTGTGTAAAGGTAGATAGGTAGAGGGGGGCCTTTGGTAATATTTTGCGGGGGGGCCAAGTTGTGTAGATCCGGCACTGCCCAGATCACAATGGATCGTCCACCATGTTTTACTGTAGGCGTTACATTGGCAATATTGTCTTCCATATTTTCCTTCATCCACACTCTGCTCAGACCATCTGATTCGTGCGGGTTTATTTTGGTTTAATCGGACAAGATCACGTTGTCCCAAAACTACTGATGCTTATGCAAATGGTCTTTAGCAAATTCGACTCTTGTCAGTCGTTTACCCTGTACGAACAACATTGTGAATAACTGTACATATCGCAGTAAAATACTACCCCGTTGATACAAACAAGCTGAATTGAGGCAGACATACGTACCAGGAGCGCATATTCTAGGCTAGCTAAGGTATCTGCGAAGCCTGAAATCTAGGAAATAAAATACAAGAGAAAAATCGATCAGAAATCGTAAATAAAATTATTCATATCGGTGAGATGATGATTGTGATTCTGAAGTCGGCTACCTGATTTCTTATGAGTTGGCAACCTGGTTTCCTATGAGTTGGCAACCTGGTTTCCTATGAGTTGGCAACCTGGTTTCCTATGAGTTGGTGAATTTATTTTTATTCATAACCTAGGACCACGTGACATAGTGAGATAGTCCAGATACGCCACTGATACGTACAATCCCAACTGTAGGTCTAGGCGCCAGAGCCTTGCTAGCTTGCAGAAACCTGAATTACGATATCTAGATTTCATTTTTTAAGAATCTATTGAGAAATCAGGATATTACCACTATCCGGATTATTCCTATATTAGAATAATGGGTAAATAAGTGGCACTCTGAATTGTGGTAACATTATCCCTACTTGACCACCCATAGAGGAAGTTATCACCTTGTGTTCAGAGTCATACGATCTACAGGAGAAGGTTGGCGAGTGAAACTGCTGTATCCACAGTGCATTAACATATATAAACACGGGCGTAACCTCGGCGGCAAGTTCAAACAAATCTGGTAAAGAGCGATCACTGTTCAAGGCGTTTATTTACCTTCCTGAGTAATGCATGAACGCCCTTACGAAGACTAAGACCGTTGCATATTAAGACAGATCTTCTGTGTCCATTGTGGTTACTTAATGCTTACTTGCGCAGTATGTGCCGCGGTATACTGTAGGATTCTAGTTTGTGAAGAATTCCGAAATGTTGCAAAGTAGTGTGTTTGTGATCGAGAGAGAGGTCCTGAAATCTTAATCTTTATGGAAATATTGTCTTCACAGATGGTTAAGATACCAGTTTGCTTAACAAACACTTCTCCTTAGCCAATCTCTGTGTAAGAGAGGTTATCGTATAGCGGGATATGAAACTAGAGGACCTTCCAACCTAGAGGAAACGCTAACTAGTGGTTGGAAACACTAACTAACTAGTGGTTGGAAACACTAACTAACTAGTGGTTGGAAACACTAACTAACTAGTGGTTGGAGACACTAACTCACTAGTGGTTGGAGACACTAACTCACTAGTGGTTGGAGACACTAACTCACTAGTGGTTGGAGACACTAACTCATTAGTGGTTGGAGACGCTTGACGTTTATAACGAATAAGAATTAATACGACTAAAGCGGACTACCGACATGTGTAGGTTATCGTATAGCGGGATATGAAACTAGAGGACCTTCCAACCTAGAGGAAACGCTAGCTAACTAGTGGTTGGAAACACTAACTCACTAGTGGTTGGAGACACTAACTCACTAGTGGTTGGAGACACTAACTCACTAGTGGTTGGAGACACTAACTCACTAGTGGTTGAAGACATTAACTCACTAGTGGTTGGAAACACTAACTAACTCGTGGTTGGAAACACTTGACGTTTATAACGAAATAAGAATTAATACGACTAAAGCGTACTACCGACATGTGTAGTGTTATTTATTCTAGCACTAAGACAGGTTGCGCTGACATGTTGGATCCTGCTTTACCGGGAAAAGTGCGAACATTACGATGAGAATCGCACTTCCTGTATTCCAAACCCTTGAAGCGTGCCAAAGACTTCACTCGTTCCACAAGAGCACACCGGCGCTGCAATCGACGCTTCCTGTCCTCTCGTACTGAACAGTTAATCTTGACCTTTGCTTCCAATTAAAAGAAATGGAAGACAAATCGATTGTAGGAGATTTATATAATAACTTGATTACCGTTTGAAAAGGCATGCTCTGTAAATAATGAATCGTCGTTCTGATTCTGCGAATTACATCCGCCCGTTATCAATCTGAGAACGAGCAATAATTGTTTATCATAGCTTTTCTTTTGATCACGCCGCTTTCTCGTTTTTTTTTCTGCAGATTAATGTTAACTGAACGGAAATGTGATTTTAAATGTCCTTGGAAAAAGTGTGTGGGAAATATTAAAATGTGGCTAGGTTATTATGAATTGAAACTAAGAGTAGAGCTTGTACCCAGATGAGTAGAGGCTTGACAATCCTTTTTAGGTTACGCAGCCAGAGGATTTCCATTTTTTTTGGGGGGGAGGCGATATTTTCAGGTCATTTCCATTTTGGTGGACATGGCACTTTCATTTTCATTTCCATGTTCTCTCTCATTTTGCGCATTTTCTTTCTCTCTCTCATTTTCTGTATATCTTTATTTTGCCTTGTCTCCTCTTCGTTCCAATTTTCCTTGCATCTGTCCTTCTCTAGTTTTCCTTACATCTCTTTTTTCATTTTCCTTTTCGCGTCTTCTTTTTTCGTTTCCTCGTAGTTGTTTATCTCTGTTCTTTCCTTCCATCGAGTTCATTTTCTTTGCTTTTATTTCCCATTTTTCTTCTCGTTTTTTATCTACTTTCTGTCGTTTTCTTTACAAACCTTATCCATTGTCCTTTTCCCCTGTTCTTTTTCCTTTCCACCTAGTTGTTTTTGTTTGTTTATCCTTCCATCGAGTTATTTTTCTTTGCTTTTATTTCCCATTTTTCTTCTAGTTATTTTTGGTTTACTTTCTGTCGTTTTCTTTACAAACTTTACTCATTGTCCTTTTCCCCTGTTCTTTTTTCATTTCCACCTATTTCTTTTTCTTTGTTTTTCCTTCCATCAAGTCCTTTTTCTTTGCTTTTATTTCCCATTTTTCTTCTGGTTTGTCTACTTTCTGTCGTTTTCTTTCCAAACCTTATCCATTTTCCTATTCATCTCCTCTTTCCACCTATTTCTTTTTCTTGGTTTTTCCTTCCATCAAGTTCTTTTTCTTTGCTTTTGTTTCCCATTTTTCTTCTGGTGTGTCTATTTTCTGTCGTTTTCTTTCCAAACCTTATCCATTTTCCTATTCATCTCTTCTTTCCACCTATTTATTTTCTTTTCTTTCCACCTACTTATTTATCTTCATTGGTCTCTCCTCGTTGCTCTTTTCTCCACCTATACTCTGTTTCAGGAATAGGTGGATCTAGCGAACGAACACGAGTCTTCTGCGAGAGGGGAAAGGGGCAACGCGACTGCAGCTACCAGTAGTTTGCTGCTTCTCTCAGTCCACCCGCTTTCTACCATTCTCTACCGTTATGCACGGCTGTACTCCACAAATTCCTTGGACAGAGTATAGTTCGTTTTCGTTGCTTTTCTCTCGACCTGGTTCTTTTTTCTTTGCTTTTCTCCTAAGCTAGTTCTTTTCGTGGCTAATGCGGTTGCATATTGACCCCTTACTTTTGCTTTATTTTACTTCGCTTTTTGTGTTACTTTTGACTAATTTGCGAAGATCCATAAGTTATGACATGATGAAGTTGATGAGTGGACACTCACAAACATGAAACAACCATGCCCAGGCCGAGATTCAACCCCTGGCGTCGTAGCGCGATGTGCTAACCACTCCGCCACGGCGACCCTTTACTTATGCATCACCTTCTTTCAATCGGTAGAATGTTTTCTTTGTAATTCTACATAAACTTGTCTTTCGTATTACCACGTCTCCGGAAAATATCAAAATGTTGATAAAAATATGATATTTAAGTATCCTTTTCAATAAACTGCACGTGGTACAGTCAACAGCAGATTGTCCATCAACGCAACGTGAGATTAATGGAGATGGGCAAATGTTATCTTCATACAGCCCGGACATTTCTGCATTGCAACAAACCAATTGACTTTCAGAGGATTTGCTATAAACCAGAAGTGTCCGAGACCGTACAAGGTACATGAGGTTGTACACAGTGCTGTATTTACCATCGGGCCACTTAGAACGAAAATACTATTGTTCTTTCACATTCATCCTTTTGATTTGTAAGTCCACTCCCTCAGTAGAAACATTTAACATTATAATTTAGTTGTGTTGATGTACGCTCCTGTTCAGATAAAGTGACATATTCGTCAACTGTTCAAGCCTATGGAGTGTGCCACTTTATGTGAACAGGAGTGCACATACAGCTTTATATTTCAGTCAAATGATACTTATATATCAAAATTTTACATGATTGCATTTGGCAGGTTTTTATGATGTACAGGATCACAAAATATGATCATAGCATCAAGTAAATACTTTTACATTTTTTTTAATTTCTTCAGAAAAGGAATAAATTGAACGATTGTTTATCATGTGTCGTAATAAAGTTGTTTCTCTGACAAGTTTACTATGAAACTCAGTGCATAAACTGACAAGAACCTTGCTGTTAATAATGTCTGAGAAATCCTCAGATAAAAGAATTGGCTGTAGGTCTAATATACCTGTCTCAATATCTATCACAATCTTCACACAATGAACCGCGTTTAGTTTGTCTTGTGAGTTTACAAGTACGACATTCTGGGACAAATTGCCCTTGCACATTTTGTTATTCCTGCATGCCTGTAATGAAATCAGTACGAAGCATGAATAATGTTGTAGATAAGTGCTAGAGGAACTAATGTTGCGGAACAAATCAACCAATAAGGTTATCTTCAACGATCGACGAAGTTAGTGCATGCCTAAATGACACTGCAGCTTCGTTGCAATAAATAAAACGCACTGAATTGTTGGCTTCGTCACTCAGGCGTGACTTACTCGCAGTCGCAAATCTCTCCGAGGAGCATAAATGCCATTAAGATATATGTTTTGAGAGGATTTTCTCTTGTACCATTCGTCGTGTTTTATCTGTTTCCTGTTGAAAAGAAATATATATAGCTTTTCCCGTTATAGAAGATAAGGTTTGAGACATACAGACCGGTTTTAAATGGTCGGGCATGTTTCACAACTTCCTTGATCTTTTCTTGATTTCATTCACGTATTTTCTTTCCAATTAAGATGTTTTCCCTGCCTTATCTTTACTGTGGTTACATTTTCAACCGGGGGCACGCGTACCCCTACAGGTGGGTCGAGGGCATTTTCTGTATTTTTTTTAAATACCTTGTTTCCCGTTATTTTTTTTTGTATGGGGCTAATAACGGGAACGAGGCTGAATAATATGACGTGTCCAGGCCAGGATTCGAATCTTCGAATACATCAGAGTGCGAAATTGTTGGCGGACAAGGGTTTCCCCCACCAACTATCTTTTCCTAAACATGTTCCAGGTGGGAAAGTTTTTGTCATAACAACAAAGAAAAGCAATTAGTTTGACTTCAAACATACTTTACTAAGGATAATATCTAAAACACACGAAAGAAACGAAGGATGAGGCACAGATAAAGGTTATATATCTGTGGATAAGGTCTGTCTCTCTGTGTATTTGTGCGTGTTGCATGCTATGTCTCGCTCTCAAGAGACATAAAAAAATTAACACCAATAACAATATATGCACAATAAAATTAAAACAATAACTGAAGACAAATATAAGTATCTATTTGTTTTATATTAACAAGAAGCGAAAATTAAGCAAAAACTTATGCGTAATAAAATTATTTAAATTATTTTGTAATTTATTAACTTTATTAACCAGTTGGTAAAGGAATTAGTTTGATACATTTTAAATACATATATAAACGAATTCCTTTAAATATATTCAATAATATATATTAAATATTTAGTACTTCTACATGTAACAACATAATAAATATGTATGTCATGAAAGTCATGCTCCATGTTGTGGCGGGGCAATATGTAAATAACATGAAATTTGTTCTGAAGATTATTATTGATCTTAATAAAATAAGTAGATTAACCCGGCATAGCTCATACAAATACAAACACAAGTAATAAATAACCTTCATGCATCTTATGGCCATAAGTAAATGTTTGTTGGGATCCCTTACCTATTATTGTCACTTATGCGATGCACTTCCTTACACACACTGCTCCTATTTTAGATTGAAGGGGATGGTTGTGGTTCGTTGTTGAAGGGGATAAAAGAGGACTGTTCACGGCTTCAGGTGAGGCTGGCTGACGTCCAGTCACATGGTGTGATCTGTTTCATGTATTGTTCAGTAACCACACGGAAGTAGTTCCATTTACACAAAATTAAAACACAGCTCTCCTTGGTGCACTGTACTGTGAGCTGTCACAAATCGCACTTCACCTACTTTGGTGGCCGATGCTCCGGCGACATGTTGTGATTAACACGCGGAAGTAGTTCAAATTACACGGGAACAAAACACCGCTCCTTCAGCTGCACGGTGTTGTCAGTTGCTCCACAATCACACTTCACCTACTTTAGTAACGTGTCTCCTTGCATTGCAGTATGCACATACACCAAGTTTAGCCACACTTCCAAAATACACCTCCTCACTCCTCGCACTCTATATCCTTGTCCTGTCTTTCCCCAAAGACGCTCAAACTTCCCCTGTGTTCTCTCAATGTTGCCGGTTTTAGCCTTGTACAGTGGCTCTAACACACACACACAAACACACAAATACCCAAAAGGAAGAAAAAACTAAGAAAAAAGAAGGACACCCTAGCCGGTGTAACTTGAAGAGTCCGGTTCTAACTCTCGCCATGCCAAGCAAGGGACTGGGTGCGACTTTGAAAAAAAAACTGGTAAACTAACTGATAAAATAAAAACGAAAAACCAAAATTATATAATAAAAAAAAATAATAAATTTAGGGTGGCACTACATCTCCCCCCTCAGATAATTAGGATAACGAATATGAAAATAGTATCATAATTATCTGAACCTATTTTCTTAAACTTAAAATAAAGGCTAAAACGGGGTAATGCCCCTTCTTTCCCCCCGGCTACGCAAAAAAAAATAAGAAATGAAAAATAACCAAATCCACTAAAAGCATTCACAATAGCAATAATCACTATTAAAATGACCCCAAAAAATATTATATAATTGCATTCCTAAAATATGTTTACTCCTATTATTTACAGCCTCCCTTTTCTCCATTAATTCTTATACCCCTGCCTGGTAAACCTCGCCCGACAGGGTGCAAGGGAAAAGGGGAGGGGTTTTAGCTTCGACCTTTTTCTCCCTCCTTTCTGCAGACCAGAGCCTCTTCTTCCCCAACCACTTGGGTTCACGCTCTCGAGGGTCCCTTTGTATTCGGAACAGCAGGTTGTCCTTGTCCCTTTGCCGATGCATAAGGTCGCAGGTTCGATGTATTATACACTCCAGCCTCTTTGTTACATTGAAAGTCCCACAACAAATATGCATTTGGTGCCACCCGTTTCTTTATTTGGAATGGGCCCACGTAAAGGTGCACAAATTTCTTGCAAATTCCCTTTTGCACGTCCGAGAACGCAAATGACTTTCTTAAAACAATATCTCCGGCCTCGAAGGAGGTGAGCCTTGCCTTGTCATATTGCTTTTTTCGGTTCTCGGCCGCTCTTTCTACGTTTTCCTTTGCTCTCAGCAGCTTCCATTCATAGCGTGGGTCATCATTCAATGAGGGCAATTTAAAAAGTTTCTTGATCTCGTCGTCCGGTTTCCTGTTGAAAAACAGTTCCACTGGAGCGAAGCCTGTGGAGGTGTGAACCGCCAGATTTAAACACTTTACCATATCCGGGATGTGTTCCGGCCATTTCTTGTGGCTTCCATCTATACACAGCCTAAACAAGCGTGAGATCTCTCTCATGCATCGCTCGACGGGATTCGACTGAGGATGCTTAGCGCGTATAAAGCGTGCCTCGATGTCTCTCGACTGAAGCTCTTCTTTCCACAGTCTTGAGGTGAACTGACTGCCCTTGTCTGTGAGAATAGTTCTGACGTTGGGACACATTATCAAAAATTCGTTCACTTTTCCCAAAACGGCTTTGGTGGTGGCCTTTCTCAGAGGGTATATCGCGATGTATTTGCTAAACAAGCAGCACATAACGAGGCAATATTCCAAGCCGTACCTAGCCTTTGGCAACGGCCCGTACAGGTCCACCGAGATCACCGCTCCCGGTTTGTCGGCGATCACGGGATGCATCGCTCCCTTCACTTCGTAATTAAGGTGCTTTGTCCTCAAGCAGAGGTCGCACTCGTTGACAAACCTTTTAATTTGATCCTTCATCTTTTTCCACGTGAAGTGTTCAGCAACGGCCCAGTGTGTCTTCCTTTGTCCGAAATGGCCCCGACCGTGATAAAATGCGATTAGCTCTTTGGCAACTTGCTTCGGAACGCACACTTTAAAGGTTCCTCGCTCTCTTTTGCACAATATTCTATCCTTCAAGGCATAATCTTCAAGCTTTCTCGCCCTTTTTCATCTCTCGATTTCAACATCTCATCTCTTATTCTCCCAAGTTCAGGGTCCTCTTGTTGACGATTTGGCAACTCTTGCATGAATTCTACCAATTCAGGCGATGGCTTGAAGTGTATGTTCGCTATCACCTCGTGCGGCTCCTTTATTTCGTGAACGGTAGCGCTCCTTGTGCCGCTAGGGTAACGCGAAAAGAAGTCCGCCATGTTTTCTTCACCCTTGATGTACCGGACATCAAAATCGAACGACTGTAGGAACAATATCCATCTTGCTATTCGTGGGTTTGTTAACCTGCATGTGAATAAGAATTGTAGCGCCTTGTGATCCGTTCTGACAGTGAACTTTCTTCCCAGTAAATACACGGCGTTTTTCTGTATGCCATAAATAATAGCTAATAACTCCTTCTCCGTTATTGTGTACCTCGATTCGCAGTCGCTGAGGACGCGGCTGTGGCATGCAATCAGCCGAGGACCCCCTCCATCTTCTAACTGGTACAGCAGACTGCTGACAGCTTTGTCGGAAGCGTCTGTCTCCAGATACAGCGTCTTTCCAGGGAGAGGGCTACGGATTATCACATCCTGCAAATACGCACGTTTTATCTTCTCGAGCAGTGGGCTAAGAACGACTTCAGTTGCTTTGCGTTCTTTGGCCTGGGAAAATCATTGACGGTCTGTAGTTTCTCTGGGTCCTTCCTTATCCCGTCGGACGACACCTTGCATCCCAACAACGAAGCTTCCTGCCTCGCAAACTGGCACTTTTCTAATTTTAGCGTTAACCCTGCTTCTTTCAGTTTGGAAAAAATGACCTGCAAGTGCTGCAAATGGTCCGAAAAATCATCATCGGCAAGAGAAATATCGTCACAGTAGGCCGCCATGAAATGACAAGTTTCATCATCCAACACTTGCCGCAAACACCTTATAGCGCTCGCTAACGCTGTCTTCAACCCAAAGCAGAGTCTCTGAAATGTGTACACAATGCCCTCGTACATAAAACCCACATATTGCTGGTGTTCTTCTTTAAGGCCGATTTGGAGAAAAAATTGCGATAGGTCAAGGCAAGAAATATATTTATTTCCTTCAAATCTCTGAAGCACTTCTACTATGGAAGGGGGAGAGTCGTATTCTGGCTGTATTCTCAAGTTGGTACCCCTGGAATCAAGACAAACTCTGACTGATTTTCCTCCCGGTTTTCTCACGCAAACAAGTGGATTCACGAATCGTGCCTTTGCTCTTTTGATAATCCCCCACTGTAACCACTGCTTAATTTGTTTGCTTACATCCTCCCGGTACTGGTAAGGAATGGGATACACTTTCTGAGTGAAAGCTTTATCATCTATTACGTCGATTTCATGCCCGTATCCACGGACCAACCCTGGTTTGTTATCAAATATCTCGCGATATTCGAATAGCAGCTCTCTTAATTTTCTCCTTTGTTCAGGAGTCAACCCTTGCGCCCTTTCTACGCTCTCATAAATTTGGATGTTGGTAGCCCTAGTTTCTTCTATCGCGTGGCTCTGTGATTCTTTGGTCCCTCTCTCAAACCTTCTAAACGAATCTGGCGGCTGATCTTTATTCATGGAGTCCCTCTCGTATAAAGCTTCATTTGAAATTACATTCACATTGTGTACATCTCCCTCCATTACATTCTCGAAAGATTCTCGTCCTCCTTTCTCCCTAACCACCGAGTGATTTTCTTCACAAAATTGATCTCCCTCTACTAAAAACGCAGGCTCCTTCTCGTGCCGGCAGCTACATCCTTCAGTCCCGCACACGTTTCCTGTATTCGGGCCCACAGGACCCATGGTTGACATAACTTCGTCCCCACAACGACAAATAGGCTCCATACAAGAGTAAACTATTCGGAAATTGTGCAACTCCTGACACGCCGCTGGCTCATTAAATGTTGAAAATTCTATTTCTGTGTACCCCTTCTCAGTTCTTAATTTTAAAACATGCTGCTCATAATTCAGAATTGCATGGTTATCCTCCATGAAATCAGTCCCCAATAAAATCGGCTTTACTAAATTTCTTATCACTAAGCAGTTTACATCTATTCGAGTCCCTCCAAAATTCATATTTAAATACGTCTGTGTGATTACTTTTGAAGCTTTAGTCCCGAATGCCGAGACAACTTTCAATCCGCCTACGGTGAGGCAAGGCAACCGTGGGTTAATTTTCAATAGCTCCAGCCATAAACTCTCGCTAACGCATGAATGTGTAGCCCCCGTATCCACGACTGCATCATAATACTTTCCTTCTATAATCACATTAATTTCAGGCAACGATCTTGGGGTCTCTTTTCTCGAGGTCTGGGGCTCCTCTACAAATTCCTTTAAAATCGAGCATACATTCTTTACAGCAGTCTCGCAGTCGGGTTGACGTAAACAACTCTCAACCTGCCCCGAAAAGCCCCCGCTCAACGTGCTCTCCCCTTGTCATGCTTCGTTGTCAGGAGTGGGAGGCCCCCTCCCACTCTGACTTCCAAAAGTCATGGCGTTAATGTTAGGGAAATTTGTGGGTGACCCTTCCCCTCGGGCACTCCACCCCCCTTCTTCTCCATCGTTGCCAAACGTCCAACCTACTTGTCGGTTTGGACTCCGTCTTCCTCGCGGGAAATCTCCCCTCTCCCGAGAAGGTTGGTTGCGAGGGTTGTCAAATTCTCTCCTGCGTCTGTTGCCGTAATTGCCCCGTGACCGAGCTCCCCTCTCGGAGTTGCTTGGGCCTGGGTTCGCGTCCATAAAATTTATGGGTCTCGGACGATGACGTGGGGATGACTGACTCGCAACACCGCAGTTCATTGTTTCCTGAAGTTCTTTCAGTAACCCGAGTAACTGACTGCTGGTGTCGATGGTCAACCCAAGGAAACTCCTCTGCACAAACGGGGGAAGTTGCTTTATCCCCAATCGAACCAAGGCCTTTTCACTCAGGGGTTCGGGAAGGATGGCATTCCTTTCGATGAGTTCCATGTAGTACTCACAATAAGTCTTCCCGCCCCCGGCAACATAGCGGTTCGTGAAAATCTCAGCTTTCAGGCGCAATAATTTTTCTTCAGATATGAAATACGACGCAAACAGTTCCCTGAAGGTGGCAAAATCTCTGCATTGCTTTCTGTTAACGTTGAACCAGCTGAGTGCGGCCCCTTTCAATGACAAGCTCGCCACGCCTACCTGTTGTTCAGCCGGGATTCGAGCCAGGTTTATGTAAGTTTCCAGCTCCATGAGATAAGAGCTGGCTCTCACTTCATTCTCCGAACCAGAAAAGCTTGGTAAGCGCATATCCCTGTGCAAGTACACATTACTTGGGGTTGTACTACTTTCGCTGCTCGCCGCAGGGGATGCCGCGAGCAACTGTTCGCTCGCCTCTCCCGAACCCTGGACTTCGTTCAAGCGGGCGTTTAATGCTTCTATTTCTTCCCTTAAATCATTTTTTAGTCGGCTTTCATGACGCTGCAAAACCCCATTAATCTGCTGCGCAACATTTTGTCGAACTTCCTCTGCTACATTTTCCTGAAGCTCTGCTACAGACTGCCTTATTTCGGCCGCATTTTGCCTACATACCTCCGGTTCGCACCCAGAAACAGCCGCCAATCCCTCGCTTAAATTTCCTACAGTTTCTTCTAAAGTACTGGTTCTTACGACAAGCTGATCCACAATTTTCCGTGTCCCTGCGCTACCTTTTGCCACATTATCTATCCTACGGGTCAGATTTCTTTCCATTTCAGATTGCGACTTTTCGAACCGACGCGCCTGTTCCTCCATCCCTTCTCTAAATTCTCTCCGTAATTCTCTCATTTCCTGCTTGAAATCCATCATCATTCTTGCGAGGTCATTTAATGTAATCGGGGCAGCTTCCCCCCTTTCAGATTCAGACTCCATACTCCTGTCCCCAGTATTTTCCGTATCCCGTTCTAAATTCTCTAAATTTTGTACATCCTCTTCTAAATTTCTTGTGACCCGATTAGCCTCGATGAAACTAGAAATTCGCGTTTGCTCCCTCGTTAAAACCATGATTGTCCCAAACAATACAAAGAAAACATAAAAATAACTCTATAAATGCCTAAAAAAAACTATGATAAACGAAACTTACAAAAAAAATGAAAATGACTCACAAAGCATTACTGTTTTTAGTGGATTTCTCCCCTTTGCTAAGAAGAAAAAAAACGAGAAAAAAAATAACACCCGCATTATTTAGGAAAAAGTAATATTTAAGAAAATTGGCCAAATGATGTGCCTGAATGTAAGGAACTTCCCCTTCAATTTAAACAAAATTTCATCAATCCAGTCGCTTGGGTGGCTTGACAAAAGACAAACCGGAAAATAAGTTTGAAAGCTAAACAAAGCATGACTGATACTGGCTACTGACAACATAAGTTAGTTGCTGATATCAAGATGAAAATATGCTAATTTTACTGATAAAGTTTTGAACAAAAATTGTCCTTTCTTTTGTTTAAGCCTAAACATCGGTGGTAATCGTGCCCCATAGTTGGGCTGCCAGTTGTGGCGGGGCAATATGTAAATAACATGAAATTTGTTCTGAAGATTATTATTGATCTTAATAAAATAAGTAGATTAACCCGGCATAGCTCATACAAATACAAACACAAGTAATATATAACCTTCATGCATCTTATGGCCATAAGTAAATGTTTGTTGGGATCCCTTACCTATTATTGTCACTTATGCGATGCACTTCCTTACACACACTGCTCCTATTTTAGATTGAAGGGGATGGTTGTGGTTCGTTGTTGAAGGGGATAAAAGAGGACTGTTCACGGCTTCAGGTGAGGCTGGCTGACGTCCAGTCACATGGTGTGATCTGTTTCATGTATTGTTCAGTAACCACACGGAAGTAGTTCCATTTACACAAAATTAAAACACAGCTCTCCTTGGTGCACTGTACTGTGAGCTGTCACAAATCGCACTTCACCTACTTTGGTGGCCGATGCTCCGGCGACATGTTGTGATTAACACGCGGAAGTAGTTCAAATTACACGGGAACAAAACACCGCTCCTTCAGCTGCACGGTGTTGTCAGTTGCTCCACAATCACACTTCACCTACTTTAGTAACGTGTCTCCTTGCATTGCAGTATGCACATACACCAAGTTTAGCCACACTTCCAAAATACACCTCCTCACTCCTCGCACTCTATATCCTTGTGTCCTGTCTTTCCCCAAAGACGCTCAAACTTCCCCTGTGTTCTCTCAATGTTGCCGGTTTTAACCTTGTACAGTGGCTCTAACACACACACACAAACACACAAATACCCAAAAGGAAGAAAAAACTAAGAAAAAAGAAGGACACCCTAGCCAGTGTAACTTGAAGAGCCCGGTTCTAACTCTCGCCATGCCAAGCAAGGGACTGGGTGCGACTTTGAAAAAAAAAACTGGTAAACTAACTGATAAAATAAAAACGAAAAACCAAAATTATATAATAAAAAAAAATAATAAATTTAGGGTGGCACTACAATATTTGTGCGTAAATCGAGATCTACCCCCACCCACGATCTCAAAATATTACAATGATTTAGCACCTTGTAATACATAATGGAGTATATCATACTGTTCATACTGATTTCATTACATGCATTCGCAAATAAGAAAAGGTGCAGAGGCAACTTTGTCCACAATACTCGTACAAATAAAAAGTACAAACCTCCCGTTGATTGCCCGAAAGAGTGAAACTTTCGCACTGCAGTTCACATCCATTTCAACTGCCCAGGAAGTTTACCCGCACAAACCATTCTCAGTTCTTCCTCCTTTACGTGGTTGTGGTTAGGATATGCTTGCAGTTACTTGCTTGGACATTGTTATTGGAAATGGATCGTGCCGTGGTAACAGTGCCATGTTTTTGCAAGAATCGACAGACGCTTGTCTTGTCGATTGTCGACACGTTGCACGTGAGATTTCTTGCTGAAAGAGGAAACGATAAACCATCCTCTTCCCTGTCTACACGTCATTGCCTCCCGCGGCGCTTGCAGACATGTGGCATCCGCTTGACAGATACGAGTCACGCACGAGATACTGTTGTTACGAGATGCACGAAAAAAAGTGATAGCCCTGTTGCCTGTTGTGGTAATATAGGCGTAATCTTCGTTGGAAGGTTTTGTTTTGCATAAGCCTTTGTGTGGGTAAAGGAGATGAATGTGTGTAAAGGCTGCTTTCCCAGGTAGCGTGCCGACGTATTTCAAGTCTGAAGCATTTTTGTGGCCGAAATGAGTGATGGCTGGTTACGTAGTAACGTAGCAGTGTTGCCAACTGGTATATTTGACATTATCAATGTCAGCTCTGAAATTAGTGCGGTCGCACAGCGGTGGATTGTTTTATTAGTAAATTATCATAGTAATTCGTTTACAGTAATTTATGTCTGCCTCTGTGGCGCAGCGACGCCAGGGGTCCCGGATTCGAATCCCGGCCTGGGCGTTTGTGAGTGTTCATTCATCAATTTCATCATATCACTCATCCCCATCTTCGCAATTACCCAATAGTGGCAGAAAAGCGAAGTAACATAAAGCAAATCAATAGACAATTCTACAGTAATTTATTTCCCCGTTGGTTTGAGCCGCTACAGTGAGGTGAAAAAATTATGCCAGGAAGCACCTTTCGTTAAAAGGTTCTGTCGCAACATCTCCATTGAGTAAATTTTCAAGAATCTTTAATATGCTTTACGTTGGGAAATTGCTTTACTATTCTCGTTGCTGATTGTTCATTGATTTGGCTAATCGCGAAGATATGATGAGTCATGATATGATGAAATTGATGAAGGGGCACTCCAAAGAACGACCATGCCCAGGCCTCGATTCGAACCCAGGATCCCTAGTGTCGTAGCACGCTGTGATAACCACTCCGCCACAGTTACTGTTCTCGAAAAATTCACATTTTTTCTGCCCTCCCATGCTTTTGCTTACTGAAATTCGGATGACATTGAAACAGAGCTCGGTGGTCCTGTCGGTAGAGCGTCTAGATTCCCATGATGGTAATTATTTTGACCACGTCCCTGTAAAGGGAATGTAGGCTCTGTGGCTCACTCAGGCTCTAATCAGTGGCTACCTTGTCGAGGCGGAACGTGGTGCTCATCGCATCACTTCCAGTATGTTCGAGCAAGAATGTGCGTGCCCCACTATCACCCCCCCCCCTTCCCAATGGCACGGTGAATGCACAAGGGATATATTTATCTTTTACATTCACCATGGTGTTCGTGTTCTTTTCATTTACATTATGGTATCAAACAAGTAACTTTCATGCTCATAATAGCTCTCTGTTATAATAGAGGAGAAGGTCTAAATATGGGCGAAGGTTTAAATATGGGTTTTCGAGTTATCAGCGCTCTCGGGTGCTGCAGCCTGGCAGAGGCTATGGGAACTGGTTATCTGTCAAGGACAAAGGTTGCGGCGCCAATTCGCAAGAGAAAGTGGTGCTTAGTTTCGGCCTTGGACGCTGTTGTAGAATTGTGACCTCTGAAACTTTTTGCAGGTATGTTTTAACTCGGCGCTTTCTGAATTCTCATCTGCTTTGTATAGGTTATGATATTAGCGGAACATAAAACAAATGTGGGCTTTTATAATGACATGATTTGTTTGTGAAATATGTACCACAGAGAGCGAAAATAAATTGAAGAAGAAAAATTAGCGTAATGGTCTAAATATGGGCTATGACATGAGGTCTAATGTTGAGATCACATTTTCAACAAATATTTGGATGTTTTTCTTAATTTCGATTTTTCCCATTCCGCGTGATTTTTCAAAACAACAGATTATTCATAAATATGAATTTTATAATGTTTTAGCGATAAATGACTGTTTTTTAAAATTTTAATTGCTTTTTGTGATATTACCACTAGTAGCCCATATTTAGACCACAATTTTGAAATACATCATTTTTTGGAAATTGCTTTTTTTTAAAAAAATGGAAATGTTCTATACTTTAGCATGATATTACATTTAAGTATATATTTCATAGATATGCATTTTAAAGACAGGTGCTTGATATTTTAATTTTTTTCTCCGAAAATGATAAAAGAAAAACGGGGGCCCATATTTAGACCTTTTCCTTTAATATAGCAGAGTTCCTAATGCCCTGGAAAATCGTTATATATATTTTTTAATTTCATTTTTGTGAACACTGCAACCACAGCAAGTGTTCATCCTCAAAAAGAAGAGAAAAGGTTTTGAATTAAAATTGGAACCAGTGTTCATATTTTCACTCAAAATATGTTTAAAGTTAATTTTTTGCGCAGATAGGCTAATCCTTATTGGACCTTCAATTTAATGTGGGATCCGAACCACTATATGCCTCCAAAGGTATCAAACGAGGGATTGTTCTATTAAAACTGGAACCAGTCCTTTCATATTTCCATTCAAAATATGTTTTTCTGTCAAAACTGGTACCAGTACAAGTACATTAATCTCGTAATCATTTAATGGTGTTTTTTAATCTCTAAGAAAGAAAAAGAAAGGAAACAAAATATATGTACTAATGGTGTCAAGCTCATACGAATGGAAATGAAATAATGTAAACTTTAAACACACATTTCTCTTCATTTAAAATTCAATAATTTTTATGGGCAATGTAGCGAACATTTTGTGTAGAAAAATATACAAATTACTAATTATGTTAAATCATAAATATTGTCATTATCATTATCATAGCTGCTGATATTTTGCAAAATATAATTTAAAAAATTGCCAAAATTCAGCTGCAAAGGCTATTAAAAATATTTTAAGTTACAATTATAAAGTACATCCAGAATGATGTATTTTCACTGGAAGAAAAGTTTCTGAAATTGTTATAGTTTCATTAACACACTCAACAAACATTTCCATAGCAGGTTCATATGTACAGTGTCAGAAACACAAAAATGTATATTTATGTGATTTTTTTTTCATTTGCTTTAATCAACCTGTTCAAATATTTTACAGCGCTAATTACTATAAAAAGGCTATGTATATAAGAAAACATATATCTTTATGTATGGGCAAAATAGCACCAGAGCTTACACACAGTTTCAGAAGTCAGGTTTTGTCACTGTGGCTGGAGAATGCTGACGATACTATCTAATTTTGGTATTTGTGTGGAATTTCCATGAGGTTATATTTCACCATGTAATTAAAATTCTTCCGCCGCTTTGTAATTAGCGCTGTGCCACCCTCGCAGGGAGTAGAGGGGGGGGCTTTATTTGAGGCCTCGCCATATGGACAGCCGTTGTCTGCAGTCAATGTGTCAGGCTGGAAGTATGCAGTGCACGCCGAAGGTTTTTTTTCTTTTTCCAAAGCACCCGGTGATAAATCTCTTGTGAAACCATGTGGATGCGTATGTGCAGGCGAATACCTCCCATCCCCCTTTTGTCTTGCAAAAGCGTCAGTGCCAAATTTAGCCTAACAATTTTAGGCTGCTACATGTAAAAGGGTGACTTGCATTGTATGCAACTGTTTCCAAGAAACATTCGGGTTGCCAACCGGCTGCGCAAAATTGTTTCTGCGTCGATTGTGACGTCACTGCATTTCACCTTCTCTTTCGTACTTGAGAATTTGAAACTGCCTTTAAAACCTTTTGAGTCCCAAGGCCTTTTTCACAAGTAAGCCTCTCGGTCCCGAGCCGATTTTGAGCAAAATGCAGAGTTTCAATTAAATGAGTGTAGATCGAAAACTAATTGCCCTAGAGAGATGAGTGATATACCGTTGTACGCGGAATGAACCAGAGATTCAGACTATATGAAATTTATGCAAATTCGGCTTATATGTGGCGGGGGGATGGGGCTAACTGTCAAAATTCCAAAATTTCGGAAAAGAAATTTGATTCCCCCACCCTCCCCTCAAGAAAAAAGTACATGACAGTGTCGACATGCACATGGAAATGATCGCTGACATGTAAGGAACACAAAAATATTTGCATTATTATCATATGACCAATGTAACTTGAGTTGTACCCCCAAAAGGAATGGTCGGCACGCCACTGATTCAAGCTTCAAAATGCAGCGGTACCTTGAAATTACTTTAGCTCAGATACTATTTGCCCTGGACTATTTGCCCCCCCCCCCCCCGAAGAAAGGATATGAAATGTTCAAAATGCACATAGAAATTATCGCTGGCATGTAAGAAACAGAAAAATATTTTCATTTTTGTCATATGACCAATATTACGCGAGTTGTACCCCTGAAACGAAAGGCTTGTACGCCACTGTCTCAAGCTTCGGAATTGAGCGAACTGCAGAGTTACATTGAAATGACTATAGCTCAGAAACTAAATGCCCTAGAGATATGAAAGATATACCGTTGTACGCAGAATGAATCACAGATTCAGACGATATATAATTTATGCACATTCGGCGTACATATACAGGGGGAAAGGGGGGAAATCCCCTCAAAAATACTTTTCTTAAAAAAATTGGTGTTTCCCCCTGTCCCCCCCGAAAAAATGTCAAAATGCACAAAATGCAAAATTTATGCAAATTTGGCGTATATATGGAGGGGGAAGGGAGAAAACCCCCAAAAATTATTTTAAAAAATTGTCACTTCATCCCAAAAAATGTCCTCGCACTTGGGCACAAAACGACACCTACGCACATCATTCACGGACGAAAAGCTAGAACGCAGTGAAAAATGCGCGCCGATTCTTGCAGCTGCTTGAAATTCTATTTTTAGACAATGCAGGGTAACCCCTGTTGCAACTTGTTGACACTTGTGCTAAAAAAAACAAAGGTTTCCTTCAGCGCGCTTCGAAATTCCATTCTCACAACACACATTCAACAACCAGTCTTCCCCCTCCCCCTGCTTGCGCCCTCACGGAAAACTTTCATTTTGACATCGGATACTGATAAACAAGCTTCTTTCGAATGCAGTGACCAGCCGGGAGTGAAAAAAAGCATGGCTTTAGAACAACAAAGCCCGTCTTCCTTTGTCGGCAAAATTTTGACCTTGAAAAGAGATTCAGAAGAGAAGTCCCTTTTCCCCTCCATTTTCATGAAGACAAAAAAAATGGAAAAAAACATTTCTGTTAAATACATGTGTTAGGAACAATATATAAAAAACAAATCGAAATTCTAGCCAAAAATAGAAAAGTTATAACGTAAAAACTACGACCTTGACACAGCGTCTCGATCGAGACGCTTGGGACCGTGTGGGTTACATTTGAGTATCTCGATCGAGACGCTTGGGACCCAAAAGTAATGTGTAGCCAGAATTGAGGTAGGGGTTGTTTGAAATAAAACATATTTTTCAGAATATTCAGACCTTCTATTTTGTCACCAGGCATGTATTTAGAAATATATCGGTGGGGGGAACCAAGTGTCTCAGGATTTATAATAATAATGTTTAAATTATATTAATTGTAATATAAATACTAATTAAAATATATAAAAATATTATTATATTACCATTTCACGAATATTGATATAGTTTCCTCGGAGTTTGCCTTTCTGTCTTTCATCAGAAGAAATGTTTGTAAATAATATCAAATAGTGTCATCTTGTTAATTTGTTATCCTTAATTTTTTGCTTCTTGATTGTTGACAATTTGAGTGTAAAATGGCCATCTGTGCTGTGTCTGGACGTTTTTCAATAAATAAATAAGAATATAAATGTATTGAATTCCGAAGAGGTTTTTCGTGGCACTCACTGTTTTCAAACATGCAATGTTTCACATTGCATTGTTATCACGACATATTGTTTTCTTCAACTCCGTAGATTTCATGTTGGAATGGTTTTCCTTATCTACAATTGTTGTAATACATATCTACGTATGCATTAACCTCATATTTTTGGAGATGTTTGTAATTATACATTTCTTTTATTTCTTCCAGGTATGTTTCACGGAGAATAGCATTCCATTTCCTGATAGTCACAGAATGAGTGTAAGTAAATGGATCGTTTTACAACCGTTCCAGCTTTAAATTTATAACATGCGTCTTTGTTTTCCATTGTTTCATTTTGTGTAGTCCATGCTCTGTACTTATTTCTTTTTATTCTTTACAGTTCGTATTTTGTTGCTATTTTTTTCTTTGAATTTTTTGAAAGTTTCATTTCATAGTCTTTTTATTGTTTTTGTTTTGTTAAGACATAATTCACTAGTACAGTACCGTAGCGCCAGAATGTCTGTGCCGCGGAAAGTATGCGAACTACAGGCGACACTAGCGACAATGCTTTGAGGACCAAGCTGCAAATATAGTGGCAAACAGAGCGAAAGACTTATTTCATCGATACTCATATAAGTGTGATTTTTAGTAATAATTAACATTATTTTATGTGCAGCACTTTTAGGAAAAAATCCCCCTGCACATAGGGGGGTGTGGAGGTGGGACTCCTTCAGTGGCGGTGATTGGGGCGCGTGGGGGCGGTTGCCACTCCACTTTTGCCCCCGCACTAAGCTAAACCTTTTCTACCAAGGGAAAGTAAACTGTCCTTGTCCCCCTAGTTTATGCACGTTCTAAAACTAAAAAATATCCTGAAAAATCTCGGAAAACTTTAAATACTCAAAAACTACATTCTATGTGCAAAATAAGAGAAGCCAAATTTGAAGACGCATTTGGATGGATGGATTTCGTAGAATTTTGAAGATGCTATTGTACAAGTTTTTCTGCATATTTTAATGTATTTGTGTTGTGATTAATTCCGAGTTTTCAACTTAAATTTCGCTTAGAGTGTGTATAATTTTGAACAGGTATCGATACTCGTAATGGTTCCCGCGATACGGATATTGTGTAAAATGTTATGTGATGTTAGGACCCGGAAAGAAAACAATCAATCATAGAGAGGTAAATTGAATGCACGCTTTTTTATGGGACAATAGATGGCAGCACAAGTTCAATAGTCTTGTCTCTGAAAGCGTGGAAGGATGACATATTAATATGTGTAACCTACATACGTATTAATGCAATGTTGAAGAATACTAATAAGAACTTCATCCTCAACTAAATATGTATCTTACATGAGGCACAAATTACAGCTACAAGTCTACGACTTGGCGTTACTGTAACACACGAGATAGATTAATTGTGAAAATAATAGATTTAATTGTGGAAGTAATATCTTAGTCAGTTGGGTGGAATTAGCTTTATTTTGATTAGTTTATTATAATGTTTCCAACTGTTCTTAAAATAGTTTCGAATATGGAATTGAAGAATTCTCCTACTTGCACATGTTGGGAAAGTATTCGAAATAACCGTTTGACCAGATAATATTTTTTATCTCGAAAATTAGACCGTTTCACCTTTCTGCATTTGAGTTTATTTTTTGTTATTTAGCGTCGCTTTCTGCAACTTTTGTCTAATCGCGACTGTGAAGATGAGAGATGACATGGTGAAACCGATGAAGGGCACTCACTAATACACATGCCGGGATCCGAACCTGGAACCCGTGGCGTCGTAGCTCACTGTGCTAACCACTCCGCCAAAGGGGTATATACGGATTTGAAAATACCATGTTTCTTTCGTAAATAAGAGATTTTAAAAATCCTGTAACAGTCGGACAAATTTGCTTTTTATTCAAAACCCTTGTAGTGGTTTCCATAAAAATTGGACGCACACCCGGCCACAGAAAATAATAATGTTCTGAGGAGTGGAGGGTCAGAATATGAATTGTTATCTATCTCGTCTCTCTCTATTCAGAATTTTATGGCAAGGGGCTTAAGTCCGCAAACCTTCCTCGGGATGACACATCATCCTCTAGCGAGTTAGGTTCTGATGATGGGTAATCATGATCATACATTCGTGGACAATTCCAGGAAAAAATACATTCTCAGACAGGAGTTGTGGATTAAATGAATGTAATCCTCATGCATCATTGTAAAGTACATTACTATCTCAATGATAAAACTCCCTGCATTATTTAAATGCAATGCAGTTCATGCATGCTCGCAGTGGCGGCGCCAGGGGTGCGAAGGGGTGCTTAAATTTCTTCCGCACCCCCTTCAGCACCCCTTTTTCAAAACAGATTTTCAACCAAAAATACTTTTAACTCTTCATGGAGGAACAAGTTTGGAATGACCAAAAATTGTTTCTGGCAACCAAATACTTTCGTAGAGAAACAAATTATTATTCACCAGTACTAAATGCTCTTCAGTAACGGAGTTAGCGAAAAATTTGTACAAAATTACCAACTTTGGTTGTTATTGCTTACAATTACCAAATAGCTTAACTAAATATGCTTTGTTAAATCAACCAAATTAGTTTTTTCTTTGTTGCAGTGTCATTTACGTTATGGCTTACGAAAGCCATGTCGTCATTATAATAGACCTATACATACATAGTGTATCTACTAAGTTTTTAGACTGGCAACATTGTAACAAGATAAATGCTGCAATGTGGCATTTGGTACATGCATTACGTAGTGTCACATGTAGTGTGTGTGGAGTGAAATTGGTGTTTGATTCGGTGCAATTGAGTGAGTTAAGCTTTTAAACTAGAGCATTGTTTTGTACCCTAGTCATGCATTTGAAAACAGAACAAAGAGTGGAGATTACGTGTTGTGTAAAACTCGGTATAACCCCTTCAGAAACAGTTGAAATTCTAGAAACTGCTTACTGCAATCAAGCCTTTCGTCATTCCAATGTTTTCATTTGGCATCGTCGATTCCGTGATGGTCAGGAAGATGTGGCGGATGATCCCAGGGAGGGCCCACCAGTCGAACTGGCGGTAATGTTGAAAAAGTTCTACAAAAACTGAATGAAAACCGAGCACATTCACGGAGGATGATTACTGATGATGATTGATGATTGCAGCTGTGTGTAGATCCATTTTAGAGGGCTTGCTAAAGAGATTACGACGAGTGAATCCGCTGCTTGGTTCCTGCAGCACGACAATGCGCCAAGCACATTGTGATTGTGTTAAGCAACCCGCCGTATTCGCCAGACTTGGCACTGGCTGACTAATTTTTATTTTCCGAATTGAAATTCCACCTGAAGGACCAACGCTTTGACACCATTTTGGAAATTGAAGAAGCTGTGACGAGGCACTTAAACACAATCCCAAAAGAAGATATCTGCAAGGGCAGCCAGCAATTATACAGTCATGCCACTAAGTGTGGGGACTTAGGGGAGGGATGTACATCGAAGACTAACCAAGGCTTATGGCAAGTCGCACATATTTACACTTTTATTGAAGCAAGTCTAATAACTTCGTAGACACACCATGTATATTCTAATATTGACTATGGAAGAGAAACCACTATTATTGTTTACTACAGGCAAGCTACTGTTACTAATCTGAAAAGGAAGCCACGTTTACTTTGTACATGTTGTGACCAAATCAAACAAGCAATAATTAATCAAGTCATGGTAAATTTCTCGTATCGGACAAACTGCTGAAATTTCCTAGTTCTTTTAATTTCAATATTCCTACTTACGTATTCTGCATTGAGAAACATTGTTGAAGGTGGCATTTCGTTTATTTCACGGAAATAAGCTTTATTTGCGACATATCGAGTAAGTTTTCTTCGTTGTTTCTTCCCTTCGGTAACACGCAAAAATGGCGGTCACAGTTTTACTACCGTAGTCGGCATGCAGTGTTTCCACCGCACACCACCCAGAAATACCTACGTAGCCCCACAAACCATTGACGCATAGCCCCACGAACCATTCCCGGTAAGGTTAGGTTAGGTTGGGTCACGTTTAGGTCACATTAGTTAAAAAAAATTGGTTTAGAAAAAAAAATGCGTAGCCTCACACACCATTCTCGCATAGTCCCACGAAACATTTGCGGAAATGTACCTTCTTCAGTTAAGAACACGTGTTTGGAAACACTGACCGGGATTACGTCATCATCACGCACAGGCAACATCCGGCTGAAAGGAAATGGAAGCAACAGCTTCCGTGCATCGGTCACACATTTATATCGAAAAATACATTATTTACCGGCAATATTCAATGAACGATGCGAGAAAACACTTCCCCGAACTTCCACAACTATAAAGAAACTGCATTCGGTAAGTAATTTCTCCTGTACATTTGAAGAAATCAGTTTGTCCAATACGAGAAATTTACCCAAGTCATTGACATTTTTTCATAGAAGCCTACTGAAAGTTTAATGATATTTCATGTAGTGTCTAAAGCATACATGCATGTTTCATTTATCCTTTATTTTCAACATCGCGCCCCCTAATTTTCATTCCGCACCCCATCAGCACCCCTAGATGGTTAATCCTGGCGCCGCCGCTGCCCCCACAGTAGCCTGTAGCCTTTTCTATTAAATAAAATAAAATAAAAAATGAAAAGCACCAAACTGCAGCAGCGTGTTGGTAATGGTGTACCTATGGAGGAAGGGCTGTTGTCACCACATTTCAAAGCAGAAATTCAGCCGGACTATTATAATCTTTGCAATCCTTACGTTCGCAGTAAGGATTGCAACTATCGGATTTCTGCATGTGACATTTTCCTTAACCGGTCAGGTATTAAGGCTGCATTGGCGTTTAGCCTTCAATATTTCTACCTTCTCGCACACGTTCTGCTTCAACTCGCAACTTCAGCTGATGCAGTTACCAAATTCAACGCGAAAATATTCGTACTTTTCATGCCCCCTTGTCCGTTTGTCCCACCTCATGAAAAGAAACTAAGCTCGGCTCCATTGGCTTACCATTGGCAACACTGAAAAGAAGAGAGAAAAGGGGAAGACTCGGTGAATCAGTGATGACTTCTTAATGTCCTTTTCTGCCTGAAGAATTCATCACTGAAAAGGAAGCGCTATAGAGAAGCAGATGGTTGAGATGTAGCACTTTCCTGCATGGCGATCAACTGTCGAGAAGTGCAAAGGAAAAGTACTTTTGCCCGAATCCGCACATTCTTCGTGATGTAGCCAGAACATGCTAAATATGCACATAAATATGTAGAAGAAAAGGGGAAATTATTGCCAAGGAAAGGAAATTGAAAAGGACTATAGTTTGTTTTTCCACTCCACTAAAAATATTATTCTAAATGAAAGCACAATATATATACAATTCACATATTGTAATTCCCTGGACGTTACATGTCATTCGTTGTGGTTTAGTTGAAATGTTGTGTTTGTTCACTTTTTAATTTGGCAAATATTAATGACGTCATAGACAACTAGTGTCAGATGGCCAGATAAACTACTATTGATGTACCAGGACCTGGCAACATTTGACAAACTGAGAGATTTATCAACAATATAAAATGACGATAGGAACGGTTTAATAGTGGCAGAAAAATGTCGAAATAATTGTAATATGTAGTCTAAAGTTTGATTGCTGTATGTGTTTTTTCAAAAATATACCTTATATTTAGGTGAATAGTAAGTTTTCATTTTCACGCCTTGTGATCGCAGGAGTCTTTTGTCACGACATGAGGAGCAAAAGGGAAAGATTCCACTTTAGACTGAAAGGTACGTAACAATATAAAAAGGGATACATTTAATTTTATATGAAGTAAAGTAAAAATTCAAGAAATTTAGTGTGTCCCTTTTTAGACATGAATGGTATATATTGTGCTTTCATTGAAAATAATATTTTGAATGGAGTGGAAAAATAAACTATGGTCCTTTTCCATTTCCTTTCTTTGAAGGTAAGGTACAATGAGTTTGTTGCTGTTTAAGCCCCAGATCGCATTGTTGCAACAATCGCTGCAACCTACTGTTCTTTCTTTCCAATTGTTGAATGTTTGTTTAGGGAAAATTAGTTGAATGGGGAAAATACAGTCGTACAAAATATTTGATATCTTGTCAATAAAGAAACCAAGGAAAGGATTTTTTTAAAACGGGGGAAAAATAGGTTATGTGGGCTAAGAAAGGGAAATCAAAACCATGTAATCTTGTTGGTGGAAGATAATTATCAACACTGTTGTTATTTATTCGAATGTCAGTGTTGAAAAAATAATAATAAAAAAAGTAATTCCCTTTAAAATCCGGTCTCTAGTGATCACCCCAGTCTTTTGGTGTGATCAGCACCACGCTCAGGCCGACGGTTTATTGTTGCTCGATTATATTGCTAGCATGTGGATATTTAAAAATCCACAATCAGAGTTCTCACGGAGTTGAAAATTGTGGAAAAGTCAGGGATATTTCATAGCGGAATAGTATAAAATATTGTACATTTGGTGAATGCGGATTTTTCATTTGCATGTAAAAACTTAATTTGCTTAAGTGCATTCGAAAATAAATTGTCTCTTTAAGAAGGGTATGTTGCAGCTAGAGTCGGTGCTTTTATATTTCCGCTCTAAAATATACTGTAAACAGTCATAATGTGCGTTAAAACATTCCAAAGTAGTCTGAAATTGTGTTTCAAAATACCTGGATAAACCTGGAAATTTGGTGTCAAAATGGAGTTGGCAACCCTGATATTTTTTTCGTTTATCGTACTTGCCAAATTTCTTTAAAATTTTGAAAATTACTCGCAGATACAGGGTTCTTGTTGATGAACCACGTGTTGAAATAACTCCTTTCTGGGCACTTTTTCGTTTTTGAGATTGCACTACTATGAGCTTGACCCGTGATCTGGTAGAGTCCAGCGCAGATAATTCTGCCGTGCGATGCGCCAAACAACTAAAGAAGCAGTGTTGCTAATGGAGCAGATACAAAAATCGCTGCAGTGCGCCGATGCACAGCTGTTACGTACAACAATAAAATTAGAGAATTCAGGTCTATCTAACGTTGAGTTTTAAACGTCATGCATTATACCAGGACTAGGATTAATATGTACTAACAAGTGGCTTTGTATGTAGCTACATACATATGGACTAAAAATTCGCAAAATATGAACTAACACATAAGTAAAATTACCAAAAATGCTGCAAAGAAGACTTCTTCATACGATTCCTTATTTGAGTGATTTCAAACAAAATAAAAAAATATATATATTATTTTGCATTGTATGACAATCAGTTTTTGTCACCTACTTTTTTTATCCTAGGTTTTCGTTATTTTATATTTTTCTGTAACTTCGTATCCGCTTGAAGCTTCGGTAGAAAAACACCACGTTTCTGAACCTTTTGTGTTTTTCTGCTTTTGTCAACTTTTCCCCCTTTCGGTCGTAGGAGCTCGGAACCAACAAATGTGCTGTGATAAATCTTTCACTGTTTTTGAGCGACTTTTGTGCATTTGGCGACGGAAAGTCAACTTGGGAGGCCAATTACTGAAGGAACATGTTACGTACCGGATGAGGGTAGAACTATTCTTTTCACCCCATTTCTAAGGCAACACGTGTGCTTGAAGAAGCTGGACCAGGCAAAAAAATGGACGCTTGACCACCAACGTCGTAACTTCAGATTCCCGCGCCTAAAAGTCAGTCCGTTGTATTCGAAGTTTCAAGCTGTCTTTATATAGTGGCAGAACGAACAAACAAGTACAGTCTAGCGCCAGTTTTCGAACCGACAACACCTCTGCGACAGTCGGAGTAAAGATTCGGGACTTTGTCTTTTTCTACCGCGCCGTGTATTTTATCCTGCGTGAGTGAGTGACAGTGACTAGTTGTACGAATACGCAGTGTTAATTGGTGACCTGTGCACTGGATTCGCGTTATTCGTTTTGTGACGAGGAACACTAATACCACTATGGCGGGCTAATCACGAGAGAAGGAGGGCCTGGGGTCTTCCTAGCCTGCATGAAGCCGACAACGCAGCAGATCATCGCTCAGCGTCGCGACGTCACGCCACTAAAACGCCGCCACAAACGCTACAAAAGCCACAAACGACACATCACCACAAATGACGCCCACAGCCCGATTAGAAGCCAGGAAATGATACCGCCGAAAGCCGAAGCCGAATCAGCATCCTAGAGTACTTCGACGCCGACACCGACGCCCGACGAGAATTCTACGGAGAGAGAGAGAGAGAGAGAAATTGGAAGATGAAGCGACACCAGCCCACACTTAGATCTACCGTCTAGAAGAGAAGATTGAGATAATGAAGCGACACCTACTGCGTCTTGAGACGACGCCGACGTCCCGCGTGAGATTAGCAGCGAGAATCCACGAGTACCCCCGGTAAAGGAACTTCGCCCGTTTTTCGCCGTCCCCCGAGTAGAGAGAGAGACGATGCGAATCAATTAATCGCTCCATTACGAGGCCGACAAGATGACAGAGAGGCTGTTTTCCCTCGTCTATGATCGCCGTGATGTATAAGAATAGAAGGAAAGTGTGTCAAAGAAGATTGCGAAGTGCTACAAAGAAGTAGCGTGGGGAAGTGTTAGTGTGGCAAAAAGGACCGCGGATTGACGTCACCACGCCGTTTAGAGGACTACGGTAAACGTCGCTGAAACGTCTAGAACGCCGAGATGGTATAGTATACTACTGTTAATTTTCTATATGTGTGAGTGATCATCTACCCAAGCCTCCAAAGATCGGCCGTCGGACGAAAGGATACCAGTATTTAAAAATTAAAAGTCGCAAAGGTATTGATTAAATTATTTCTTGCCAACATCATCTAAATTAAACAATTGCTTATTAGGAAGATCGATTCACAGCATACTGTTGTTTTTTCCACGCTCTGCGCCGAACTGTTGAGTAATATTTTTGTTTATGTCACCTTATATGCTTTACTCGGTAATATTTGATTAAAACTGCATAAATCGTGTATCTATTGCTGAGATCACCTCTCAAGTTTGCTAAGGGAGGAAGTAAGTTAACTTCGTGCTATTTTTAAATATATATTCATACATAAGTGTCTTCACTTTCCAGTCTGTAAACATGTGTGTCTTACAGTTGACATCTATGTTGCACGAGTTGCGTGCCCTGCCTAACGTTACTGAAGTTCCAAGGCGCATTAGTAATAATTTAAACAATAATTGTTTAAATGTTTTGGTAAATTGCAAGAATAAAAAGTTTACGTGTCATGCCCGTTGGCAGAATGTAATGAGCACGCGCAGATGAAAGTTTAGTATCTGTAATTCTAAGCCAATTAACGTCTTCGGGCGCAGTTTAATATTCATAAGAAAAAACTAAATATTGCATGGTGTCTAAAAAAGGGCCAATGTATTTATCTTAATGTAATTATTCCCCTGCGGTATGAGAGAGTGTGTGAATGCTTGAATGATAGTGAGGGGCTGTGTAATCTGTCTATTGTTGTGTGTTATATAATATACATTTTTGTTATTTATGATTTGACTATGATTTGTGTTTAAACATATAGTATACTTATCCTCATAACTGGTGGTATTGATATTTTAGTTCAACGTTAAGTCAGCAAAGCATTTCTGCTGGCTAACATCAATTATTATTATTATTGATTATTAATATTATTATTCAACGTCACTTTATGCACGAGTCGGCTATTCGTCGGGGGTAAAAACCGATCCGGTCACACGTACCCTGGAATCAAAACCGTTAGCTGGGCCCGGCACCTAGGAAGGGGACTTCGGTCTCCGGACTAAGTGTCAAACATAGGTCATATTAAAGGGCCCGGTGAGAATTGCATTAATGCACTGGTGGCGTTCTAACTTTTCACTCCCAAAACCCGTATACACTGGTATGGAACTGCAACGGCAGATAATAACATGCCAACGTGTTAAACCGCTACAATTGCACCATAACACTCCTCCTGAAGCAGTATTATTATTTCCTCTCTGAGATCGGCGACAGTCGGTTGCCTTTGTTGTACATTTACAAAGGATGCCGGCTTCCACAACAATAACAAGTACATATACTGCCACTAGACGATAAGCTGCGCGGCTTTTTCTTTTGTTATGAACCAGGGCCGGCGCTAGTCATTTTGCCTCCCTGGGAGGTGCCGGCAGATGCCGCTCTATTTCGACCCCCCCCCCGGTCATTACGCAGCAACGGAAAATTGAAAATCAATATATTCCTAACTAAAACATCAAAATATAAAATAAATAATGAGACTTCTTATGCTATTTCAATACTATTCAGCGCAAAAGAATATCTCGCTCGATCACAGTTTTCAATAGGCTTATTTTTTTCTTCTCTTCAAATTTTGCCGCTCTGGGCGATGGGACGGTTCGCCCTCCCCTTCCGCCGGCCCTGCTATGAACTTGGTCACCCATCAAAGCATGGCAATTTTAACACAGAAAACAATATGTATCGTATTAAGCAGCAAAAATGACAGCCTCCTCTATGCAATTTCTACAAGAACACGTGCCGGAGCCAGAGTTGAAATGATGTTGGAGCCACATAATTTATTTATTTTGAATAATTCCAAAATTATGAAATATGAACAATTTGTTGCTGCTGTTCGCTGCTCTCTTGCCAAAATGCTTTATTGGGATGCTAACACCATGACTGGCTTCCTCCTTCTTGAACTCGTGCACGTTGCTTAGAATTTCCCGAGCTTGGCTATGCAAGGTTTTTGATTTCAACTTCGACAGAACTGGAGGCATTATGGAATTTAACGTTCATTAGCAAACACACACTTTTACATACACACACGCAATACACGCACACAACGTCAAACCGGTCAAATACTTAGTATAAAATAAAAATATGGTGCTTCCAATCCAACAAAACTCACCGCCACTTTACCTGCCTTTTCCCCTTCCGTGACAGAAATAGTGCTTCATTATTAAGTTGGCAACACTAGTTACTAGCTAGCCAATGAACATGCACTGCATAAAAGAAGCAAGCACTACGCCGTGCTATATTGCCACATTAGCGTCCCTACCGAACGGTGGGAACCGCGAGCTGGAGCACTATTCAATTGTTTTCAATGATGTTTGCGCGAGTGTGTCCAGGAATGGAATGACAATGTGGCAACAATAGCGAAGGTTTTCGAGCAGGGTAGAACACATGGTGCTAAGAGAGAGGGAGGCGAAACGAAAATTCGTTTCTACGCAACGGCAAATTTACGTGTGTGGCACTCTACAACATTTTTACAACAAGGTCTGACGCCGAAACTGTAATAAACTTCAATTGTCGCACAAATTATGTGCAGTGGATGCACCTGCAGACATTTCTCTATATAACGCACCCGTTTTTATGATCGTGCGGTTCATTTATAGCCTCGTAAGCAGCTAATAGAGTACGCCGTCAGAACTTATTTTTCGCAGACATCATTGTGCTAATAGCAATAATTTCGCCAGATCGTAAATACGTATGAGATTTACATGTAACTTGTACTGGAAGCATAAGTTATTTTTGTATATGAAGAGGTTTAACGAACTTACCCAAGCTAACGCGAAAAAGTGTATGAACAGTGTGCCGTTCCAATCAGGAAAATCTGATTAAGTTAGGGAACTTGACTGGTTTTTTTCCTCTGTGGAAAAACAAACGTTTTTGTAGTAGGATACCCAATACATTACAGAATGTTTAAAAGTCAATACCAACCAGCAGTGGATAAACTCGCTACAGCAGATGTTACTCATGCAACGACGAACGTTTAAGTGTGGTTCCTTCGCGGTTTCTGGTCTCAAAGAAGAAACCCTGTTTTCAAAAAGTGCTCTTTAACTATCATACGTTGGCTTATCATCTTGTTATCACTCTGCAAAGTATGTTTACACTGGATTTGAATTTTTTGAAACCTGTTTTCTCAATTTCAAACAGTTAGGTAATTTTATTTTAGTTTGTGTAAGGGAGAATTCACACCGAAGAAACACGCGACACGAGACACGTGTCGCTTGGAAGCCAACACTCGGTAATCAATGCAACCTTTCAAACCAAAGAGTCACGGCAAGATGCATGTGTCGCTTACGTACCTCTGGGACTGTGCCGTTTTCTCAATACCGTGGGTACATGTTAATTCATTCATAAAAACTTCAATACTGTAAAGATTTACGAGTAAAATTCTTCGGCTAAGGGCATTGACTTAAAAAAAATACCGTGACATGGTTTCACAAAGGTTGAGAACCATTTCTCTAGCGTTTAGGTATTCGCTTTATTCAGGCTGAAAAGTCTAGCGTATACAGTTTGAGGTCAGTGCATATTATTTCTCAGTTTTCTCATGCACAACATGCCTCTCCCAAGTTTCAATAACTTGCACAAATTTTACAACGCAATTTACATGTAACAATGTCTCTTGTTACGTTATTTTCGGGTGACTAATAAACTGATTAATGCAATTATATGTATCGGTACCATCATGCGAACTGAGCAAGAAACCAGTGTCGCTTGCCGCGTGCATCTTGTCTCTTCGGTGTGACGCATGCTGCATGTCGCGTGTTTCTTCGGTGTGAATTCTCCCTAACAGTGAGGAATTATGATAAAAGTTACGTTTTAACTTTGTTGTGTGGACAAATTATGTTTGTGTGATATACTGATTATTATCTTTAATTAAATGTAGAAGCATTACGTTCAAAGTTCTACTTTCCTGTTCTAAACTTAGTTATGTGTAGGCTTAGGTTTACGTGCACTGATATCCCTAAACATGTACTTAGTGTGAAAACCTTGAAAGCTAAGGTAGTTAAATTTTTATTAAATTGTAGCATCTTGATGAAAACTAAAATCTCAAGTAAATGTCTAAATCCACCAGGCATTAAATATGTATTAAAATGTATCTATTTTTTATAAACTATCTTCCAATCAAAACAAAACAACTGTGAATTCTTTAACTAGTCCATCGCAATGTGTATTTGCTTTTACGCAATGGACCAAGTAATGGTCTGTGCTGCATAATGCATTAATTAATTAATCGTCAACTTGTTGTTCGACAGAATTATTTTCTAGATTTTTAGCAATAAATTATTAAGATAGCAGCTAATAAGATCAACAGAAAAGAAGCATAGAAAATAAACCAAGATTTTAAATTAATGATACAAGGAATCAGATTACATTGTAGATTCAAGTATGATCTTAGCATTTATTTTCTCTTGATGCACTAATAGTGGTACTTTAGTATTATGCGGACTACATCCAATTAGTACGCTATACGTACCTAACCTAACTCAACCTAACCTTCATATGTAATTAGTACGCCATAAGAACCTAACCTAACTAATTAGATATGAAGGTTAGGTTGAGTTAGGTTAGGTACGTATAGCGTACTAATTGGAGATAGTCCGCATAATACTAAAGTACCCTAAAAGTTCATGCGATAAGTTTCTAGATTGTTGTGATATTCATCCCTGAAATCTAAACAATAATTTGTGACCACCCTATTTTATTTCGGACACATGCCTTATTTCGTTTAAAAGTTAACGGTTGGTTGATTTAATTGATGTCTATTATTTGTACTATAGTTGAGCCGCTGTGGTCCAGTCGGTAGGGAGACCTGGTTTCGATTACCAAAGTGGGCGATTTCACGTGCATGGAGCTGCTCTGGGCTTCACCCAGCCGCTAATAAATGGGTACCTTGTGGGGGAGAGAAGGCTGCCGAATTGTGCTGCTGATCACACAATCTTCACAAATATTCATTATAAATGTGTAGGGACGTAAAGTTTTAGTTTTATTTTTCCCTATATTTCGATGCTATTTTTTTACTGCAATTCGGTGTTATTTTTCGCGGTTAGGGCAAAATTCGATGTTATTAATTTAAAATCGGGTATTTTTACATGCATTTTTACTGTACCTTCTATGCTTAATATTTTCACATTGTTGTAGTTCTGAAATATTGAGACAAATTTTAGTTTTAATTACAAAAAAAAATATTGCTTACCTTTGTGAGAAATGGTCAAATTTCTTCCATTTGGAAAACTATTTCATCTCATCAGACACTAAATATCAAATGTTTATTGAATGATGATACCCAAATCTTTGAACACAATCGTGCACATCACATTTCCATAACAATGCCAAAAAATCCCTCTACGACCTCAAAATATCGTTTTGTATACACACACGCACATACAGGCCTTCCCCCCCAAAACACAACAGATGTTTCTCCCTGAAAATTTTCCTCTTCCAACGAAATTTCCCTTCTGGGAAGATCCCCCCCGAGCGATTTCTATTTCAGGACGAGGTTAAGCACTCAGTCATTTCTGCGCCAAACTGCAATGAATGAGCGTGACAATCTGTTTTGAATGAAACTCTCACCAGCTAGGCTATACTTACACAAATACATTTAAACACTTTATTTTGCTTTCCTCCACTTTTCGGTGTTATCGTTGAAATGAAAACTTCACGTCCCTATAAATGTGGATCCCTACCCCCCCCCCCCCATTGTGCCTTGAGGATATATTGCAATGTACGGGGTGTAGTTTTACCGTCTGTTACCACTGTTTTGGTATTCATTGTGGACTGGATGAAATAACGATAGATGAACTTACTAATAATTTAAACGGCCTTCCCGAGAACGTAGTGCTAACGCCGTCAGTGGGTCCGATGAAGGCACATACTGGTTCGGATTCTTCTTTAAACTTAAGCTCCAATCCCGATTAGTCTACCTGTGTGCATAAAGTTGACTTAAAACTAAATAAAATCTGTGATAATCCTTTATGTTAAACCTGTATAAGTACCTCGCATATATTGTTTTCTAATGGTAACCTTCGCACATCCACAGAATAATCTAAATTTACTGTGAATTTTGCTAGAGAACGAGATTGTCCAGATTTTTCGGTGAATACTTTGTTCCACTTACGCGAAGGAAAGATAGGGTAAAAGAAGGGATGTTCGCTATGCTGGGAATTTCGCCGTACTTGTGGTATTTGTAATCGTAGATAGAAACTATAGGTTGGAAACACTCACTGATGCCTGTAAAAAATCAAGTATTATGTGCCTTGTTTCCACTGAAAACTACAGTGTGGTGAGCGAACTAGCAAGCAAGCTGTGCAGTTTGGAATGCGCAGTTGCGTCTACACAGAAGACAAAAAAAGGTGCCGAATTTCAATACTACGTTGGAAATTGTCATTTCGTGGCAGTTAAGAATTATTTTTCTTCCTTTTAATTATTGTAACGTCAAACCTTAAGAATGTCGTGAAAAGATTTGCTTTGGAAAGCGTGCATGTACAAGTAAACATAAGTTGTTTTATTTCGACTATGCATTTGCTGGTAAATTCGCCAGAGTAACAGAAAATGTGTCGAATTTCCCTTCTTACAGGCGATCTTTCACACACAACTTGTTCACAATGCACATGAACATTTAGGCCTATGTTTCTTAAAGAGTTTGTATTGTATCTTTTTAAGCAGTTTTGTATTGTCATTTGTAGGCCTTTTACACTTTGTTTGAGTTTGAGTTGCTGTTTTAAGTCCACTTTATGCACAGTAAGGCTAATCGGGACTGGACCTACAGTTTAAAGTGGAATCCGAACCACTTGTGCCTCCACCGGATATCGAACCCGGGACCCCTTGATTACAAGGCAATGACGCTACCACTGCGCCATGGGGGAGGCCCTTTTACACTTTGTTGTCTGACTTATTGGCAACAAGTTGGTATTTCATACACTTAAACTGACGATAAAATGATAAATAAGTTACAGTATATGGCAAATTTCCCAGCATGTGGAATTTAGTATTTTTAATATTACGTCATAAGTATAAGGAACACAGTATTTGTGTTATATTCCTCATAATCCACAATGACTAATTTTTGTATCGTATAAATTTTGTCCTCCCCCAATTCGTTTAGAAGGTAAAAAAAACGAAAAGCATTTTGGTGGCGAACTTACCCTCCTTTATCCTACTCCCAACCCACAGTCGATATTTTGATACAGGTCTCACGTATTCGGACTCGCATAGCTGACACGCAACGGAGGGTGCAACTGGTTGGCCTTGACCGTCTGCTAACGTATGTTACCTTAATAGCCTTCGTACGTGATGCTGCAAAGGAACAATGAGCGTTTCCGGGAAGGAAATGTAGCGAGCTCCATCCATTCCATTTGCATTGTTGAAACTGGCCACTGATGACGGGCAACGATAGATACTGAGTATCAGATGCAGAGACTGTTATGGCAGGCGAGTAGGAAGATTGGATGGAGTTCAACCATTTAGTTTATTGATGGACTGGTTCTATCAGTATCTGCTAGTGTATCAAATTATCGATATAATTGGCACTTAAAACCCTTAAACAACTGAACGTGTTTGTTTGCCGGCGAACACGTGAACTACGGACATGCTTTTAGCGGGAAATTTAAACTTCCGCATGCTTTTGAATAAAATGTTATATCTCTGGAACTAAGAACCGTAGAGATACAAATTATACCTCGTTTTGTTCAGTACAATTAGGCTATAAGACTGCGGTAGATCAAAAATTTCCGAATTCGGTTAGAAGAAGAAGAAAGGAAACTATTTTTTGCACGAAATTTGAAATTCATCGGACCCCCACAAAGGCAACCCCAGGACGTGAAAGTACAATTTGGTACCTGCATATTGTCTGATATGTTTTCCATTCCCGTGGAAAAAATTGCCCACTTATTTCTTTTCCTTGGTAGAAGTGTGCTTCCAAAGACCAGAATTGAGAAATGAGCGATGATGTCAAAATCAACGGGAAAAAAATGCACGTAATTTTCAGGACATCGCCCCAAATTACCTCACGACTCATGCAGAACTCAAAACATGTATCTCCGACAATTATTCGAGTCACAGTGTCACAGTATGTCCTAAAAGTTACATAATAAGAGAAAAAGCTCCTTGTTCGATTATGGAACAAGACGTAAGGTATAAATTGTTAAGTGAGAGACGAGGCCTTGGGTTAGCTTTTATGATTGTCGACACGCATGATCATGCATTGATGTGTGTGTCCTCAATGTATTTGCCCCATTTTCATTGAGGGGTAAAGGCGGTCTGAGGTCTCGTTCTTGGTCTCCTTTCGATTTATAAACCACCCCTCTTGTCTCAAAGGGCAAGTGTGACTCGTCGCGAGTCTCGAAATATATAGTGTAAAGGATATGTAGACAGGGCCTTATTGGTTTAGTCGGTATGGCGTCCAGCTGCCACGCGGGAGTCCCGGGTTCGATTCCTGGGATGGCTATTTTCCCAGCCACGTTCCTGCAAAGAACTGGTCTACAGTTCACCCAGTCTAATAAATGGATATCTTGGTGGGTAAAGGCGGCCGGAGCGTGGTGATGATCACATGACCTCCAAAAATGACCGAAATTTTGAATGTGTGGGGCCTTACTTCCACATCTCCCCCATGTCATTGTGCAGAGGGCAGTTTTAAGAATACAATTATACAGAGTAGCTCAAAAAGTCATTTAACACCCCCGGTACAAGACCACTGCAGCGCGCAACATGGAAATGGTGATGACCAATCGTTATCAGGCCAAGGGGGAACCACATTGACGCCACCCGCGCGGTCGGCGGCCATCTTGATGTCCGCCATTTTGAATTCAACTTTAGAATTTTAAATGGGAAGGGGGTAATATGATATATCAACTCAGGCTAGAATTTCACGAGAAATGCAATGGTGAAGGTTTTTTTATGTATATTTAACCAGTAAAAAGTTAAGTCTGAATTCTTGTACCAATTTGCTCCTTTTCGAGGTGTTAGAAAAATGCCTTAAAATTTGTTTAGCGCATCGGTAATGCATCAAGATTTAAGTGACGTCTAGGGAGAGAAGTTCGCATGCCATTGCACAAGATTTTAATCGGATACATCCATGAAGAGCTGCGCATTATGAATGGTTGTCGCGATCAATTTACAGTGTGACGCTTCCATTGAATTAAAAGTCCTTCACAGTGACAAGGCTAATGTTTATGTTCATAAGGAAGTTCATAAACAGAATATGCGACCCTTGTCATCTGATAACTAACTTTGGACAGGAACTGCTTCACAACGTTCCCATAGTGTTCTGGTGATCCTTCCTATTGAAAAAAAAACTCTGTAAAAAGTACCTTCTTCTATAAGCAAGGATGAAAAAACCTATTTATTGAACAAATCCAAGTAGCCCTAAGCATTTAAGGTTCCGTTTATGGAAAATTGACTAACCAATCGTGTTTCACACAGCACGCCACACCATTAACTTACCAGCACTAACCATTCATCTTTGATATGTCGAAAAAATGGGTTGTCAGATGAAAAGCATAGAATATTCTGTTTATGAACTTCCTTATGAACATAAACATTAGCCTTGTCACTGTGAAGGACTTTTCATTTAATGGAAGCCTTACACTGTAATTGTTCGCGACAACCATTCATAATGCACAGCTCTTCGTGGATGTATCCGATTAAAATCTTGTGCAATGGCATGCGAACTTCTCTCCCTAGACGTCACTTTAATCTTGATGCATTACCGATGCGCTAAACAAGTTTTAAGGAATTTTTGTAACACCTCGAAAAGGAGCAAATTGGTACAAGAATTTAGACTTAACTTTTTACTGGTTAAATATACATAAAAAAAACCTTCACCATTGCATTTCTCGTGAAATTCTAGCCTGATTTGATATATCATATCACCCCCTTCCCATTTAAAATTCTAAAGTTGGATTAAAGGTGGCGGACATCAAGATGGCCGCCGACCGTGCGGGTGGCGTCAATGTGGTTCTCCCTTGGCCTGGCAACGATTGGTCATCACCATTTCCGTGTTGCGCGCTGCAGTGATCTTGTACCGAGGGTGTTAAGTGACTTTTTGAGCCACCTTGTATATTCACAGTGCTTTTGTTCCGGGAAGAAAGGTTCTGGTTACTCTTCATTGGTTTGTTCATATGTTCATCATAAGAGCTACTCAAAATAATGTAGTATGTTCATAAATTATCACCTGTAAAAATGTGCCGGTACAGTGTACCGTTGCGTACCGCCATAAAAGAATGCATTGTACATAGTTTGTCACCGCACGTCGATTTGTTTTGAAGCTACGGACTCTCGTAAACACGATTTTATCCTGAATGTTTGGAACCTTGTTATACAAGTTCATCTGAATGTATACAACCACGTTACAGGTCCATCTAAATGTATGCAACAACGTTAAACATGTTTACGTGAATGTATGTATGTAACAACGCTGTGCAGGTTCACCTGAATGTATGCAACCACGTTGTACAGGTTAATCGGAATGTATGCAACCATGTTAAACAGGTCCATCTAAATGTATGCAACCACATGGTGTCTACTGACCTGGGAAACCTGGAATTAGCCTGGAATCTACTTTTGTACCTGGATAACCTGGAAAAAGGCTGGAATTTAACCAGAAACCTGATTTTTTTCCTCAAAATTACCATTTTCTCTACATATGTCCACTTCACTTAGGGGCTTATGTTTTGTGAGTAGCTACGTGGATGACTACCACGGAGATACCTGAGCAGAGTCTGTCACTGCCTCCACTTGAATTTTGGGGGAAAGCTGCGATTCAAGGGATTTATTCGTTAATTTTGAGAAAGTCCGTGAATGCTGGGTCCTGGATATGACCAAGTATGTATGAGTATGAGTAAATTTTGTAAAAATAAAGTTACTGGCCATTCCCCATCGAAGAAGAATAAGCAATAACATGTAATTATATAAATTAACATATGCTTGGAATTTAAATTAATATTTTTTAGAACTTTTGTAGTAAAAACAAAATGTAAAAACATACTACTACCAATAACAACTTTTCTTTGTTTAAAAAAATACAGACCTGGAAAATAATATAAATACACCTGAACAAACTTGGAATTTAAAAACAGACATTTTGTAGACACCCTGAACCAACGTAAACAAATTTAGCTGAATGTATGCAACCACGTTGTACAAGTTCATTGGAATGTATGCAACCATGTTGTACAGGTTCACCGGAGTGTATGCAACCACGTTGTACAGGTTCACCTGAATGTATGCAACCACGTATAGGTTAATCTGAATGTATGCAACCATATTGTACAAATACAGAGTTGCCACTGCTACCAGTTGCAATTACTTTAAACAAAATGCTTGACTTATCTCGATTATACAGTGTTGTTAAATTGCCATTGTGTGAACATAGGTCCTACCTGTAATTCTCAACATCAGTTATTCAGTTTGCCACGGACATCTGAGCATTAGTGATAGTGGATGTTAAAAGTAATTTTTGGCAACGTGGAACAAGACAAACTTTGTGAATGCCATACCTTAACATTTTTGTGTGTGAACCAGAGTTCCTCGCCAGCAAAGGAAAGAGAAGTGAAATAATGCTAGAATCCCTTCACGTTTTCACACCGCAGAAAATGACCTTGATACACAATGCACGTAAAGCACTACCCAACGTTCGGCGGTGATGAAGCGAAAAACTTGCCTAATACCTTGCCCCTGCTGTGTCGACGAGTCTCTTGATAAAAGGAAGCCGGCGCTTTTGGGGATTTTGTTCCGGAAGAGTCCCATCTGGGACCGAGGGTGAGAGGCGTTCAGAGAAAATTGGTTTCAAAGAAGGCTTAAAGTTGGGCTCCTGAAATCAAAATTAGGAACGGTTAAAGTGAGACGCTTCTATTTTGTTCAGGATTTCGTGGTTGGTTTTTCTATGAGTAAATTGTATATATTCTTCTGAATATAGAGTTTATTCAAGTTTTCAAACATTAAAGTGGAGTAGTTTATACAGCGTGCTAAGCCGTGTTACCCTGCTCCCGTGTCGGGCAACAGTGTTTTTTTTCCTTATTGGAATATTTATTAATGTGTTAAATATTTAGGTAATTACGTGTATAAAAATATGTATATGTGATTGTAACGAGTGCACTCCCGGTCCCCGAAATGACGTGTCAATCATACCCCGGCACGGGGCCAAACGTCGTTATGTGTACGGGAAACCGGTCGTGACTCACGGTCCAGTTATCAAGTTCGGTACTGAGACGGTCGTTTATTGTCATACTATTGCGAGGCGGAGATTAATACCTTGAAATGTTACACTGTTTTGTTTACCTTTGATATGTAGATTCGAACAATCATAAAACACTAATAGCATAATATCTGGTACCTGAAAAACGTCAAATAACAACACTGCCGAACGGTAAAAAAGTGAATATATATTGTAACAACAAAAATATTGCAATCAACAACTGTTTACAAAGCCTCCTCACTCTCACAACATTCACTCTATCTCTCTTTCACACACATGAGGTATTTTTACATGTGAAGTATGGATACAAATCATGGATCTCATTAACATATCATTCCTTTTAATTTTAAACCTTAATGTGAATTTAGGGCATTTGTCTGCCAGCTCCTGTGCTCTTTTAAATTAACTTAAGTGCCAGCCCTCGGAAAGCGGTTAACTAAGACAATTGGGTCGGCGTGGTTAAATCTTTCGTTCGAATGAACGTATGCATCGAGTCGTAAGCACGACATTATACAAGTTTCTCGGACGGGGGTATTACACACCAACCTCTCTCGTCCAATGAGAACAACTACTCAATTACATAGTGATGCAAAAACTTAATTGGCTCCAGCTGCCGGAATACACTAATCAATCGTCGGCGCGAGCAAAAATTACCTTAAAAACCACTATGCAACAAATAATACTATTTCACGCACACGACCTTGCAATAAAAACAACTACGCTTTCCACAATTAAAAAGGACTCATCAGTCAACTATCGACAAATTAAATGGCGCGACGGGGCGGTCGGTTACACAAGAAATGGAGCACACTTTGACAATTTATACTAAATATTAAAGAAATGAAATGGAGCTTCTAACGCTGAATGCAGACAATTAAATTAGAACATCTGACCATGAAATAACCCTTTTTTACAACAATACCAAAAATTGTCAGAGACGGAAATTAGGTTCGGGGTTTCCTGAGTAACTTTGCAAATAAGTGAGGCTTCGGCGTTAACTGTACGGTGTTGATACTGACGACGCACGTTTACATGGACATGAGACCCTCTGAAGTATACTGTACCAGACTCTGCTACATGGCGTGGTCATTCATCTCTCCTGGACGCGGGACTTGCACACGGTTCCATTGTGGCGAAATTGTCCTCCGAGGTCGATCGCGACGAAGAATAATTGCGACGATATGGTGTACTTGCACCTCCTCAGAACTTCGGGCGTTCCTCTTGTCACTAGCGTCGGGTGTACGTGGTCACGCGCCGGTTCGGAATCTCTCTGGTGACGGGCTTCGATTCGGCGTCGTTCTGGAAGCGTCGTTCTGGAGTCGTCCTTCAATCTCTCCCTCTGGCTTCGATCGGCGTCGTTCTGGAGTCGTCTTTCAATCTCTCTCTCTGGTGACGGGCTTCGATCGGCGTCGTTCTGAAAACGTCCTTCGGGCTTTGGGCAGTGTTTGGCTTTGGCGTCGTCTGGCTGGCTTCTGCATCGTTGCGGGTGCCGGGGAAGCGACGGCCCCCTTCTCTATCTTCTTTAGCCCTCCATCCTTATGTAGTCCACGCTTGGCAAAAACAAATCACCGCGTAATCTTCACCAAAATAAGGCGCACACTGGTAACTCTCTATCTGCAAGTCGCTCACAGTACGTAAGGAAACAAAGTTCACGGACACAAGGCAATGATCACGCGAGAGTGTAGCGCGGAGATGCTCTCTCTGTGAAATCCGGGTAAAAACTGTGTCTGGGATGGTAGCACCGTATATTTATAAGAGAATCAAATTCGTCCGTTGAAACCCACGCTCAGGTAGCTTGGCTTCGCTTTTGGAGGAGATGCGAATGACCTGTGTCCATTGTCTTGAAACTCGGTCACCGAGGCGTCTTCGATACTTGCAGGCTTGGGGTCCAGCTGATATCTCTGGTCATCCGTGAACATGGGTTCGAACGCCTGCTGCGACTCAAGCCCGGTAGCGGCGAAAATAATCTTTCCTTATCTCCGTGTTGGTGCAAATATGTCATGTTCTAAGCGGCGGCTGTCACTCAAGAAAAACCCGTCCCCAGCTCCCGACGTCTGCCTCGGATACAAATTCATCCACAAAATCAAGAACCTCACACTTTTATATTTGAACATAAAATGAATCAATAAACAAAAAATAATTTATATCGAACTGAGTTTCACATGTCACTAGATACCGTGACATGATAAGGGTATCTCAATTTGTTATGCATTTTTAGGTTCTTATATATTCCATGTATAAAATCCATGTAGTTCTGTTCTTTCTTCGTGTTACGAACGTTTAAGGAAAAGGAGGGCAGTTTAGCTGTTAAAGATTAAAAATTTTGAAAGATGGCCGTTGGCAACAGATGCCAACCAAACATATATAAACTCCAAGATGAGAGTGGGGGAGGTCGGCTGTTGGAACTGAGACGTGGAAGGGAGGGGCTGTTTTTGCTTCAAACAGCTAGGACCGGAGGACAGGTCTCCTGAAACGGATGCTGTAAGAGATTGGATTGCCGGGCAAGCTAGTGCCTTGGTATCCAGTTTACAGGTAAAAAGGTAGTTTGTACTGGATGTTATTTCGAAGTAATTACGGTGCACTCGCGCCTGTTAAGACGTTTCTTGGAGCAACGCGAGTCTACCTAGTGACAAGCGTACTCCTGATGTAATTCATGAAATGTAAACCATCCAGGTACAAACAATACAGATTTCCAACATCAAAATTAGAGTTTTGGCCCGATACTTAAAGAAATGAACGTTCGGATACGACTTGTATATACTTCAAATTTTACGTTAATTAAACTCATAGAAAATATCCAAAATTCCGGTTTTAATTTCACAGATGCTGGACAAGGTAATTTATTCCCTTATAGCAATAAGGTTTCGCAAAGGTTATCCGTTGTTTCTTGTAGTTAATAATATAATTATGTTGACTTGTAGCAACCCACGTGCATTGTCGTACAAAGAAAGATACCCCTAGACAAATCTGAGCCGAGTACGGAGTGCACCGAACTTCGAGTGTGGAGGTAAAGTGTGGGGGGACAGGCAAGTAACAGCCGTTAAGGATTCCGGATTCGAATCCCTGCATGGATGTTTTTTGTGGGTGTCGTTTTGTCAGTTTCATCATGTCATCACTCGTCCTCATCTTCACGATTAGCCAAAAGTGGCAGAAAAGCGACGCTAAATAACAAGAATCAAATGGTCAAATGGTAAAAAAAAGGTAAAGTGCTCCCCTGTGCTTAACACCACGCCATGAAGGCGTATAGGGGGTGTGGGGGTAACGCCCCACACTTTCTTGATCCGGTCGTGAGTGGGGGTGATGTGATCAGCATCACGCCCCTGACCGCCTTTACCCCCCAGGGTTTCCCCCAGGTACCCATGTTATTCGACGCTGGGTGGACGCCGGGGCCGCTTCCATCGTTAGAAAAGTTCCCGGATTCGAACCCGGGACCTTTAGCATGGTAGTCAGACGCGTTACCGACTGAGCCACCGCGGTCAAATGGTAAAGTTTATAATGAAAGTGAGTATATCGGATGATACAGGAATAACGATGGCATGACTATGTAAAAAGTTTCTTGTAAGCTCACATTATGCTCATATGTATAATATGTTTGTATCTGAAAGTATTTAGCAGTACTCTGTTGTGATTGTACTATATTGTATTTGTATTTTGTTCTGGTACTTTGTGTAACATACCGACTGTCATTTTTATCTTTTTTTATCTTGTGCTTCGTATTTTGTAATATTGTAATTCTGTAGTTTTGTATTTTTGTAATTTTTAAAATTTATATTTAATATTTATTATAAATGTTTTTAATATGATCCTTTGTAATTAAAACTTTTGGTTCTGTTAAGGATCTTTTACTAAATAAATAAATAAATAAATAAATAAATATATGCTAATCAGGATCGATTGATTGATAGATTTGGTTTATTTTACTTCGCTTTTCTACCACTTTTGGCTAATCACGACGATGAAGATGAGCGATGATGCGATGAAATTGATGCAGGAACATTGACAAAGATTCGAGCTCGGGGCCCTGGCGTGCAATCGTAGTATATTTTAATTATTATGGACAACGAACTCCAACTTCCAGTCATTCAACCATCGTTTTCCAATCAGGAAATATTCAGAAACATCAGAGGAATGCAGTGTCTGACAGCACTGAAGCTCTTCCTGGTCATCAGCGGTATAAACATGTAAACGGACGAAATCCAGGAAGAGGCTACAGTCCTGACTGTGCATTTGTTTAGTAAATTGAATTGCAATAAATGTCTGGGAGGCAGAGAGTTCGGGGTCAGTTCGAATTCAGTTATTGAGGAGCAAGTTACGATTGAATAGAGAGAGAGAGAGGAGGAGGTTCTAGAAAGAGTGTGTTAACGCTAGTCGCAAGTCAGACTCTACGTACAGTCACAGGCATAACCTCTCACGGTAGATCTTTAGTTGCAGTACAGAGACAGGTATATCCTTACATTACCCAGGCTGATTCAGTCTTGAGGGGTGTGAAACTCAAGTGTCATGTGTTGCCATTCAAGTGTGTAAATTTAGTACCTGTAGCGCCTTACCACCAAGCTCATCACGAGCGGAGAGTGCTTTACCATCAAGGATGAATGATGATTAGTGAGCTACATTCCCAAAAGATCCCCCCATACCTAAGGGTATGAGACGCAATCGCGATCTCTTGATTTCAAGTCTGCAGCGTTATCACTAAGCATTTACAAGGTCATATAGTATGCGTAGTGAACATGAAGACTACAGCCTACGCCTATTTATTGGGATATAAGGGGTGATACTTTCTGCAGACACCGAAATGACAACCTCATTCCACGTAGTACGCCCTGGACTGCCTTGTTGCAGACTAACGAGGTTCTGGCGCCTGAACACATGGCCAGTATAATCCTCTGTGTGTGTCATCAAGCCATTACTTGCATTAATAATGAACTAAATGAAATATTGTACGGTTTAAATGTAACCCTATTAAGATAATAAATAATAATAATGTGTTTGTGAGTGTCCATCGCCATTCATCCCCTTGTCGCGATCAGCCAGAAAAGCTATGTAAATTCAACCTAACCAGTGAATCAAATTACCTATTTATTAACGCATCCATAACTTCGTAATGACTAGACCTGAGATTTTTAGGTTCTAAGAAGTGTGCTTTTAGTTTCCTAAAATGGGCTCTAAAAATCCTAAAATAGGTTCTAAAAATTTTAAATTAGGCTAAAAAAAGCCTGAAGTAGTTTCCAAAAATGTAAAATTGTTCAAAATTCAGGAAAATACTGATTAGGTACAACTATTAGAAAACAAAATTTCAATTTTTGGATACGATACACAGACACTTCATATTTTTAATATAAATTTGTGTGTGTGTGTGTGTGTGGTGAGAGGCGGTAATACGTAAGGTTGAAATATAGAAAATTTCGCCTTTAAAACTAGGAATTATAGTTTAATTTTATCATGGTCCTAGAGTGACCACCCTGAATACATAACATTTTTTTTTCATTTCATATTATCCACATTCAAATTCCGAGTTTTGTCTGTGAGGATCATCTTATGTATTTTACATGATATTTCAACAAAAAGTCAGTGGTGCAAATTTGAATGTTGAAACGTTACTTTGCAGTGCATGGATGCCACAAAGCACAGAACTGAAGCGACGGTGAGCTAGACCACACGGATTAGAAATTTGCACTTTTGACCGTGCAGGTAACAGTGGCGCCAAATATTTTACTTTGTTTAGAGCTTTGAAAGACAACATAGACTTGGAGGAAGATAAATCGACAGAAAGTTCGTTTCAAACACGTTAATCATTGACTTTTTCGTACCAAGGCAAGATAATACATCTGTGTGATACAAAAATCCTTACAAACCTTAAAAAAATACAGAAAAAACTAAAAAAAAGGGTTGATTTAGGCGCACAAACCTAAAATAGGCTCTAACAAGCAAAATAGGTTATTTTAGGCACTATAAAACTTCGTCAGTTGTTCTTTTTTTAATGAAACTCTGACATAACTTATTTCTTATTTACCTGCAAAGGAAAAAATAGGTTAAAAATTTAAAATCCGAGGTCTAGCAATGACTGAGAAATATTCTTTGTTATCAGTTATCTTTGGCAGTTTAGCTTGCATCTTTTCAGAAATATACACCCCTTTCTCACACGCCGGAAAATTCTATACATTTCGCACATTCGAGTATGGAAAGTGGAGGGGAGAGTCAAGGACCCCCATTTTTTCTTATTTGTTTACTCTCCGTGACCGTGTAGAGTTTCTAAGGCTACCGGAAAAAAAAAAGAAAATAGCTCGCATACTTGACTTAGGAACCAGGTACTAATTGATCACAAGGCCACCCACTCATTCACGTGCTCGTCGTCTCAGACCAGTTCTTGTATCCTACTAGAGAGAGAGAGCGAGGGCGAGCGAATCGGAAGCAAGTGTCTGATGATGAAATCGAAATTATGTTCTAATCCAGGACTCGAGAGTATGATTAAAATTTCGGCTCCGAAACTCATTCATAATTCACTTTGTTTAGGGTAGAGGTTTTCAAACTTTTTCCAGTTGTGGCTCTCATCAGCTTCCAAAATCTGCTCGCGCCTCCCCTCAGTAATAATACGTAGATAGACAAATTCATGTGATGTGACCATGAAAGATCAACACATAATCTTCATATGTGTGTCTACTGTTGGTACACATACAAGTAATAAAGTGTGTGGAAAATACAGGCGGTATACATTTTACTTAATGGTTATATGTTGGTTCATTTCATTCATCGATACGATATTCATGAGATAGAAAGGGAAGAAAAGCTGGATGTTAAAAGGCAAGAAAAGCTGGATGTTGAAGAGAGAGAAGGCAAGAAAAGCAGGATGTTTAAGAGAGAGAAGGCAAGAAAAGCAGGATGTTTAAGAGAGAGAAAGGGAAGATAAGCTGGATGTTGAAGAGAGAGAAAGGGAAGATAAGCTGGATGTTGAAGAGATAGAAAGGGAAGATAAGCTGGATGTTGAAGAGATAAAAGGCAAGAAAAGCTGGATGTTAAAAGGCAAGAAATGCTGGATGTTGATAAAAGGAGGCAGGGAGAGCTGGATGTTGAAGAGATAAAACGGCAAGAAAAGCTGGATGTTGAAGAGATAAAACGGCAAGAAAAGCTGGATGTTGAAGAGATAAAACGGCAAGAAAAGCTGGATGTTGAAGAGATAAAACTGCAAGAAAAGCTGGATGTTGAAGGGATAAAAAGGCAAGAAGAGCTGGATGTTGAAAGTAGACATACAAAAATGTTTGGATTTCTTCATTTAATTGTAGTCATCTTTATTCTAACAACTTGCTCAATGTATGAAACTTCATCTTTCAGCTTTCATCTTTAATCCTTCTATTACAAAGCAGCAACTTCCCTTTGAAGGCTGACACCTTGCCTGATACGTGCAGGATTCCCTTGTACCTTGTAGACACACATTCAGAACATTCAGTTTGTGAAAAAAATAAGAAACGAATGCCAATTTCTGTGCACAATCAATTAAGTTTTCAGCATTGGAATGGCTTTCCTTTCAGAGGCGCAATAACGATTTTTTGTCTGGGGCGGGGACAAGTACCAGGTTAAACGTACCAATAATAATAACAATAAGAAGAAGAATGGCATTATTATTATTATTACTAGTGGTAGCAGTGGTAGTATCAAAGACGTTATTATCTTCATAAATTACGCAAAAGGGGCCAAGTCGGTGCGTAAGCATTTGTTTGGGACAAGCTATTTGAAATATTCTTTCAACACCGTCAATTTCACATTAGCTAATAATGGAAAACAAGCACAAACTGTATTTTTGAATGGCAGGAAATGAATGATAAATGCATTCCGAAGATAATTCTTTAGATACATATAACATGTTTAACTTTCATGTGCAACATATGTTTTACACATGTGCAACATGGAGCGACATAAAATAACAAAATACATAGGGGAGAGTCGTACAGTACCGGCCACCTTAAGCTTATTGATCATAACTGATAAAGGATTAGGAGATAGTCGGATTGAACATACTAATATGATATTTCTCTGAAATATTTTCAGTACTACAAGATATATACAAAAAAACGAAAAGCTGAGTTTTCAATGAGTGGAAAAAGTGTCTTCCAGTATCGGCCAGTCAATATTTTAATTTTAGGTGGTGATAACTATTGATAAAAGCTTCAGTTTTATGAAGAAACTGTGATCTATGTGTACAAAGGTATGGTAGTTGACAAATGTGGAAAGTCCGTTAAAGCAGAGTTGAAATCACATTTTTACAATAGTCACAAAAGTACAAAATATTTTCTTGGTCTACGCATTCAACATGTGCCAAACTCCACATTCGGTACATTGAACCCAATCTTCCTCAAAGGATTCTAGACAAATTATGCATTGTGCAGTTTCTCTACAGTTGTCTTCTTATTTACTGTGGGGCATAAATTTATTGCCCAAGTCTTTCATATACGAAAGTAATTGTTTATTCATTAAGTCATCAAACGTCTTCTTAAATAAGCCATCCGAGGCGTCAGGTCCACATCCATACCACGTTGAATTCCTCTCAATCTATCTCCTAGCGTGCTTCTTGGTAAACAATATATGCCAGCTGCTTGTCTTGCTGTCATTTTGTTTGTCATTACCTCATTTACAGCTTTTTTCATGGCCTATTCCGTCCATTTACCTCTTTTGTTGCCCTCCTCGTCTGCCATCTTACTCCTAAAACAAAAGCAAGCAGGACTGTAGTAGGCGCGTACGAAATTCTGTGTGGCCGATACTGGACGACACTTCGCTGGCCGATACTGTACGATCACTAGGTTGTAACAAAAGTTCCGATTACACTTTGTTTATAATCAATTTGTTGAACTCTTTACAGGTTTCCGTATCCTTACAGAATACCGATAAACTGACTCTGACAATAAAATCAAACACTTACCTCGAACATGAATACCAGGGCCCCAGAAATAACTTCTCTCACGCAGCCACTTGACTATTCACATTAACACAGGCACAGCTCTCACAATACTGCGTGAAAGCTGGTGGTATAGCGCACACGAATACACATCCTTCCCTCCTACTCCCGTGAACTACTGCTATGTAGCGTCAAATGTCCGAAATAGCAATTGGCCGATACTTTAGGACGGGCGGTACTGTACGACTCTCCCCTATACAACATGCTAACACTAAATTGTGCACGTATTCAAAGTTTATTCAATCCATATATACAACACATATTTAAATCCATTGCAAGCAAGAACATTTTTAGATCCAATTTTTGCAATTGAAAACAATATTGATTTAATTGGGCACAAATAATTTCACTGGATGTCATGGCATTTTCTCTCATACAACTTTTTTTTCAATTTAGATCGCTCGGCATCCATGGTTCTGAACTTGACGAGACTGAGAAAAGCAGTTATTGCGAAATGTATTTTTATTATTTGCATAATATTTCAAATCGATTCATGAATTTTTCCTCAAATGTTTGCCTCCCCCAGAATTAAGTTCTGTCGAAGGTTCGGCGCATCACCAGGGAGGCGCGCCTCGCTATTTTAATACCACTGGTTTAGGGTAATGTCTGGACTGCAACTCACTTTTACTCCTGACTGTATGCTCTCATATGAAACAAAACAATGGTTAATGTATTACTGCCATGGAACTAATCACTTCATCAATTTAATCATATCATCACTTCTAATCTTCGCGATTAGCCAAAAGTGGCTAACGAGGGAAGTAAAATAAGCCAAATCAATGAATCAGTGTACACTCACTGGCAATAACAATGGGACACCTAGATCCTGAAGTAATCGCTTCCCTGCAAGGCGTCGGTGACTAAAATAAACTCCACTCGAAATTGTTTTTTTTTTTAAAGGTATTGTAATGCTCTTTGCGGGGTCATTCTTGTCAATATTGTTCTGAAATATCCAGGGTTGTACTTAGCAGAAACTTAGTGTTGTATTGAGGCTTTGGTGAAGTCAATAGTAGTTGGAATATGATAGGCTTACCAGAGTAGTTCAAGCTGTTTTTATTGCCTGTGACTGTACAATAAACTCAACTCGAAATTGCTTTTTTTAAGGTATCGTAATGCTCTTTGCGGGGCCATTCTAGTCACGATTGTTCTGAAATACCCAGGGCTATACATAGCGGAAACGTATAGTGTTGTATTGAGGCTTTGGTGAAATTAACCTTTAATCAGCCAATGGGTCATATATGACCCATAGAAAGTATAGGCGAAAACAGCCAATGGGTCATATATGACCCATGGTGCCGATTACAACATTCATGTGCTTTTAGGACCTTCATACTTGTATGTGAGGTTGTAAACGCTAACAGATGTTGAGATAAGACTTTGAAATGTCATGTGGAAGAAAACCCACCCCCTCCCCCTTTCTCTAATATGCAAATTAGCTATTTTTAGCCAAAATGTAGGATTGTATACATTGCGTCATATTTCAGCCTGTATGAGAGCTAGGGACTTGAAACAAGATTCACTTTGTTGCAAAAGGTCTATTCTTTGAAAACAATGCAAACGTTTGCGCCCTTTTTCCAAAATAACTGGAGAAGAGGGGGCGAACGCCAGATTTTTTTTATTCAAATTTGGGGACTTGTCTCTTCCCGACCCCGTTTTTCTCACTTGAGCTTTCTGAATTGTACACGGTCGCGTGCTCCGATGTTTTTGCTTTCAAACAAAAGTTATCCGAAGTAGATTGCTCACATAGTCTCAGAGATATAACGTTTTTTCTGAAATAAGTGTAAAAATGTAAAAATCGCGCGCAGAGGCTGCGGCGAGAGAGGGGTTACTTTCGAAAACCGGCTCGGCTGTTTAAAGGTTAATAATTGGAATATGATAGGCTTACCAGAATAACTTAAGCCCTTTCTTCCGTTGATTGTAAGGTGGGAGACTCACGCCTTCCTGTCACACCTTAAAACAAGGAAACAACTTCGTTCTTCGTTTTTTATCTTAAAGCCGAGCCTAGCGGGATATCCTTTGCAGCAATAACTCATGGGTAAACGTTATCTGTGCTTTACCTGGGGTCAGGTTTCCAAGTAAGCTCTACTTCCTCTTTAATGCTACGGGTTATCTTGTCGTACTTGTTCCTTTTCTGCATTTTGCTTGAGGTGGGATTACCATTTTGCAAAGTTGGACTACCAGAACAGAGATTAGTGGGTAGAGCGTGCAACGCCCCTCGTTTGGGTAATTCTCATCATTTAGCATCCTTAGCTTAACCTCGGAGCTGGTGACGCTAGAGGGCAGCATCGTCAATGTTTTTTTTTAAGCAATCCAGTATTGCCATCCCTAGCATAATTATGCACACAATAATATCATTTTATAATACAGGGTGTCCCATAAATCAGTTGACACTATTAGTTACTCACCTCTTCGTTGACTAGAGCAGCATCTATTTGAGGCTGTACCCACTTGTGTGGGTATATGAATAGGCCAGGGCCCTATCCAGAGCCCTCTGAAGCCCGTTTGAAGCATCGTATTACGGTGAATCTTGGTACAGGGACTATGGAGACCATGTGGAAGCGAATGTTGACGAAAAAGAAGTTGAAATATTCACCACCAGGTTGAAATGTGGCGCTGAGAGTTAAAATTCCCATACTCGGAGCCTTCTGGAACCCATTCGAAGCAACGGATTGCAATGAAATTGTGTAAAGAAGCTTTGGAAACAATGGGGAAGCGAATGCCTACTAAAAAAAAAAAAGTTTAAATTTTGACCACCACGTGGCACTAAGGCACTGCAGAAACAACCAGTAATTTCAGTTAATGTCGGTACAACAGCGCCCGGTCAACGTGAATGATTCTTTGGAAGCATAAGACAGAGTTATCATTGGTTTCCCTGGATGTTGTCCACTGTGTACGAGATATCAGCGCCACATTTCAACCTGGTGGTGCGAGTTTCACCGCAATCCAGTATTTTAAACCGGCTCCAGGTGGCTCTAAGTAGGGCAACTTTAATTGTAGCCACCCGGTAGATAGCATTTAGCATTATTTAAATTCGATTAGCGAACAAGTCTACAATAGATATTGTTTGTTTACAAATGACTAAGAGTGTTTGTGTACTTCAGAGTTGGTGAAATCCTAACCACAGTTAGTGATGTTCTTCTCTCTCTCTCTCTCTCTCTCTCTCTCTCTCTATTTATATATATCTATATACACTGGCGTACGCAGAGGGGGGGGGCTGAAGGGGCTACAGCCTCCTCCGAAATTTTGAGAAAATCAACATTTTCAAATAAAAGCAGTGAAGAGCTAAGGAAAAAACAGTGGTAAATCAACCCCTGATCTTAAAATGACATCTGATTGCCATTTTTGAGAGTGGAAAGCTATAAATATACGAAATATCTTATTATGTATACCCCCTACTAGAAGGCAGCTATGTAGCATCCACCTTTATAATTTCAGCCCCTACCGAAAAAAAAATCCTGCCAGTGTATATATATATATATATATATATATTCTTAGATGTCAATGAATTTTTTCCTTTATAATCAAATGAAAAGGATTCATAAATTTCTTTCACAATCCATGCATGGTAACTGTTATTGTTGCGACTTCAGTAGGGTTCTGTAAATTACCCCTTCTTATGGACATCACTACCCTGTATGTGGTAGATTTCTACACTCCCCACAAAATGTTTGGAATATTGTTACGTTAGACAATAGGTGATAGATACGGCTTTGGAATGCAACAACATATGGTATCTGTCTGGTGGCGCCGAAACCGAATTGCGCACACTTTAGATCCAGAATTGCGCACAAATCTCACTGACCTGTTTTGCCCACAGATTTTGATCGAACGTTGCCACTTTGATAGCTTTAAAGTCTGTGAAATTAGAAATAAAATAGTAAATCTCTTAAGGATTAAATAAAAAAATATAATTTGACCAGTAAATGTAGCAAGTAAAGATACAATTTTCATACCAATTTACATAATGCAGTAAGTCACTATTGATGTTTTCAAGATACAATTTTCATACCAATTTACTCAAACTCAAAAGTTAGGTTAGGTTAGGGTAATGACCGCACAACAAACACTTCTGTCAATCGAAGCTCGTGACCTTCGGTATGAATACGGAGATACACAGAGTATTACATTCTAGTCCACCAATCAGGTTCATCCTCTATGTCTATCTAATGCAACCCTTCCAGAAAAAAAATACGTGTAAGTCCACACACACACACACACACACAAACAAACACAAAATCGCCTCATTTTTTTTGTGTGCAATCCTGTACATTGTGACAGCTTGTCAACGGCTTATCAGATACCACTGATAGAACCGGAATAGTGTGCCCTGTAGTCGTCTGGGACGTTCTCTTCTTTTCGCCGACGTCACCGTGCCTATCACCTATTGCCTAATAGTGTATATTGTTTAGAAAATACATTTGAGCTACCACTTGGAAGCGATTTCCATAGGTTTTTTTTCTGCTATTTACTCTGTGACTTAACTACTTTTAGTCCATACTTGAATTTATTAACATTTAGCATCAAATTAAACATTTTTTCGTGCAAAGGGTGGCAACCATGATTCCCTACCTCCTGCCTGTACTGTACACAAGTACAGCACGGTTGTGAGGTGCATTTCTGAGTACGGAGACTTCCTGATCTGGGCAAGATGTTCTCTGCAGCATACTTGCTCAGTCTCTGCTCTCAAAGGACTAGTTTTTGCCTCCACACGAGACCGTTTTCGTCGTTCGTTGTTTATGTTCGTGCGGCGCGTAGTGTTGCCATCTATTACAACACGAAAAACTCCAAAACTCCACAAAAAGGTCGCTAAATCAGATAAATATGTAAAGACATTGTAACAAGAAAGGTTGAACGGTTGATATATATCGTGGTACCAGTTTGATCGTTGAAGCAACGTTGTACGCGTTTCTCCAAATCCGTTGAAAGCGACTCTTGAATCGAGGATACACGGTCCGAGTTCACTTTTTGGGCAGCTCCTTTGACAAGTGGAATAAGGAACATCAGTTTCTTGCTGCGAAGGTCTTTAGGAATTTTCCTGGCGATGCCGGTGAACGATGTATGCTTGTTCCTAGGGATAGCGCCACAAAATTGAGCGTATAAGATAGCTTTGAGTTGCATGGCCAAATGTGTCCTTCCGATGGTGGTAGCGTCGTCGCCTTGTAATCAAGGGGTCCCGAGTTCGATACCCGGTGGCGGCACGTAGTGGTTCGGATCCCACTTTACATTGTAGGTCCAGTCCCGATTAGCCTTATTGTACTTAAAGTGACCTTAAATCACCAAATCAATCGAAGCATGGCCAAATGTGATTTTTTGCTCAGATAGAATAATCGGGATTGGTCCTACAGTTTAAAGTGGGATCCGAACCACTGCGTGCCTCAACTGGGTATCGATTCCGGGACCCCTTGATTATAATGCGACAGCGTTGTCCGCCATACCGGATGGGCTGTGCTGCACTGCATCAAAAATCGACAGGAGCAATAGCTTTGCCCTTCGCAGGAAAAATAGAAAAGGAATCCTCTTTCTCCTGCATTGAACGTCTTTTTAGACTCTCGCACGCGTACGCAGTTGATATTACAAACGGCGCCAGATTTAGCTACTTATTGTAAAAGTTTGCAATCTTGATAGAGCGAACTTGTAATAAAAACAAATATATCTGTTACGTACCGTGAATACAGAAGTCTACCAAGGCCGAGGCTGTAAAAATTCACCTTTCTCTCCACTTGCTGGGTTACAGTGACGTGTGTCTGGCGGACGCTTTTGAAGCGGCATACGTGAAGGAAAGGAAGTGGATGAGAACCAGGTGAAGAATGAAATGTCAAGGTTAGGGCGTGTGGTGACCTAGGGATTTCAAGTAATTTCGTATTTAACGTGCTATGAGCCACCCCGAGAATTGATAGACCCCTCAAATTACACGCTATTGTAATGTGTTATATATATAGTCGATTAATCAACTGTGGTCTCCAATCCATTATCAGTACTAATTATGGTGGTTATTACTAGAGTGTGAAGATTGGAGAATGTAAAAAACAGGGTTGTTAAAGTTCCAGGAACCCAAAAATTCTAATTGGTTCCGCTGCAGAACCGGAACCTTTTTACTCACACAATTTAAATTCGGTACAAGTTGCGTTTTGTATCATTGACAAAAGGTTCTTGGACAGTATTTAAATTGATCCGGAAGAGAGATTCCTGGATCGTATTTAAATTGATCTGGAGAAAAGGTTCATTGGCCGTATTTAAATTCACCAGAAAGAAAAAAAGGTTCCTGAACCGTATTTAAATTCATCTGGAAAAAGTGTTCCTGGATCGTATTTAAATTTCTTGATCCCGCTCGGGAGAGGGGGATGATGTGATCAGCATCACGCCCCTGACCGCCTTTACCTCCCAGGGTTTCCCCCAGGTACCCATGTCATTCGACGCAATGTATGTAGGGATACTTTAGTAAATTTAAATTCACCGTATGTAGTAGAGTATTTTGTTCCTTGAGTGTAGGAAAACAAAAACATTATGTTCGTAAAGTACATACTGTAATATGCTTATCCTATTGCGTAACATCATACATTTTTTCTGAATAGCGGACACTTCTTAATAACGGATATTTATCCCCTCCCCCCCAGGCCTGTCAGTACAGTAAAACTTCTCAATAACATTGACATGGTTCAACGTGTCCTTTTTCCGACCATGTACTTTTCTACGTCATTGGATGTTTGATATTCCAGACAGACCTAATAAAATAATGGTCCCATAAGCGTAATGCATTTCTTCTTGCGTCCTAGCCTTCCGGGCAGTGTTGCCAAGCCCGGTGTGCATAAAAGAACTAAATTTCACCTTAAATAGAGCTGACTTTCCAAGTTGCTAGATTAACGAAGGCTGCATAAAGTGCCTCCTAGAGCAATTTTAGGTGTCAAACGGGTGGTTAGCTTTAAGTGATGGCAATTTATTCTTAATTTTCACCGCCTAGATTTGGCGGCATCACCCATCTCAATAATCCACTGATGCTCATACGAAATCGAAAGTAAATGATTACCGGATCATAGGCGCCGACTCTATGGGGCTTAAGGGGGCTCTAGCCCCCCAATGTTAATAATGTGGGGGCAGAGCCCCCCCCCCAAATAATTTTACTTAAGAGGATCTAATGTATTCTTTTTCTTCTCTTGTAAAGTTTACTCTGAATTGTACCACATCAACTTAACTTTAAATACACATTTGAAATGTTCTAGACCATCAACTTTGGGGGGCTGAGACCGCTAAACCATCAACTTTGGAGGGGGGGCTATGACCGGAGACAGCAAAACACATGACTTATTACTATATACTAAGTATATAATTACTATTTACTATTATACATATATTAATCAGAGACATAATGAATTTAGCCAACGACTTGTTAAAGACTGTTTGGGAATCCCCTAAAAGAATGCAAATATTTAGGAATATTATTGATGTAAATGAGAAGGCTGGCCATACTGGACTGCGACCACTTTGCCCTCGTCGGTGGACGTTGAGAGTGTCCAGCATGCAACAGATCTTAAGGAACTATGAAAACCTTCTCAATTTTCTTGAGAAATTTTCCGAAGAAGATTCTACTGACGCATCATCAAAATGTGCTGGATACCTGGAGACAATGCTTCACTTCAATACATTTTTCTTTCTCTCCCTCTACTGCCATGTGATGGGTCCAATAGAAGTGGTAAACTGTAAGATTCAGTTTCCACACATTGGTGCTACAGAAGTGGAATCAAAACTAAAATACTTGACTGGAAAGCGAATGGGTTTTGAATAGTTCTGGCAGAAATGCACAGAGGGCAAACCCTGCCTCGTTGATGAGCCAGAATTGCCCCGGCAACGTCACGTCCCTAAGAGACTTGAAAATCCTGATGCTGCCAAACCTCACAAGTTCTACACTCCAAACTAGTATTATAAATCAATATACACTGACGTGTGTGACACAGCAAAATCATGTGTTAAACAAGGACATGAATCTACAGGACTACAAAAAAGTAATAGCCGTAGAGAAAGAATGCATCTCAGCTGTGAACAGTTGCACAACAAACTTTCAGCAAACGCGAGAATTCTTTCGCCAAGATTTGGATGCCGATAGGCTCTCCTTACACATGTCCATGCTTGGTGATATCGCCAAACAGAAGAAAGTGGTTCTAACTACCATGCGTGACATAAGGAAGTTTCTTTTGGAAGACTAACATCCTCCGGGAGCTTCTGCTTGAAGTTGCCAAATTCATGATGGTCCTCCGCACTGTGCCAGTGACGACAGCCACAGCCGAAAGGTCATTCAATGCTATTCGCCGACTAAAGACACATTTGAGATCTACAATGGGGCAGAAGAGACTAAGCAGCTTAGCGGTACTCCACATACATCAAACCGTGCTTAATAATTGGGGCCCGAGATCGCTCGTTAATGAGTTCATAAAAAATAACCCAGTGCGTAGAGCAAATTTTGCTTTATTTTTAAATAATGTTCATATGTTTTACATGTGTACAAAAAAGTAAAACTATTTTCCTGCGATTTGTGTTAGCATTTATGTAAATAATTAAATAAAACTATTAAATATTGTAAATATTCGTTATTTTATGGTTTATTTGCAACCCATCACATGTCTGTTGCGGACATTAAAACACACCCATGCCCTCACCGGGACTAACACGCTCGGCTACCGAGGCCGGCATAAAACTGTTAGGTTGGTCTCTTAATGTAAATACATACTTTTCAATAAAAATGTTAATTGTTATCTAAAAACCAAATGAGCAGACACAAAAGCCAGAGAGACTTTGAAACATTTTCTAAACGTTTTTCATGTTACGTTTCATTTGCATGAGGAATATAATAGCTGCTTAAAAACTGCTATACGAAGACGTAATTTTTATTTTTAAAGAAGGGAGGGAGTGAGTGAGTCATTCATTCATTTATTTCAGTGATCAGAGGCCCCCCCCTCCAATAATTTTAACAAGTCGTTTCCCCTGTCCCGGATAACAATATTGTCATTTTCACCTTAGCACGGCGCTATATAAAAATAGCTGGGAGGTTAGAGGGGGTGGGTGACGCAGCCAATATAACATCACATCACGTGCAAATTGTACACTCCATGGCAAAAATTGGTTTTTGTGGGCCGGAGTCAGTGGTGGCATCATAGTGAGGCAAGCGGCGGGTGTCCCAGTTCACAGCCAAAAGAGTGTCCCAAAGAGCCAGATGGTCTTTATGGCCTCATGTTTAATACAAAAATGTACTAAACCGGTGAGAAGATTTCGAATCTCATTTTATATACTATTACTATCAAGGTGGTAGCTCATGTCTATCATGCGAGAGACCCGGGCTCGATCCCCGGTGGGGGAGAACCGGGATTTTTTCCACCTGTTCAAGCGGCACCTGGAGGAAACTCTGGGGGTGGGGTAAGGGCGGCCAGGGGCGTGATGCTGATCACATCAACCCCACCTTCGGCCGTGATCCCACAGTCCCTATACGCCTTCATGGCGTGGTGCAAAGCACAGGGAAGCACTTTACTTTTACTATCAAGGCAGTGCTTGTAAGATTATTGAAGTAGACAAGCCATAAATTCATTATAGCTTCAGCCAATCGAGTGAGGTAACAATCAGAGAACATCGCATCGCTTACGTCATTCATTTATAACTGCCAAGTGGTTTAACCTAGTGCGTGTACCGGAGTTCACAGATGAAGCGCAAAGAATGTTTCCTGTAGTTGATGGAACCAAGTTAGCGCGTAGCGGACGGAGGGGCGATGGGGGCTGTACCCCTCTTTCTGCTCACGGAAAAACCGTGTGAGAAACTTTTAGAATCATTTAAAGTAAACAAAACCACAAATTCAAAGACTGAGAAAGAAATTGTTGAGAGAAAGGGGGTGGGGAAGAAAGATGTGGAGAAATAGTAAGGAATGAAGCGTCTGTTTTGCCAGGAGTGCTGAGGGGGTACGGGATGAAAGTTAAAGGGTGCAATGTTGTAAATCAAGAAAACATGCATGCATACTTTAGTCACTACATCAAATACCAATAGTGATCTTTCATGAAAATAAACCAATGAAACTGAAGGCTACTGTTTACTTGCTTCATTTTTGCTTGCTTTGACTACAACAACCACATGTTTTGTATTTTGAAAGGAGCAAGGCTCGTTCAAGGCAGGTCAGTCACATATATTGTGACACTCCAAGCATGTGATCATACAAACATACATTACAATCGTTATTGAACTATGAAGTGCAACACAGAAAACAAGATCATTCTTGCTTTTAAGAACACACTGTCTTGAACCTTTGCAATACAACCATCGTGAATTGCAATGAAATCAAAATGTTATGCAGGTGAGAAACGAAAAGGGGGGGAAGATGCCCGCCTCCACCCGCATACGTTCGAGGGTATGCGCTTACGTTCTGGTACCTAAAAATACCAGAACGTCTTTTCCACGGAATATCGGTTCCCCCGTTTTCATTGCATGACTTCGAAGTTCACCGTTCTCTCACTATGCAGCGTCACAATCGCATAAAGCCAATGGCGACTCCGCGCAGCAGCGCGCACAATCTGTATTCTGGTATGGAGAGACCAAATCAATCATTACAGTGCAAAGAAATTACCGGAGAGAATATGGAGATGAAGCACCTGATGGGAAAACCATTAAGACATGGCGTGCACAGTTTTTGGCGAGTGGAAGTGTTAATAAACAATCCGGATGTTCTCAGATTGGATATTATTCGTGCTACAAACGGTGCACACATAGAGAGGTGTATTAGAGTTCAGTGTAGAGGTGTATTGGTGTATTCGTGTTTAGTGCTTCATGCAATAAAATTCTTTAAGTTTCTCTTTCGACTAGTACCACTCGCATCCCATTATGTTCCATAACCTTTTAGCAATGATGAATTGAAATGTGGGAGGTTTTAACGGAACACCCTGTATATTCCTCTGGTACCGGGCTTGTTCGGTAGTCCAGAACAGTTATGCAGGTGACAGTAACAAGAACGTAGCTTTGTTTGTATGCGTTTGGTAAGTAATAACCAGTGGCGCAACGGCCCGTGTAGGCCAGGGACTACCTACCTATTGGTTGAGTAAATAAAAGTTCGCTATGTAACCTGCAGTTTTGCTATTTGAAATAGAAAATAACACACACATACACACAAATTATGAAATCCTGTAGTCACTTCTATCCAATCATCAAGTCATATTTCTTAGGATGTTTAATATGGTTTTCTATTGAAAATACAGGGTGTTCATAAAGTCCCGGTACCATTACAAAAACATAGCTCGGAAACTACATGCAATAGAACAATGCTGTTGATTGCAAAATGAGCTACAACTCTCCACGTTTTTATGCCATACACCTCAATGTGTTGCTCTTAGAACATCAAGGCTGCAATCAACTTCTGTCCATACACGCCCCAGCATATCACCAGTAACAGTTAGGATAATCTCCGTAATTTCTCTTCGAAGAGTAGCAACATCTGGAACAGGAGTGCGGTAAACACAATCTTTGACATACCCCCTGAAGAAGATATCCAAGGGTGTGATATCCGGAGAGCGCGATGGCCAGGGAATATGTCCATCACGGCCTATCCACCTGCCAGGGAAATGCCTATCCAGAAGACCTCGAACATTCTTGGACCAATGAGGGGGTACCCCATCTTGTTGAAACATTAGGTTGCCTGGAAGTACACATGTATATCCATGCTTGGATTGTTCTATTGCATGTAGTTTCCGAGCTATGTTTTTGTAATAGTACCGGGACTTGATGAACATCGTGCACATTTTTAAAAGGGGGTGTGGAATATTATTAGGCCTCCTGGAAGAAAGATGAAATAGATAAAACAAGAAACAGGTGAACAGAGGAGAAAAGTGATACAGAGAAAAGCCAGAGCAAGAATATAGAAAGAAACAGAAGAGGGAGAGAGAGAGAGAAATAGGTAAAAGCAGAGATACAGGAAAACGGAAGAACGAATGAAGGAAGCAAGGACGAAAGAAACATACTGAAACGAGAAAGAGTAACAAAGGTACAGAAAGGTAAAACGAAGAGAGAGAGAGAGAGAGAGAGAGACCAATAAGGCAGGGTGTACATGAAAATATTTCCTCCACCCTTGAGCCACAATGAACAGCGCAGCTATAACCGTTTGGACACTTCGTCACGAATTGCACCACAGATCCTTAGTGAATATATGCTTTTACTCATTACCACCTAAACTCATAGCCACGAAATTGGGCGGGTGGCAGAAATTCGGGCTGTTGCCACGTCGGAGCACAACCCCCGCCTCGTGTCTTCGGAGGTTTAAGAGAATGAAACGACAAACTCACAGTATTTGCTCGAAAGGTCAGTGGTGACAACTGTATGCCCCGGAGAAGATCGGTCTGACGCTCGAACTAGGCAACGCAGGCGGGTTGATGTTTCTACACAGTGCAAGGGAACCATGAACCAGCGACTTTTGTCCCGCCCTCGGTTTGCTTTTCCTATATGTGGCACCAGCGCAATTCTGCCCAGCCGCCTATTTTGATGGCCGTACGTTAGTCATTTTTTCAGGTGAGTACATGAAAATACCGCTAGGTGGCTCTTCAATTACGTACAGTCTGCCGTGTTGTTTTTATGGTCGCTTTTAGTACAAGAACAAAAATGAAGTTAGCATTAATTAGTTTTATTTTCCTCGATCTCCCTTGTTTTCGTGCCTGATCATTGTTACTTAGATTCAGTCGTTGTTTATTGCCGTGTGTGGAGCAATCGTTGCGTAAGATCTGAGCTGTGGAATGATATATAGCGATCGCTGAAGCTTCATGTTTTCGTAATCTGAATAGTTCATACACATCAGGTCAACGTAACGATCTGTTCCTACTCGTTAACTGGTCAAAAGCATCATGATAGGTACATTGAAGCTGGAGTTAATGCCAATGCATCTTCTGGTTTTGGCCGACTAGTAATCAATCAAATTTGTGTTGTTTTTTGTTTAGCATGTTTAAGTAACTACCAAGGAGTATTGTAACGAGGTATTGAAATTAAGATAAGCCTGTCTCTTTCTTTCTTTCTCTTTGAATCTCTCTTCATCCTTCTCCTCGTAAGTTTTCTTCTGTATCTCTCTGCACCACATTCTTTCCATCTTTGTCACCCTATTTCATTTGCATCGCCTTTCTTTACATATCTTTCTTTCCGCTCTACATTATCATGTTATGTTTGTTACTTTACATCGCTTGTCTTGTCACTTTTGGCTAATCGCGACGATGAGTGATGATTGGATGAAATTGTTGAAGGGACATTCACACGAAACCGGGACTCGAACCCAGAAACTTCGGTGGCAACATTCGAAATTCGACAATTTACTTGGGTGTAAGGGGTGCTCTTTCCACGTAGTGCACCCAATAGTCAACCTCACTTCCACGTAGTACACCCTGGACTGAAGGCTAACGAGGCTCTGGCGACTGCCCCCATGGCCAGTATAATTCTGTGTCGTCCTGTGTTTTGTCCTTATTTGTGCTGAGCGCCCTTTTTAGCCTCAGCTTCATTCAAGGAAGGACATTTCAGTTTTCAGACACGCTTTTATTTTTGTTATGATAAGGGGCTGGACCCCGTATAGTGTGACGGGTGCAAATTAACCTCAGTGCTGACGCACCCAAAATAAAAAATTCAAATTCAACAATTTACTTTTGTATCTTTCTTTCTATCGATATTTTCATTTATCTGTGTTCTTTTTCTGTCTGCACTCGCAGATGATTTGCCAAGCTATTTGTTTCCATTTGTTGCCACTTGTTTGACATTTCCACTGCAGACAGTTCTGTGATTATGTTGAGCTCTTGTGGTTATGGTACTTATTAGCACAGATAAGGATATACCCTTACAAATGATTGTCCCGTTCGTGAGCAATTACATATTAAGGTAATGAACAAGAACATGAATACCTTTATACCATCCACGTACTATGTTGCAAGAAGTTGAGCATATTTATTAGTCTTTCCGACTTCTTGGTTGGCGATATTTCAGATACAGGATGTATTATCAGTGAAAAAAGTAGTCGAGAAAGTCAAGAAAATTATGCTTGTGGTCAAGAATGTTTGCTATTTTTTCTACAATATAGTGAATTTACATTGTTATATACCTGTACTGGGATTTGATAAAATTGAATATTTGGAAATCTAAAATTGTATTGAGCTGTCGTTATGATTTGTTCACTTTGTTTCTTAAGAATTGCATTCTTGTATGCACGAACGTTTTTCAAAAAATATTAAATAAAGTAATGTGGCCATTCCCCACCCAGGGTGAAGTCTGAAGCATTAATTTTTACATGCATTAATAATTGAAGCAAGTCTAAGTCTCTTGTTAAAGTACAGCTTCAGTGTTCATCTTAACCGGCCTTGAGGTAAGGGTTTTTCATTGAATAAAAATATATATTTTCTTCATTTCCAAGGTCACTAAAAAGGAAAGAAAGGTCAAGAATTTTAAATTTGTTATTTTGGTAGATACCTTTGTAGTAATATGTTTCAGGCTTTAACTTATCTTAGTTTATTTTTCAAGTAAGTATAAGTAACTTAAATCACTTGACTATCGTATAATAATGGTTATTCACATTTATTATGGTCAGTTGGAACCTTGCAAAATTATTCGAAGTTTAATTTATGCCCGTATAGGGTAATCGGAACCGAATCAGTAATTTACAGTGGTATCTCTAGCATGGAAATGTTTCCTCATTCCTCGTGATTCAACTAGTAACCTCTGCATTACAAGGCTCCAAGGATGCTATTTGAAAACATTGTAGAATAACATAACGCGTGGCGCAACAACAGCCCTTGAGGACCAAGGCTACCTACCGACTGTCGACCTCACTCCACATGCCTCAGCAGAGGTGGATGATCATCCAAACAGTTACGGGGTGACGTGTGGTCAGCACGACGAACCCCCAATCCTTGTTGTAGGCTTCCATGACCGTGTTACGCTACTCATTCGTAGCTCCCTAATTTCCTCACGATGGTGTGCGGCCGCCGATCCCATACACAGGCCGAAATCCCAGCAGAAAAGTTGTTACGCTTCCCCCAGGAGATTCGAACCTACACATGTCCCATAGCCCAAGCCCAAATCCTGACCCCCAAAGACCGCATGGTCACGGGGCGGGTCATGTTCTGGAACAGTGGTTCTCAACCTTTGTGAGTCCGCGGCCGGTAAACTCTTTTTCTATGAGACGAGGGCCCAACAATTTTTTTCGTAAATACTTTCCCATTTTATTAAAGTTCATACTAACATGCGTGTTAATAATTATTCTGATCAAAATTTATAATACTGTTCAGTGTAAAATAGATTATTGTATTAATAAATTTGATTTTAATTGTTAAAACTGAGACAGTAAAAAAATATATATTGCAGGCAGTTCCTCTGTTTAATTTTAATCACAGTCATGTCAGAAGGTGCTGTTTCATAAAGATATGTGATTTGCTTTATTATACTTTGCGAAGATGTGGATGCGTGATGATGCGACGAAATTGATGAATGGACACTCACAAATATCCATGCCCAGGCCAGGATTCGAACCCGGGACCCCTGGCGTCGTAACGCGATGTGCTAGCTACAGGGGCCAGCAGATATGTGATGAAAAAAAAAATCAATGTTGTTTAATGTAAATTTGAATATTGTTATCCAGACTTTCGAATTAATCATAGAATTAAAAGTATTTTTCCAGTCATTTGTCCGATTATAATTCAATAAGTTGAAAGGTAATATTGTATTGTTGGGAAACGTGGTCCTTTACATTGAAAGAGGAACACAAATTGAGAGTATTTGAAAATAAGATCCTTAGGAAAATATTTGGGCCTAAAAGGGATGAGGAGACAGGTGAGTGGAGAAGGTTACATAATTTAGAAGTACATGATTAGAATGATTAAATCAAGAAGACTTAGGTGTGCAGGCCATGTGGCACGAATGGGAGAAGATAGAAGAGTTTACAGGATTCTTGTTAGAAAGCCTGATGGTAAGACACCTGTAGGAAGGTCAAGACGAAGATGGAGGGATAATGTTGATATGGACCTAAAGAGTATATAGATCTTGCTCAGGATAGGGACAGATGGAAGGCCTGTGTTGCTGTAGTCATGAACCTTCGGGTTTAAGAAGGCTAGAGAGTTAGTTAGTTAGTTGAAGTTTTTTTTTTTCCTTTTTTCAAGGAACATGGCTGTCTCTTTGTGTTCAACAAAAGGAATTCACATCTACAATGCCACATAGTCTTGCAGGCAATTTTTATTGGTTACCGGTATTTGATACACAGACGTTATTAATCTTCTGAGTCATCAGAATATTTCCAGTGTAAAATATTTATTCATGAAAAATGCTTAGAAAACAAAAAATAATAAATTCCGGTATAATTGATGCCAGGGTCTGAAACACTGTTACAGAATGATCTGTTATTTTTATTTAAAACACCAGGAAATTTTGGCAAGGTGTTTTAAAAGAAAATTTGAGTGGGGGACTTTGCGAAAAATAAAGTCTTCCTTTATCCACAGCCAGTTCTCAGAGTATAAAACTTATATAATTCCGTTACACATGTACCGTTGGCATACATCTGCGGTACGGTTGGATGCAAATCATGCTGAAGCCAAGAGTGGGTCTGTTCAGTGCTTGAGAATGGCCAAGTCACTGCGCTCTCCTGTTTCCCACAATTGCTGAAAGAACAATGTCACGCCAGAGATTCGTCGTGGCACTCTGGTTTTGAAACATCTGCATGTGACGAATAGCTATTTTATGACATCATCTTCCCACATCTTCATCTTTGTTCTTTATTGTCTGTCTTGCTTTCCCAAGTTATCTCCATCTTTCTCTTTTCATTCTTCTCAGTATCTGTCTTCTGACTGACCCTCTCAAGTGACGCACTTTATGAGTAAGGTTGGAATTTTTTATGCATTTGCATCTTTTTTGGAAATTCCAATGTATTTCTCAGTTGATGGGTTCTCATACCAAAAGGGTTTCATGTGGCGTTTTTAAAATTTAAAATGTTCTTGTCGATTTTGCAGGATATTACAGTTTTAGGAGGTTTCATGGCATTTTAGTGCAATTTTAACAAATTTTTAAAGCATTATCTTTCTGTTTTATGTTTTCAAGAGAGCTGGGGCATTTCTTAGTCTTTTGTTTTCTTAAGAATGCAACAACAACTTCCGCTGGCCCTCGGGGCGGAGTGCTTAGCACATCGCGCTACGATGTCACGGGTTTGAATCACTCACCCCCATCTTCGAAAATTAGCCAAAAGTGGCACAAAAAGCGAAGTAAAATAAAGCAAATCAACAACAAAGCAACAACTACTTTCGTTCCAGGATATCTGGCGAATCCTTCCTTCTGGAACAGACCTAGTGGGAAAAAAGTGACAAGTGACTTATAAAATGCTGCACGGAGATCAGACGGTTGAACGGCAACACCGACTGAGAGATGTCTGTATTTGTTTTATGAATAAATTCACCTTCTATCGTCATTATCGTTGTAGGGAAACAACCAACCCATTCTCTATACCTCTTCTGACAACCTTGACCATAATGCCGGCCCCATTAACGGAGTGGTTAGCACATCGCGCTACGACGCCAGGGATCCCGGGTTCGAATACCGGCCTGGGCATGGATGTTTGTGAGTGTCCATTCATCAATTTAATCACATCATCACTCATCCCCATCTTTGCAAATTAGCCAAAAGTGGCACAAAAGGCGAAGTAAAATAAAGCAAATTAATCAAATGTTGACCATAACTATTATTGTGTTACCATAGCAACGGCAATATTGCCAAATACATGTACATAAATATTATATAACTTATTGCAGACAAAACATGTGTACATTGTATGTGAACTAAAAATACTAATTCTAAGTGTAAAGGGTTGCTTGTAGACGCTACACATTAAGTTTGCAAGTACACAACAAGAAAAACCTTTCTATTAATTTGTGCTGTCGCAGAGTACAGTCACAATGATAAACAAATTAATGTTCCCAACACACTTTCGAAATCCGTCTGGAAATTTTAGACATAAGGCTTGTAAGCAACTCGGTACACAAGCAAATGCAGTACATTCTAATTACAGCGCGGCAAAATCTTGTAGCACATGGCTTTTCCCAACATTTCTCGCATTTTAAAAGACGTTAACTCTATTCCTTGTGGAGTGTGAATCCATGTTACGTGTTCTCCTCAGAGGCAATTACGTGAGTCGGATCTTTTGCGTGTTGCTGCTTGGTTTCGGCTTCAGCATTCTCACACAAGGAATTATCATTCCTAAGAGAAGCTTCTTGCTCATCTTCTCCTGCGCCAAATTACAAGACATACCTAACTAATCATTTAGCATAGGCGGAGGCTTGACTGCCCAAGAGAAGTCTCCCAGCCAGAAGCCTGCCACCAGGGAATAACAAATCTTTGGGAATGTAGCTGTTGTTTGTAACTTAGTTTGGCAAATTTTCTTTTGGTGTTATTTTGGTGGTGAAACTGTACGAACAGCTCATTTATCAAAACAAATTAGAGTTAATTTGAGGATTCCAGACAATTGCGGAATTCTGACATTTCTAAGCTTGCAACCCTGTCGAGAATAAAACTAAATCTAAATGTTCGCGGCTTTTGTGAGGTCGGGAATTGCATTGTGCATGGATGCGTCTCGGAGAAAAGGACCAAGAATCAAGAGTCTGATCGGGACAGGATCTACAGGTTAGGCACCGAAGCGACACATGCCACTTGGAAACGAACCTTCAGAAATAAATGCCACCTTTCGTACCAAACTGGCACGACAAACTCAATGCATGCATCGCCACCAGACACGTATCTAGATATATATTTCCAAACTGGGTCCAAACCAAGTGTCTCAGATTTAATAATAATAATAATAATAATAGTATAATAATGATGATAATAGTATTATAAATGTTTAAATTTTTATGAATATATTATTATTACATGAATACGAAAAAGACTGTATAAAAATATAGGTATAACAACACGTATTTATTATGTAACTTAGGCTACGTGTAGTTAAGATAGCCAAAATTTGTATTAAAACAACTGCACTGACAAGGAAATTGTCAATTAGACAAAGAATTGAATATTTATTGAATAATAAAAAGGAATGTTACATCTAGTTCAGGAAAGGTAAGGTTCCTGATTAATATTTTTTGCATATTATTTATTATAAGTAGAAGTGTGCATAAATCTTTGGTACTGTCATTCAAAGACATATGGTCCTTGCCTTCCAATAAGTTCGTCGGAAATAAATAACCCTCGATTATACATAAAAGCTAAACAAATATATTTTGATTATTTATTTTTTGTACTTGCTAAGCCTTTGGGAGGTTAGGGTTTGAAAACTCCCATTAATACGCCCTTGAGCACCACATAGCGGCGATGCATCGTACTACAGTCGCACCGGTAAGTTTTGAGTACCATCTGCACACATCCAATGAGCCATAAGGTCGGATCTTCCCTACTAGAAACTCTAGTATGCAGAATCCACCAGAGATGGAGCTGGTTTCAGTTTGCCGTAAGAGGCGTATCGATTCTCTCAACCTATTTGAAGTAGGCAGGTGACGTGACTTCTTGACAGTCGCTTTTAACTTTTGCAATAAGTTGAGAACGGATCGCCTGCCACGGCCCTTGTTTCCTGAGAAAAGTTACAGAGTTTCTATTTCCCCCTATTTTTAACGTTTTCTAGATGGAAGTTTTCGTCGGTTTGCTTCATTCAATATTCCTCCTCTGTCTTCGCTGAAATCCACATGGGAATAGCAATTGCTGGCTTCACGAAAAGCCAGGACATGCAACACTCTATGCATGTGCAGACGGATGAAAATATGTTATTTGTAAACCAGCAACAACAGACGCCTTCCACATGGCGTTCCATAGGCGTAACTTGATAAGGGCAAGTTAATGATACTTTTGTTAACGTCCTCAGACCTTCGAAGCAAAGTAATGAGTATTTTTTTATGATTTCGCAAATTTAAGAGTTATTTACCAAAATAGCCCTGGACTCTTATGGTTATGGGATTAAAAATTTCTTTAAGCCCCAAGTTCGATCCCCCCCCCCAAAGTCATGGGTGTTCTTTTGTGAGTGTTCCTTCATCAGTTTCAGCATATCATCACTCATCCTCATCTTCGCGATTAGCCAAAAGGGTGAGAAAAGCGAAGTAATATAAACCAAATCAATCAATGACAGGCATAGCCAGAATTACATCATACGCATCGTGCAGCTCTATCAAGCACTCACCTTTACGTAACAATCTAGTTAAATGGCAGAAGAAAATGATCTTATAGTCTGTATTTAATGTTAGATATTTCAGTTAAAAATCAGGTGTATATTAGTGTGATTCAAATACCTCGTAAAGTCGTAATATCGTAAGACCAGAATGGACAACAGCATTCAATATGAAGCCAATAGTGTTTTGAAGAAAGTAGAAAATATTATCATGTTGGAACGTAATAGTACAGTGGGATCCATGAGTATTACCGTGCAAATTGTCCATGACTATTTTCATTAATTTTTATCTTGCATCCTATGTGTTTTTAAGCGATAGATTTTTATATGCTGGTGCAGAAGTTGTCAAAAGCTTGTTTTGAGTTTTCTTTTAATTCTTGGAGCTCTTATTGTGTGAAATAAAATGCATGAACATGGTGATGGACAATTTGCACGGTAATACTCACGGATCCCACTGTACCTGAACTCAGCAACATTGGCTAGAAATCACAAAAAATACGCGGTGTGAGCCAACAAAATGACGACGACCTGATTCAAATAATTTGTAAACATTTTCTTCTACCTGCTGATGCTCGTTTAATGTCATACTGTGGGGATGTGTGTGTAAAATGGCTCGATTCAAATTAATACGAGATTTAAACATTTAAAAATCTCGGGAATTTTAACTGGCTATGTTGTTGGTAATGTAGCCGAAAGTAAAGAAATACGTCGTAGATACTGAAGTTACAATCGAGCCTCACCAAAATGGCTGACAATGTGCGAATAAGAGATGGGTATTTACGTCTGCTGGTTGATTGATTGATTTGGTTTATTTTACCTCTTTCTAACACTTTTGGCTAATCGCGAAGAGTGATGATATGATGAAATTAATGAAGGGACAATCACAAAGAACATCCGTGCCCTGGCCGGGATTCGAACCCGGGAGCAGGTTGTCAGTTGCTTGTGTGGCGTTTTGTCCCAATTCTTTAAGGTCTTGGATAAAACCAAGAGAAGAAGCATGCTGATGGACAATTTGCTTGTTAACATTTACGCCTCCGGCTTTACTAATGTGACATTTTGAATGGAATTCTATCATATAATCTTTGTACCAAGTTGATTTTTTCTTTTTTTCAATTGAATAAATAGTAATAATGAAAGGATCATAAAAGTGTAAGCTAAATCAAGTTCCGGAAAGAAATTTACAAGGAAGTACCATTGTATAGCGAGATATGTTTATGTAAACAATCCACGTTGTGTTTCCTTCCATTCTTAAGGAATTTTCAAGAGTCGTGGACTGGTAAAAACAGCCCGGCGTCATTCTTCGCGCGAAAGGGGGAGGGGAAGGGAAATATAATTCCTGTACCGTGTGATTATGGGATTAAATATTCCCATGTTGATGACATAATGTGACGTGGAGGAGGTGGATAGAGGAAGAGGTGGGCGTGGATGCTTCTATTGTGGCTGTGACTTCTGTGGGAAGAATGATGAATGCTGCAGGTCAAGAAGAAAAGCTGATTATGTTGGATGATGATGCTGGTCGTGATTCAGGGATGAAGATTTTAGGTACTTTTAGGATGTTTCATTCTCCCCCAAAAGGACTCGAGAAAACCTGACCTTGTCTCCTTATACTGCAGTGGCATTACATTTGTAGACTCAAAAACGTCTAGAACGCGCAAATAAGCATTATAAGTAGTGAAAATATGCACTATAAAAAGACCCTGGTTCGATTCCCGAGGCAGGTGATCTGGATCAGGTATTTTTCCAGTTATTTCTCAGTTTCTGCGCGGTTGCGAGGTCCACTCAGCCTCGATTTGAATGGATACCAGGGGGCAACCCTGAGGGGTAAAGGCGGCCGGGCGTGAAGATGATGATCAAATCATCCCAACTATGGCCGAGATCAAGAATATGTAGAGCTCTATACCTCCACATCATCCCGTATGTCTTCATGGCATGTGTGTACACGCACATGAGAAGATTTGTGCAACTCTTTTACTGCAAACACTGAACATTGTTTCATTTCAGATTCCACTTCACAATAACAATTGGGTTTGAACTGAGAAACTTTAACATTATGTGTACCCTACTTGTTGAGAAGTTATTTAGATTAGCACGTGACAGAATTGTTGTTTTCTGCAGGTGGATAGATATATTTTTGTTCTACTGTAGCTCTAATCAATCCGTCTTCAATGAGAAATAACAATTATATTTTTACTTCCATAGTTGATTTTCTTTTCTTCCTTTTGTACTTATTTTATCCACATTATCTTGTTTAGATGATATTAGCAGGCTTGTTAAAGGTTCAGGAACCAACCCATAAATTCTAATGGGTTCTATTAGGTTCCGAAACAGGACCTGAACCTTATTTCTTGCACGCTTTAAATTCGGTGCAAGTTGCGTATTCTTTCATTTCAATATGAAACTTGGAGCGTATTGGACCGGGGAAAAAAGTTCATGGACCGTATTTAAATTGATCCGGAAAAAAGGTTCCTGGACCGAATTTAAATTGACCAGGAAAGAAGGTCCCTGGACCGAATTTAAATTGACCAGGAAAGAAGGTCCCTGGACCGAATTTAAATTGACCAGGAAAGAAGGTCCCTGGACCGAATTTAAATTGACCAGGAAAGAAGGTCCCTGTACCGTATTTAAATTGACCAGGAAAGAAGGTCCCTGGACCGAACTTAAATTGATCAGGAAAGAAGGTCCCTGGACCGAACTTAAATTGATCAGGAAAGAAGGTCCCTGGACCGAACTTAAATTGACCAGGAAAGAAGGTCCCTGGATCGAATTTAAATTGACCAGGAAAGAAGGTCCCTGGACCGAATTTAAATTGACCAGGAAAGAAGGTCCCTGGACCGAACTTAAATTGACCAGGAAAGAAGGTCCCTGGACCGAACTTAAATTGACCAGGAAAGAAGGTCCCTGGACCGAACTTAAATTGACCAGGAAAGAAGGTCCCTGGACCGAATTTAAATTGACCAGGAAAGAAGGTCCCTGGACCGAATTTAAATTGACCAGGAAAGAAGGTCCCTGGACCGAATTTAAATTGACCAGGAAAGAAGGTCCCTGGACCGAATTTAAATTGACCAGGAAAGAAGGTCCCTGGACCGAATTTAAATTGACCAGGAAAGAAGGTCCCTGGACCGAACTTAAATTGACCAGGAAAGAAGGTCCCTGGACCGAATTTAAATTGATCAGGAAAAGGGTTCCTGGACCGAATTTAAAATGATCCTGAAAAAGGATCCTGGACAGAATTGAAATACTTTGCAGTTACAAAGGTTCCTTATGGTCTAAAAACCCATTTACGCGTGCTGATTTTCTCTCCTGGAACGGGATTGAATTTTTTTTTAAATTCCTAGACCGTTAACGTAGCCTATTCCATTAGAATAGACTACTGTCAAATACTGTAACATTGAACTACTGATTACACACAGGTTTTTCTAAAACTACTAAGAAGTGCAAAAAAGTGATTTTTTCGTGTTACAAGAGTTGTTTTTTCTTTTCATAATTTGTAGTTAATTAATCTGCGCTCTGTTGGGTTGCTCTTAATCTTGAAACATTATTTTATCTGTATTTACGCTTGACGTAATTATTTACATGTTATATCTCTCTGCGGCATACTTTGATGTATATTATGTGTGTTCTGTCATATTTTCCTTATAAAGTTAACGTGTGTTTATTTTTCTTACAGGTATGAATTTTCTTCTGTTTATCATCTTTGTGAGTAGAATTATTATTATTATTATTATAATAGCTCGATTCCCGACTCTTTTTGCTGCGCATTGCTGTCTCTTGTTTTCAATATTTTCTGAACGCCATTTCCACAGCTTTAACGCATATACGACATTTTCAGATATTTCGCGAACTTTATTAATCTAAAAGCATTATCTCTCAAATATGATATAATAGAGAAATTGCACATACACGTACAGTGGGATCCATGAGTATTACCGTGCAATTTGTCCATCACCATGTTCGTGCACTTTATTTGACCCAATAAGAGCTTCAAGAATTAGAAGAAAACTCAAAACATGCTTTGACAACTTTTGCACCAGCATACATAAAAATCCATCGCTTAAAAACCCATAGAATTTAAGAGAAAAAATCATGAAAATAGTCATGAACAATTTGCACGGTAATTCTCATGGATCCCACTGTACAGTCTATCATTGTTTCTTTAGGTGGTCTTTTCTGATAGTCTCTTCTTGTTTTTGCTATCCCCAAGTTGTTTCCTCCTTACAAAGTTGAATGCTCCAATGCTCTTGTCCTGAAACATCGTATATTATTCATGTTTACGTCACGTTCAAAAGAACATCTTACTTCCTAAATATGTTGCGTGGAGAGCTTTCGTCACCTACTCACAGATGGCGCCCGTGGACGAAACGCAAAAGTCAACACTTTCCGTCGCTTCTCCAGAAGTACATTGTCAATCCGAAGGTGTGTATTTGCACAGGGATCCCATGGAGGAGGCTGCACAACTCATTATGCGAAAAAAGCTCTTTTCCAAACACCTCCAGTTCGCGTTATGCTCGAAAGGAAGACAAAAAAATTGAACAATGTTTGCGAACATGAGCTGGCGCTTAGCGTTCGGGCGGGATGTGTAGTGTAAATTTCCTGAACCTAATAACAGTTTGGTTTCAACATTTCCCGGCGTTTCTTGTCCTTACTTGGTGTCGTTTTCGTTAGCAGGCACAAGAAGCAAGTTGAATCGTCTAATTCAGAGCTGGATAGATGTGCAAAATGCTTACGGAACTACCATGCGCTTCCACAAGCTCTACTTCTACTCGAGTATAACATAATCCCCTTCCTTCGGTTTCCATATCAATGTTTGTACTTTACTTCCTTCACCTATTTTCAGAGTGTTTGTACTTTACTTCCTTCACCTATTTTCAGAGTTGTACTTCCTTCACCTATTTTCATAGTTGTACTTCCTTCACCTATTTTCATAGTTGTACTTCCTTCACCTATTTTCAGTTTGTATGTACTTTACTTCCTTCACATATTTTCAGTTTGTATGTACTTTACTTCCATCACCTATTTTCAGTGTGTATGTACTTTACTTCCATCACCTATTTTCAGTGTGTATGTACTTTACTTCCATCACCTATTTTCAGTGTGTTTGTACTTTACTTCCTTCACATATTTTCAGAGTTGTACTTCCTTCACCTATTTTCAGAGTGTTTGTACTTTACTTCCTTCACCTATTTTCAGGCCTGTAGCCAGGATTATATTTCGGGGGGTGAGGTGATAAAACTTGATTAGTAGAAATAATAATGACAATAATAATTATTACCACGGATATAATTGTTATTTTACAATAATAACTATTGTAAGTTATTAAAAATAAACCAATTTTATTCCAAATGTATTATTATTATTATTATTATATAAATGGAGATAATGTGCTACTCGATCTACTGTATCCAGTACAACTGTTGTCCATTATTTTCTTACATTTTGTGCAGTTAATGTACTGAAATTCATAGTTATTGTATTTTGTTATTAGCTTTTACACATTCCGTTAAAAAATGTAAAATTAGAGCCAAATTTTACTCATAAAATTTATATTCTGTGATCTCTCACAGAAAACTACGCATTCTGAGAGCGGTGGATCCATTTATTCGTTGGATTAAATGGTAGAATATAAAATTATAACCTGGTTCCTCTATTATACACTAAACTTTTTTCCATCTAATGTTTAATCCTGCCAAGGAAAAAAAAATACTACTATACACTATTTAAATGAGATATTTGTATATTTCGGGGGTGGGGCTTCAGCCCCCTTAGCCCTCTCTCTCCCTGGCTACGTGCCTGCCTATTCATTATTTCTTACTTCTCCTTCCCTTTATTTCTTTCTCCGTTTTACTTTAGTCCCGATTTTCCCCATTTCTGCTTCTTCCGACATTTTTAATCTTCCTTTCCTCTCTCTTCTCACTTTCTCAGTCTCTCTATCACATCTTTCCTCGTTTTTTTTCCTCATCAGTTCTACATTCTCTCTTAACTCATGGTTCTAATTCTTCTCAGTCTCTGCCTCACATCTTTTCTCGTTTTATCATTTATCTTTTTCTCTTCAGTTCCACACTCTCTCTCTTTTTCGTTTTCTAGATCATTGGTTCTTTTTCTCACCCCATGCTCTCTCTTTTCTTCTTCCTTATCAATTTTACTTTTTCACATTTTCCCCTACCGTTTTCTCTCTCACTCTTCTTCTCGTTTGTTTTCTTTCGTAGGCATTCATTTTGTCCAGCCTTTTCCTCTTCTTTACCCAATGTATTTTTATCTTTATTCGTTTCCCTCTTCCACGTACTACACCTAACGAGGGTCTGGCGTATGGACTCACAGCCAGTAGAATCCTGTTTGGGGCCGTGTTCTGTTCTGTATACGAGGGCACTATTTATATTTTGATCCTTGGCAACACTGATTGAAGTTAGGCGCGATTTGACGTTTGCACGGAATCGTCTGGCATTATTGACCATAACATACTTCAAATGTTTTGTCAATAGCTTGATTTGTGTTGTTTATGTTGCCTTGGAGATTGCGCGACAACAATAAAATGGAATTAACTCGTGAACATTTTCGTGCGATGATTTGTTACGATTTTCGACGTGGATTATCAAGACAAGAGTGCATCGATCAACTTACTTCCACATTTGGCGATGAAGCCCCATCCTTTGCCACTGTGAAACGCTGGTATAACGAATTTAATCGTGGCCGCCATTCGCTCACCGACGAGATTCGCGAAGGTCGTCCAAAATCAGTTGTTGTTCAAGAAAACATTGATGCTGTGCAATACCTAATACTGCAAGATCGTCATGTGACATACTGTGAGATTGAGGCAACCGTAGGCATTAGTTCCACCAGCATCTATAAAATATTACATGATCATTTAGCTGTGAGAAAGGTATGTTCTCGTTGGATCCCACACAATTTGACAAAAACTCAAAAAGACGCTCGCGTCGATTGGTGCAAACAAATGCTCAATAAATACAATCGTGGTGCTTCAAAAGACGTATATAAGATTGTAACAGGTGACGAATCATGGATATATGCATATGAGCCGGAACGTAAACAGCAGTCGACTGTATGGGTGTTTCAAGATGAACCCAATCCAACAAAAGTTTTTCGCGCTCGAAGCACATCGAAACAAACGGTCGCCTGTTTTTTCGGGAAAACTGGTCATGTGGCAACTGTGCCTTTAGAGGAACGTAGAACAGTCAACTCTGAATGGTACACAACAATTTGTTTACCAGAGGTCTTCGGTCAAATACGGAAAACAAACGAACGCCTTGGGATCATTCTTCATCAAGACAATACCAGCTGTCACACATCTCGTCTAACAACCGACTTTATGAACAGTCAAAAAATCGAATTGATGGGTCATCCGCCGTACAGTCCTGATTTGGCACCCAATGACGTCTTCTTGTTCCCGAATGTCAAGAATAAATTGCGTGGACAACGATTTTCGTCGGCGGAAGACGCCGTTGATGCGTTCAAAAACCATATTATGGAGGTGTCTCAAGAAGATTGGAAAAACTGCTTTGACAAATGGTTCGAACGAATGCAAAAGTGTATTGACCATAAAGGAGAATACTTCGAAAAACAATAAAGCAGTTTTCAATGCCAAATTCCTGTTTTTTCATTGTTAGGCTCAAAATATAAATAGTGACCCTCGTATATGTGTAGTTGTCATTGTGCATTCATCAATTTCATCTAATCACCACGCATCTTCTTCGCGATTAGCCAAAAGTGGCAGAAAATCGAAGTAGTGAGATCGTGAGTCGATACGTTCAGCTACCGGGGCAGCACGATAGGACTTCAAAGAATATCAAGTATGTAGGGCCTTTAACACTCGATTCGGCGTTTCGTTCAATTGTGGTAACTTACAAAATTGCCATCGCTTTCGGCGGTTACGAAGTTGCTATAGTTCTTTTAAGTTCTTACGGCGGGCGCTCTAGAAGCTGCCAGGGGGAGCGGGGAAGCGACCAATCCAGCACGATAAGAAACGTAGCGGCCAGTAGAACGAGTTTCACGTAGTACTTTTTCCGGCCGCGACGTGTGTCTCGGCGCCACTGCTGTTGTCTGGTTGGTCTGTTGCGTAATCCCCGCTCCCCACTTCCCCTGCCTGCTTCTAAAGCGCCCGCCGTAAGAACTGAAAATAACTTTTTTTATAGCACTTTATACGTCGATCAAGTTGCCAGCACGTTCGGCGTCGACCAAGTTGCGACTCGGTAGAACATTTTTATGGTACCTAACTAAAACATGTGGCGCTGTGTGTGTGTGTGTGTGTGTTGCGGGGGGAAGTTGAACATCACTGCTTCACGCGGGGATTCCCACCAAAACACACTATCTTTGGAGAAACATAAATATTGAGGCTTGACGCAGATCTGGAACAAAGACCCTGCGGATTTAGACGGCATTCTCCGGTTCCCTACGCCGCCTTAAGGATGGCGAGATAAGGCACTCTGTCGTGTACCGATTATTTCTGCATGGAATCGACCCAGTCTTGCGTGTTGCCCCCCCCCCCCCGAATGTTGACGTCGAAGTTAGTTTATGTGGCGACTATCTATTGATCTTTCGTCCACTTACTACCCCAGACATTCCAATCCCGGATTTCCCGAGTCTTGGTTCCCCGCAAAATCAATGCTGTCGCTTGGCGAAAAAAACGCGCTGTACTTTTCATTTGATTCTTGGGCCGAAGTTCGCTCATGTATAATCAATAAAATAGTTAAGTGATAGTGGGACCATTTCTATATATGTTCGTATTTGAACATACATTGGATCACTTGTAATTGTGTTGATTAAATATTACCCGGGCCTCCCCGATGGCGTAATGGTAACGTCGTTGTTTTGTAATCAGGGGTACCAGGTTCGATACCCGGTGGAGGAACATGGCACAGTGGTTCGGATCTCACTTGAAACTGTAGGTCCGGTCCAGATTAGCCTTTCTGTGCATGAAGTGGACTTTAAACAACAATTCAATCAATCAGAAAAGCGACTACTAACCTTATTTTGAGCCATGTTTCTTTGGTGTAAATAAAATTGTAGTCCTCGACGTTTTACTCAAGTAGTTATATTGGCCCTTCATTTAATAAATTTGGGCATCCATGGTTTAAATCAATAGCTTCGGGACCACAGAAAAATTACACTATATCCACTGTAAGAACGAAGTTACTACAAACAAATATTAAAGTTCCAGGAATTTTAAATAAACTCAATTCCCGTCCGGGAGAGAAAATCAGAAAGTGTAAATGAGAGTTCTACGCCGTAAATAACCTTTTTATGTAAAGTATTTCAGTTCGATCCAGGAATATTTTTTCAGGATGAATTTAAATACGGTCCAGGAACATTTTTCCCGGATCAATTTAAATTCGGTCCAGGAACCTTTTTTCAATTAAACAATACCTAACTTGGACCGAATTTAAATTGTGCGAGAAGAAAGGTTCCGGTCCTGCAGCGGAACCCAATAGAACCCATTAGAATTTTTAGGTATCTGGACCTCTAACAGCCCTGGTTTAAAGCAGCAGACAGGCATTTGTTGAATCTCCTGAACTTGAATACCGCTTATCGTCTATTTGCTTGATCGCGATTTCCTTGGAGCAGCCTGACACCGGAATACACCTGCACTACACCTAGTGTCAAGAAGTGCAGGGAACTAGACGGGGCAATTTTTGAGTGTGCAACTCACCTCACGTTGACTTACGGTCTAACGGCATGCAGTTTTCACTGTATAACTGTTGGGCCAATTCCAATTAGCCTAATGTGGAATTGAAGCAAACTTTGACTTTACATAAAACATTTTCTTAATGTTCTATTAATAAAGAACCATAGTTTCCCTTGAAGTACAAAGGCTGTCGCAGAGAAGGTGAGACAGATTTTTTCCTGGCTTGGCAACACTGCCTATGGTTTCGGCACTGGTCGCGTCGTGTAGGATGACTCATTCTGTTTCCGTAGCAAGTTGTCACATGTTGCGAAACCACGTTAGTGAGCAGGTGTGTTGATTTACGTGGAACGTGTTTCGTTTACCCCTCCAGGTTTTTGTGTATAACATTGCTTTTCGCGATGAGTATTCAAGATGAACAGCGACATGCCATAAAATTTTGTTGGCGTTTAGGGAAAAGTGCTGCGGAAACATATGCAATGTTTCAACAGGCATATGCCAATCAAGACAGACTGAGTAGAGCCACAGTGTACCGATGGCACAAGGCCGCATTTGAAGAACTCCTTCATATTGCACCACGATAACGCACGCCCGCATACCGCGCGGGCTTTTCAGGATTACGCGACGAAGCGAAATATAGAAATTTTCCCGCGTCCAGCATACAGCCCGGACCTTGCACCCTGCCACTTTTGGCTATTTCCACTTTCAAAGGCCGATTTACGTGGTCGTCATTTCATGACGATCAAAGAAGTGATCACCGCAGGCGCAGCGCAAGTTTTCTTCAGTTCGCTACCTGACGACGAATTTTCAAAGACATTCACAAAGTGGCAGGAGCGTATGGACGCTTGCTTAGCTGTCAGTGGTGCCTATTTTGAAAAAGATGTACGTCTACTCGATGTGGCTGATTCTGAATAAAAATTTTGTGGTTTGTAATTTTTTCGTTTCATTTTAATGATTCTTGGAGGGGTCCATGTACATGCTTGTCTTTTAATTGCTACGGAGCCACGACTTTTTGACCTATTGCGCTCATTTTGGTCTCAATCGTCAGCCAATGAACCAAATTTTCACCCTAGTACATTTGGTAGCCAATGGAGTTCGTTGTTTTTATAATTCCTGGTCTTTTAAGAAGCCTGGAGTTGTTACAGTAATAGTAACAATAAGTTATTACGCTAAACACAATGCAATAGGTTGCTTAATCAAGTTACGGCTCACTTAATAAAAAAAGGGAGTCGTAGTTTTACCACACTCGTCACAAACAGTCGCATCTCGTTTATGGCCGGGCCTTTCCGATGGCGCAGTGGTAGCGTTGTTGCCTTTTTATCAAGGGGTCCCGAGTTCGATACCCGGTGGAGGCACATAGTGTTTCGGATCCCACTTTAAACTATAGGTCCAGTCCCGATTAGCCTTACTGTGCATAAAGTGGACTTAAAACACCAAATCAATCAATCGTTTATGCCCTTTTTCATACCACTAGACATAAAACAATCTTGTTAAAGGTTCGGGCACCTCCAATAAATTCTAATGAGTTCTGTTGGGTTCCGTAACAACTCTCACAATTTAAATTCTGTCTAAGTTGCGTATTGCAACATTTCAATACGAAATTTGGACCGTATTTAAACATCCGCAAGAAAGGTTACTGGACCGGAATTGAATTTATTTAAAATTCCTGGACCTTTAACAACCGTGCATATAGTGAAACACGAAGGTAAGTGGTTACGTATTGTGGAAAGGTCTGTTTGCTTGTTAAGCAGAGAAAATGGTATTTGTGAGGCACGACATTGCTTCTTTACCATGTTTGTACTACTTGGAACGCACCAGCCACCTGAAGTGTGTGTATAGTCTTCTCTCGGTGTTTTTTTCTCAATTTTTTACTACCTTCTTTGTTTTCTTTTGCAGCTTTTCGAACTTCGTTGTTTTCCACACGCGTTCGTTGGTTCACTTAATTTTCGATTAGCACCACTTCCAGTTCTACAAGTTTTTTTCTGTTCTCTCAGACAGACTCTGTGCTTGTACTTTCCAGCTTTTTTGGGATTTAATTCTAAGCGCTGTGCTTTTGACTCCGACTGCGGGACAGCATGGGTTCAGTCTCTGGGTTCTCAGCCTGTGTATACCTAGTACCGGTGGCAACCCACCATCGTGAGGCAATTGGGGAGCTACGAGTAGCGTATCCCGGTCTAGGAAATCTCTTATAACGGTCGAGGGTTCGACGTGCTGACCCCACGTCACCCCATTGCTGGTTGAACTCCACACCTCTAAACTCCGTACCAGCTAACTGTAGACCAGAGGAACGAGAACAAGTCTCTGCGCAAGTAGTGACGCGAGACGGCTCCACCAATGAACAGCGAGAGGAACGGGATTGTGTAATGGGCGACGGGAGTTACCCGATTTCCTCCTCCTCTCTGTAAGTGTTGCAAACTTTTGAAGAGGATAATACCGAACGCACATGGCAAACGGACCGTATTCTTGTCTCCAGGTCCGTACGCTTGGTTTACGAATTTCTTAGGGATAAAACTGCAAGAGCAAATTTTGACAAGCCGTCCGTACATGTAGGCCTACGGTTGGCACGCCTCGCTTTCACCACTTGATTTTCCTCCTCCTCTGCTGATACAGTTAGCTGGGACAGAGTATAGGTAGGATTGTGGGAGGGAGACTTCCGGTCGGGAGACAGGCCAAGACCCTTCATGGGCTCATACTTCTTGTAAAGTTAGATGCATCATTATAACCCCCACACATAAATATTATCATCATTTCTTTGCCAAATTCGTCCGCATTCCAAAGGGTTCAGTTTTAAGTCCAATTTATGCACAGATATGCTAATCGGATATGTACATACATCCGAAGCACTATGTACCTCCACCGGGTATCGAACCCGGGAGCTCTTGATTACGTTATCATCATGGAGGCCCGACCTTTCAAAGAAATCGAACGATAATGACTGTTCTACTGTGCGTTGTTTTATATGTCTATTTGGCTAATCGCGGGGAGAATTTATTGCGATTAGATGATGGATGAATGGACACCCACGTTTGGTCTGGACCAGTGCTTGAAGGGAAAAATGTTAGGGGCGGGGAATGTTTGGTCGAGCCTTCGGATTAGCTGGAGGGATGCCTCTGAGGGTGAACATGGTGACAATGAAACAGCTGTAGGGATACTTTGCAAACATTTTGTTAGCTATACTCCCCCCCCCCCATTTCGAGCACTGGGCTGGACTCTGGACGCAAAACTCTGAAGATGATTTTGCCATTGTGCGAGTTAATCTTTTTGCTTTGGGGGGGGGGGGTGGTCCACTGAATGGAGTATTTGTGATTTGTGTGTGTATGCATTATTGTGTACATCTTAGCCTCGCAGACAGTAAACTAAACTATTGCCTTGCAGTTCTAAGTACCTGAGAACATTGGTTCTAATCTAGGCCATTAAATCTTATGATAACATTTACACGTAATGTAAAAGCACTTAGCATATTTACATTCTAAGAAAACCCAAACCCATACAGAAGAAGAGCCAGCTTCAAACTCGGTGTCCATTTAAGCAGTTAGAGAATCCACCACACCTTCTTTAACTCACAAGGCTGCGTCCACTTAAGCAGTTAGAGAATCCACACCTTCTTTAATTCACGAGGCTTCGTCCATTTAACCAGTTAGAGAATCCACACCTTCTTTAATCCAGGAGGCTGCGTCCATTTAACCAGTTAGAGAATCCACACCTTCTTTAATCCAGGAGGCTGCGTCCATTTAACCAGTTAGAGAATCCACACCTTCTTTAATCCAGGAGGCTGCGTCCATTTAACCAGTTAGAGAATCCACACCTTTTTTTAATCCAGGAGGCTGCGTCCATTTAACCAGTTAGAGAATCCACACCTTCTTTAATCCAGGAGGCTGCGTCCATTTAACCAGTTAGAGAATCCACACCTTCTTTAATCCAGGAGGCTGCGTCCATTTAACCAGTTAGAGAATCCACACCTTTTTTAATCCACGAGGCTTCGTCCATTTAACCAGTTAGAGAATCCACACCTTTAATCCAGGAGGCTGCGTCCATTTAACCAGTTAGAGAATCCACACCTTCTTTAATCCAGGAGGCTGCGTCCATTTAACCAGTTAGAGAATCCACACCTTTTTTAATCCACGAGGCTTCGTCCATTTAACCAGTTAGAGAATCCACACCTTCTTTAATCCAGGAGGCTTCGTCCATTTAACCAGTTAGAGAATCCACACCTTCGTTAATCCACAAGTCTGCGTCCATTTAAGCAGTTAGAGAATCCACACCTTCTTTAATCCACGAGGCTTCGTCCATTTAACCAGTTAGAGAATCCACACCTTCTTTAATCCAGGAGGCTTCGTCCATTTAACCAGTTAGAGAATCCACACCTTTAATCCACAAGGCTTCGTCCATTTAACCAGTTAGAGAATCCACACCTTCTTTAATCCACAAGTCTGCGTCCATTTAAGCAGTTAGAGAATCCACACCTTCTTTAATCCACGAGGCTTCGTCCATTTAACCAGTTAGAGAATCCACACCTTCTTTAATCCACGAGGCTTCGTCCATTTAACCAGTTAGAGAATCCACACCTTCTTTAATCCAGGAGGCTTCGTCCATTTAACCAGTTAGAGAATCCACACCTTCTTTAATCCAGGAGGCTGTGTCCATTTAACCAGTTAGAGAATCCACACCTTCTTTAATCCAGGAGGCTGCGTCCACTTAAGCAGTTAGAGAATCCACACCTTTAATCCACAAGGCTGCGTCCATTTAACCAGTTAGAGAATCCACACCTTCTTTAATCCACAAGGCTGCGTCCATTTAACCAGTTAGAGAATCCATACCTTCTTTAATCCAAAAGTCTGCGTCCATTTAACCAGTTAGAGAATCCACAAGGCTGCATACTTTTCGACAAGGAAATCTTTGATGAATGGACCATTAATGGACACGAATGATTTTTCATTTTAATTTGTTACATAGTTATGAAATGGCACACATGCTTCTATATATGCTTGCATTTACAATTTCTTTGAGGGAGATAAAAGACATCCCTGGCAGGGAAAAAAATAATTTTCTTTTGCCGGGGAGAAAATGTTTTGTGAGGGTGATTACCCCTGGCATTCTTCCCCCTGTTAATTCGCACACTTGAGTTTACTGAGTGTTCGTTCAGATGCCAGACTCTTATTGGCTATCAGTGATGCAAGTTCCGGTGTGTACTAAGTTGAAGAGTGGTTGCCAAAGGAATTCTTGCTCTGTAGGTCACCCCTTCGAACAATGAGAACAGTTTATTTCTTCCCAAAATTGCACGTCTCGCATATACAGAATATACAAATGGAATACACGTAATGCAAATATTTTACATTAAAAGTGTTTATTGAGATCTAGGTAGTAGATCTAGTTCTGTGCTCGATAATACCTTTACGAATATGTAATTTGTTATTGTATGTATGTAGAATAAAAGTAGTAGTGGGAATCAAGGGCGGAACGGAAAGAAAAATGTTAGAAAGAAATCAAAGTTATTTGCTCGGATATGCTCTATATGCTGTGAAAGTCAGTCGTTTTTGTTCGGCGACACCCTGTATATAATGGTTGTCTTTTCCCCCTGCCCCCCGCCAAACCTTGATATTCTTGCCTAATTCTTACAATGTCAGTTACAGCTCTACCAAGAAGAGCAACAAACTCTGGTGCTTTCATCGAATTTACAACTGTATACTCTGTCTCTGCCATCTCCGGAGCAAGCGAACGAACAAGTAGTGACGCGAGCCGGCTCCACCAATGAACACATGAGAGGGAATGGGATTGCATGGAGGGGGAAGTGACTGCAGTTACCAGCCTTCGCAGCATCGTGTGCTTCGCGCTGCCCACTCGACCACCCCCCATTCTCTACCCCTATGCGCGGCCTTTCCCCAGATATAGCCGAGACAGAGTATAAGCGAGTGAAGGAGCGTGTGTGATGCAATCAGACGCTTGCCATGTAACCCTGCCCCTGCGTTGCTAAAATGTGCTGCGTTCAACACCTCGTCGTCGCAATCATTCAGTAAAATGTGTTTGTTTGGTAAATGGGGGAAGTAAACAGAGGTGTAATGAAATAGGGAAGATCATGGGGCTCGGGCACTGAAAAAGGTGTAAACAAATTACTGTCCGCTTTAGAACGCCGCGGTCTTTCCCTACTTGGTACGACCGTTACGCCGGCTTTAGACGATAGCATTTTTGCTAGCATAAATGTTATGTAAATGCTTCCAAAAATCTTATAGCAGATAGTACTTTGCACGCAAACATTTCATATAACTTTTCGGCTAGCTCTTGCGATTACAATGTATAGCATACACAGCATGAAAGGCACGTCGAGTTACACCAATGCTGAGTGCACCGTGTTTACATTTGAAACAACTCAAATACACTTCCATACGTGTACAGTAAACGTTGTAAGGTATGTATTTAAGCAGCGCCATTGTTTTGTACCTAATAACGTTTTATACGAAACGATATTTCTCTCGGTTCAATAGTTATCGGCTTTTTAAAACGTGAAGTGATACATTGTTTACATCTCACGCGGCCGCCATTACAACTGCACTCGTGACATAGCAGTCGCTTCTGATTGGTTATGTTACGGAAATAGGACGGGTTCTATCCTTGAGAAATGCCATGAAATATGTTATGGCATCTGAAATACCATAAGATTTTTCACTTTACACTGTAGCATTTTGGTCATAACGTAAATGCTAAGAAAAATTCTTTCGTCTAAAGCTAGTCTGAGAAAGAATTATCTTTTGACTTCAGCTCTTGCAGGATAGCTTGGTTGTTAATTAGGCATAAAAAATCGCTGTGAGTAAAGATGAAGGTCAAATCTGCCGTAAAAGAAAGGAAATGAAGCTAACATAATTGAAAGTTAATCGATTTGCGCCTTGGGCGGTCATAAACCTGTTAGCTAAATACCCGCTTTTTGTATTTGACCGCGAATTTCCTGCTTTTGGCAAGAAGAAAAAGTGAAGCTCTTCTTGCACATGAGCAAAAACGCAACGGGTGGGAGAATGAACAGTTAATCGAGATCTCTTCAACATGTCCGTCATACTAATGGAGATTCTTAGTCTTTTGAGGTTCTTGGAAGCAGTAATGGGGGATGTAACGTAACGTTATAATTTAAGCAAGGTTACCTCATTTTTCACAGCACTCTTGGTCGTATTTTATGTGTACATAATATGAGAGTTTCTTAGCTGACGTTGCATTGTTGGCGCCTGCCAGGTGTTGGTTTTCGTTTCTGCGCAGTAAGTTACAACGCATCTCGCTGCGCATGCCCGGGTGTGCTTTTCCAATTGCTATAGACTCGTCCGTCAGTTACACGAATAAACGCATGTCTCATACGGTCAACGAAGTTAGTAGTAAGTTGTGTATTATACAGTGTATATTGATACACTTCTATCTTGAATTGTATCTTCTGCAAATATCCTGTATAAAGAAACAAACTGCCGTAGTACCAAGTGAGGTGAGTCTACAAAGGGCTACCGACCTGTCAGACCCACAAACTCTAGTTTTACGATTTTTCAACTGTGAATTTTTTATAAAAAATTTATAATAAATTGTTCTCTAGGATGCTTTTGTTCATAGAAACTAAGTGTAATGTAAATAGGAAGCAAAATACACTTGGTTGGTGGCCATATCAGGCGCCATCTTTGAATGCGTGTCATTCGAGACATTCATGCCAGTGTACAATTGGTTGGTAATGATGGGAATTTTTATAATCATTATAATAAATATGTAGCTGCACCTATATAATCAAAGAAAGCTTTGATGAAAAAATAATGTTTTTTTGCGAGGTTTTTTTTAATGATAAAATATGTGTGATTGGTAGTTAATTTTTATTTATTATGTTTATTTTTGTAATTCTTACGATTAATAAATAACTTAAGTTATACAAACAAGAAAGGAAGCAGTGATTCAATATTAACAGAATGGTTTCTTGAATTTTAGTGATGAAAAAAAGGGTTGTCCTGTAAGCCCCCTTCAGTTAAGTTAGTTTCTCGCACGGCACGGGTAAGCTAGGGTTAAGTGTAAGTACAGTCATGGACACTTCTGGGTTGTAATGATTGCATTGAAAGTTAATGGGATTGTTATAACCCAGAAGTGTCCTTGACTGTACAAGAAATGGAAAGCGCGAAGGAAGATGTACGAAATGGAAAATAATGTTGAATTAAGGAAAGAGGGGAGAAGAGATAGGTTAGCGAGGCCCTCCTTGCGGGCACCTATGCCAGGAATCTCAAAGATGTGTGAAGGTTTCTTTTGAAATGAGTTCACAGAGAACACTGCCGAAAGTTTCGGAACACAGGATGTGATTGATGAATGGACTCACCTGTGTATATTGATCTTTGCACAACCGGAAGTTACACGAGAACCGATTGCGCCATAACTTTAGTCTGATTACCACCACGCTTAATTACACTTAATGAGCTCTTGAAGAATAATCTTTGATTTTTTTCTTCTTCTCAAACTCCGTGATTACTCAAGCTGTTTCGAGAGGTGGGACAGAACAATGCGCCATACATCAAACGAGACGCCTGGTTTAGAATTAAACTTGAGTTACTGGGGAAGGGAAACAAAAGGCAAAAGGGCCCAACCCACCACCGCTCGCCGAGCACGCGCAAGAACGTTTGTCTTTTGTTTGTTCCGTGAAGAATCGTATTTCGAAGTGGAACAGGAACCGGGGGAGAATTTGTCACGCTTTTGATCGTGCACCTTTCATTTCAATTTTATTTCTAGCGTGTACGTGAAGTAATTCTGTTGTTTTCTTCTTAACTGTGGCGACAATTGAAAGCTCAATTGTTCTTCTTTTGCTTACGATAGGGGAGTGAAATAGAATTAAATATATACACAGACAGACATGCGTGTGCATTCCAGTACAGCAAGGCTAGCACTGTTCGCCCACAGCATTACAGTTGCAAAATACTTTAACTTTTAACTTTTCATTACTTCTTCGCTATTGCCTCAACAGAATCGACCTGTAAACCTCCAATTCATCCTTTTCAAATATGTTCCCATTGACACCCTCTTGTGGCGTGTTGACAAAACATCTGCGTCCCATCACTCTGATCAGAGTATAACCAGGGGAAATAGGGCTCGAAAATTGAAACAGGCGACTTTGAACCATACAATAAGAGGTTACTTTATATTGAGTAAAACTTTTTAGATGTAATTGCACAGTAGCAACAGAAAAATATAATTGCTGGCGTACGCATGACATGACATCTAACAATGAAAAAATTAGAAACTACCATTTTCAGAGGTAAAATATTTTCTGCTAAAACTGAAGATGTATTAGTTTCCTCTAAAAAGAATCTAGCTCTGATATTACATTACTTCCCTGCAAAAAGAACAAAAAAAAAAAAGTTTAGGATTTTTGTGTAGGAAAGTAATGTAATATCAGAGATATATTTTATTTTAGAGGAAACGCTTAAGTTTTTTAGCAGAAAATATTTTAGCTCTGTTACTGATACCTCTGAATTGTAGTTCTTTGAAAATGCTAGGTTTTTTCTATTTTGGCCCCAATATCTCTGGTGGGAGACCTAATAAAGATTTTATATTTACAGCATATAGAGTAGTCTATGAGAGGTACTTGTAAAAAAATCGAGCTTGATATTCATGGATAACAAAGTTACAAAAAGGGGTAGTTGGGCAAAAACAAGCAAATTTACGTTATTAGCTACAAATAAATATTTGGTTTTATTGAACTATCATGCAATTAAAATTATTTTTATATTTAATAATTACATCATACGTTAGTAGCTATTATGAATGAAAAGGTGTGTAAGGCAGGTTTGTCTGAGCAGTTTATGAAACAAGAATGTCCGTCCGCTATTTTCAAACGAAGCCAAGATTTAGAAAAAAAAATAATGCCTGTTTTGAACTACCCTTTCGTAGGAGTTGCAACAAAAAAAATGGTCGAGCAACCAGTGCTGGACCATTTGGATGGATTGACCCAATAACGTAACATGTAGAAACAATGAATTCTTATTTTTTCTGGATCTGATTCAGCGACGAAATACTCTATGTGATCAGAAGTATCCGGACACCCACCTGAAAATAAAGTACAAGTTTGGGCAACCCTCCATCGGGAACACTGGCAGTCAATACAGTGTTGGCCCACCCTTAGCCTTGACGACAGCGTTCACTCTCACAGGCATACTTTCAATCAGGTGCCGGAAGGTTTCCTGAGGAATGGCCCATTCCTCGCAGAGCGCCAAAATGAGAAGAGGTATTGATGTGGATCGGTGTGGTCTAGCACGAAGTCGGCATTCCAAAACATCTCAGAGATGTTCTATGGGTTTCAAATCATGACTCTGCACAGGCCAGTTCATTAGTGGGACGTTGTTGTCGTCAAACCACTCCCCCACAAGCCCTGCAGTATGGACGGTGCTCGGTCGTGTTGAAAGACACAATGGTCATCCTCGAACTGCTCTTCGGCGGTAGGCAGCATTAAAGCTGTTAAAATGTCAACCTAAGCTTGTGCCGTGACATTGCCATGTAAAGCAACCAGGGGGTCAAGCCCCCTCCTGGAGAAACATGACCACACTGTAACCCCGCCACCTCCGACCTTCACTGTCGGCACTATACAGGCTGGTAGATGTCGTTCACCAGGCATTCGCCACACACACACACACCCTACCATCGGATCGCCACATTGTGTACTGTGATTCATCACTCCACTCAACGGTTTTCCACTGTTCTATGGTCCAGTTTCGATGCTCCTTGCACCTCATGAGTCGGCGTTTGGCATTTGTCTGTGTGATATTTGACTTATGGGCAGCTGATGGACCATGGAAACCAAGTTGCCGCACCTTGCGCCAAACAGTAATGGTGCTTGGAGTAGATCCTGATGCAGTTCGCAATTCCTGTGTGATGGTGGCGATGGATGATTGACGGTAATGCTGTACGACCCTCTTCAACACTCGATGGTCTCTGGAGGTCAACATGGGAGGTTGGCCTGCACACTTTTGGGCTGTACACATCCCTTCACTATAACATTGGAAACAGTAGACAGAGGGATGTTTAGGAGGGTGGAAATCTCACACACAGACTTCCCACACAAGTGGCACCCAACCAACTGACCACGTTGAAAGTCTGCGACTTCCTCAGACCATCCCATACTTCTGTCTCACACTGTCTGCAGACTTCTGAGTTCGCTGACTATGTGTTCACGCGGTACATGGCAGTACTGTGTTGCCCTCTATAATAAACACACATTTCGCGGTGTGTCCGGATACTTTTGATCACATAGGATGTCACCGCGCGCCATTCATAAATAGGAGCGGATCAAATGAAAAACGAAACAGTGGATGTATTGGGTTATATTTATGTATGTGTGTGGAGACAACCCTGTGTAGAGGTGGAGCGGGAGGTAAGGAAGGAAACCCCCTACTGCATAATGGACTCGCCCTAGATAGTCGCGCGTGAGCACGTGATATACGTAGGCGGTCGGTCGAGCAGCAATCAAAGCCAAACGGCCCGGTCTGTTGTCCTCTGGAGTGGTTTTGCTGCATGACAACGCGCGGCCACATACGTCAGCTGTTACAACGAACACGTTGGCGACGTTTGGGTGGACAGTGTAACATCCACTACAGCCCTGATCTATCGCCATGCCACTTCCGTATCTTTGGTCCGTTGAAAAAGGCATTGAAGGGTCGGCACTTCCACTCGGACAATAAAGTCATGGACAATGTTCGCTACTGGTTCCGATTTCAGCCAAAGAAGTTCTACGAGCAGGGTGAAACAGAGGGACAAGTGCTTGTGTAACTTGGGAGATTGCGTTTGAAATAAACCTTGTTGATTTCATTTTGTGGCCCCTGTTCCGTTTTCATTTCATCCACCCTTATAAAATGTTTCTTTCCGTCGGTATACTTCTTATGTACGCAATCGAACATTGAAATATAAAATGTATCTTCCTTAAAATTAAACCTGAAGGTTAAGACGAGAGTATATGAGCCTCGTTTGTAAGTAAGAGACAGAGAGAGAGAGAGAGAGAGAGAGAGAGAGAGAGAGAGAGAGATTTATGGATGGCAGTCAGATATCTTACGGAACGGACCATAGTAGCTTTCCTTGCATTTATTATGGAAGCAAAATACAGAACAGCATTTTTATGCAATAACGTGTTACCCTTCCGTGGATAATCATAAACAATGATTGGAAAGCGAACATGGTATTTCATAGGCCTATTGCCTCACAACTTGGCGGGAACTTCTCATTGCATAAAGGAATTCCCTTCCCTCCGCGTCATAATATTCCAGGAAGATTTTTTTACTTTCACTCAATACAAATCGCTGTCAACATACTGGCCCAGTTCTTACGGAACCGCCGGACGCTCTTTCCTGAAGAAACCAATTAGATTTTGTTCTCAAGGCATTCTTTTGTTTTTTTCACGACTTTGGGCTTAACGGAACTTGCAGTCTTTCTCCTATGCAAAAGTGTGAAGAGTAATTTGTGGGAACTTTGTGGAACTTTCACTGTCTTATTCGCTTTAAATCTTGTTTGAAACCGTTGTACAGTGGCATGAATAGAAATTTTCATATGGGCGAGAAATGGCTGTATGGGTGAGGGAGTTATTGTTTCAATGGCCAGCACTATATTATTTTTTCATTAAAAAAAACTGTCCAAAATTCTCCCCCCCCCCCTCTTTTGGACACGCCGTTGAGTTGCAATTTGAAAGTTTATAAATAGAAGGGACTGACTGACTGAGTGTTTAAGTCCACTTTATGCACAGATGGGCTAATCGGGACTGGACCTCGGATATCGAACCCGGGACCTCTTGATTACAAGGCGACAATGTTACCACTACGCCATCGAGGAGACCCTCCCTGACTTGTACTGACCATTTCACCTCACTTGGATTGATAGGTCTTGATTGTGACTGTCTTCTTCACTCACAAATAAGAAGAATGTATTTCTTTTCCATTGTACGTATGTTGGTTAACCAACAGGGATACGCTTAGTTCAAAGACGATGTATAAATGTCAAAGTTCTTGATTTCGATTCCTTTGAATATAAAGATGGATTTAATTTAATGTCTTGCGTTTACATTCAAATTGCATTTGTAATGGATTATTTCAAAGGATATATCTCGAGAAGTATAAAAACTATGTTTAAATTCTTGCAACGGAACTTGTATAATATGATGGGAATACCCAGTTGAGCGCTGGGGGCTTGAAATCCAGCTTTTAAATTGTGTAAAAGTCTGCTAATCGTTCGCGTGTCGTGTGAATTACAATTTGAGTGTAATGTACTAAGTTACATGATGAATCCTAACCATCTGGGTGTATAGTGTGATCTCTGAGGGTACTGTTACACGTAGTACACCCTGTGCTGCATTTTTTGCAGACTGACTTCTGGACCCACAGCCAAGCTAATATTACTCTTTGGGACTTGTCATCCATCCATGTGTTTGTGGTTGCACTTTAATCCATGCCGTCGTATCAAAATTCATATTTAAAATCAAATAAAATCCCCCATCATTTGCTTTATGTAAACAATTTTCCATCATTTTTTATCCTCCGCCGCCCCTCTCGCTAAATCTGCCAATGGCGTAAGCAAGGCACACATCCCACCTGTAATCAATTTCAGCCCAGACGTTGGCTAACATGTCTCTGTCGACAGGCGTAATTCCATCTGCAATTCTGGTTTCAATTTTATGCTCCGTTCTACGGGAGAAACGTAGGGGACAACTTTCACAAATCACCATTTAATGTGAGGCCCGGAGACCTTGCTGGCCATGCCATCGGTCCTCCACGGCCAATTCAACGCTGCCGTATTCTGCAAGTCAGTCTCCTGCCACCGACGCTGCTGCCAAAGCGGTAAGCTACACAGACTCGGCGGTGAAAATAAAAATTCTACTGTAATTAAATCATAATTACGTTGTTCGTTATGTCACTTGAAAATCAAGGAGCTAATTTATAAAGCCCCTGCCAATGCAGTGTCTCCTGGTCAGTACAGTTGCATTTGCACCGCTACTGAAAGAAGTCTTTGAGAGTGTGAGATCAGGTAATCTCTGTGGCCATAAGTTTCAGGAAATTATCCGGTCCTCAAAGAACTTTGTATCAGCGCCAATGACTACTTTGTGGCACCGTCCTGTTGAAAATACCCTTGACGCAGCTCTATATCATCCAATTGCACAAGAAACAAAGTCGTAGCATGTACAGCATCTTCACAACGACTGAGGCAATATGGGAACGACAGCTGCGAACTTTCTTGAAGATATGAATCTCCCAGATATCCCGTGTCATCTGAAACTAACATGATGTAATAGACAGAGAAATAAATATCTTAGTTTTATATATGAATCACCCTGTATATAAAGTGCAGTTTAACCCTAGCTTACATGTGTCGTACGAGAAACGTACTTACCAGGGAAAGGGGTGGGGGCTCACAGGCCCACACTTTTTTATCATTAAAATTTAAGAAATCATTTTGTTATTCAACCATTGCATTCTTTGTTCATTATATATGTGCAGTTCTTTATTAATTGTAATAATTATACAAATTATTATTAATAAGAAATAATAACCAATTATTGCACGAGTGTCAAATACATTGTACCATTCACTAAAACTCACAAGAACCATAATAATTTTTCGTTAATGCTTTTGTTTATAAAGGTGTACTTGTTCATTAATTATAGTAATTACCATCATTTACCGAATAAAGATCCTTAGGAAAATATTTGGACCTAAAAGGGATGAGGAGACAGGTGAGTGGAGAAGGTTACATAATTTAGAACTACATAATTTGTATTCATGTCCAGATATTATTAGAATGATTAAATAAAGAAGACTTAGGTGGGCAGGCCATGTGGCACGAATGGGAGAGGAAAGAGGAGTTTACCGGATTCTTGTTGGGAAACCTGATGGTAAGAGACCTGTAGGAAGGCCAAGACGAAGATGGAGGGACAACGTTGAGATGGACCTAAGGGAAATCGGTAGGGATGGAAAATATAGAACTTGCTGAAGATAGGGAAAGATGGAAGGCCTGTGTTGCTGCAGCCATGAACCTTCGGGTTTAAGAAGGCTAGAGAGAGTTGCCGACTAATTGTACACACTCACTGGCATAGTGTCTAAAATAACACGCTTCCAAAAATGGTGCCTGATAGTGCATTTTGCCTCCTGTTTACATTATATTTGTATTTTTCATGAACAAAAGTAATACAGAAATATTGGCAACACCTTAGTGAACAATGTAAATTATTTTCATTTTTTTGTAAACATTTTCACAGTTGAAACATGGAAAAAGTAGATAACCTAAGCTAGGGTTAAACACACAAAACTTGGTTATTGCCATATTCAAGAACCACAGTTTGGTGTGGAAATGTATTTAATTAGTTCAAAAACCTAAGAAAGTCAGGGGATTTGCTTTGCCATTAGAACATTGAGAGTCCAATTGAAGCGAAGCAATGGCCACCGGAAGCCTTTTTGATCTCAGCTACAGCCCGCCGAGCTGTTGGTGAAATCAGGATAGTCATGAGTGGCAGAATAGAATGTAGTATTGTTTATTCTGCGAAGTGGTTCGATATCTGTCGTGGGAAGAAAGCGTGGGAGTTGATTATCCAAGTATATTTAGCTCTGCCTCATCCTTCTCTGGGAAATGCGAGACAATGTGACATTTCCTGCCCTGCACTGATGCAGAGTCGTCCTGAATATTTCTCTTAAAGAGCGATTGCAAAGCAGGAACTACGGTCGACGCGGACGAGGATGACAATGGTTACACGTTCCTTCAACTTGGACTCTATCACGTGACACAGAAGGCGACTTCAAATTATCATGTATCGGACTGTTGAATGGGATCTGTTCAGAGTGCAAGAACAGAATCTCGCTTTTCCGTTCCTTGTATGCAGTTTTCATTTTATGCAGCATTTCGTTGGGGGTTGATGTGATCAGCACCACGCTCTGGCAGCCGTTACCCCCTCCCTTTTCAGGTACGCATTTGTTAGAGCCTGGATGAACTCCAGAGCCGATCATTGCGTTGACTTTTCTGGAAAAACTCTCGTCTGAAACCATCACCCCGGGAATCGAACCCGGGTCTCCTGTGTGGCAGTCAGACTCCCTACCAACGGACCATCGCGGTTCTTTTGAAACAATATACAGGGTGTCTCAAAAGTAATGGCGCAAAATTACACAGGTGAAAGTACACGATAATAGAAGCAAAAAAGTCTCAGTAAACATTGGTATGCAAACGAGCCGTTTTCGAGATAATCGCGAATGTGTGATTACAAGCCGCCGCTGACTTCATTGTTTGTAAACGTCGTCCTAGTTGGTAAAATGCTAATAATGTGTGCGAATATGTGGTTAGAAGCCGTCACTGATTGCATTTTGTAAACACCGAGTGCTTTACTCGTTGCGCGTTCCGAGGTTTGCTCTTTGTTTACAAGACAGAATATTACCGAGAGGTGGCGTTGGAATCAAACAGGTTGGATACAATCCGTACACAGTCTAGCAATGAGATCTCAAATGACTTTTCTTAGTGTATTATTAGCATTTTACCAATTAGGACGACGTTTACAAACAATGAAGTCAGTGGCGGCTTGTAACCACATATTAGCAATTATCTCGAAAACGGCTCATTTGCAGACCCATGTTTACTGAGACGACTTTGCTTCTATTATCGTGTACTTTCACCTGTGTGAGTTTGCACTATTATTTATGAGACACCCTGTATATATATACATAAATATAGAGATATCTTTACTATAGATTAACCTTAAAATTATTTAAAAATGACGTCATTAAAAAATTACCTAAATTTTTTTTTGTTAAAATTAAAACTTGTTTTTTTCTTCATAAATTAAGAGAGATCAGCCGAACAATTTGATAAAACCCATTGTTTCGTGGTTTAAACTACCGAAACAGGGGGAAACAGTTTTATCAAGAGAATAAACATGTTTTTTACATATTAAAGAACGAGATATTTGTATGTTAGGACACATATTGCATACATTTTAGTTTAGGCAAAATTTCCATGCACATGCTATTCTAAATTACAGGAACCAAGCTCCGTGGCGGAGTGGTTAGTACAGCGCTACGACGCCTGGAGTCCAAGGTTCGAATCCCATCTGGACATGGCTGTCCTTTGTGTGTCTGCATCAATTTCATCATATCGTCACTGATCCTTATCTTCCCAATAGTCACAAGTGGCAGAAAAGCGAAGTAAAATAAATGAAACCAATCAATGTAAGGGTCCCGAGTTCGATCCCCGGTGGAGGCACATAGTGGTTCGGATCCCACTTTAAACTGTGGATCCAGTTCCGATTAGTCTTTCTGTGCAAATACAAAAATTCAATTCAAATTCAAACTTTAATCTAAATTACAGGAATCTCGAATGAGTTCGACTCTTCCCACGTAAGCTCAGACAGGGATTGAACCTACAGTAAAAAGTTAGGTCCAAACCTCTGTGTAATATACCTCCACCGGCCATCGAACACTGGACCCCATGATTACAAGGCGACTATGTTAAACTTCGTCATTGGTTCGGACCAAAGAAAGAAAAACGAGAATAGTTTTTACGGTGCTGATCCAGCAATGAATCTTTTGCAATGAGTGTGGCAACAGGACAAATGGTATGAATAGGGAATAAACTGTTAAGGAAATATGTGCATGGTAGAGAAATTATTTAGTGAGGGTGTTCACACAGTCGATCATAAACAGCAAAAGGATCACAATCAGATTTAAAATTTGGCTAATTTCAACGTTTTTTTCTTGAAATGTTGCGTAGCTTTATTTGTAATAATTCCTATTTTAAGCACCCATGCAAGGCTGGCACATTTTAAAGTAAATTTTAAAATTTATTGAGTTTTTCCTAAGAAAATGTAGAAAAAATGTGCTATGATGCCTCATTTTTTGTTTTCCTTTATTGTTTAATAGGATGCTTAAGGGAATGTCATATCTCAGCAACCTCTGTCGTCAATTAAGAAAAGTAAATGAACACAATATTGTATTGAAATAAGTGTGTTCTTTGAACTGGTACAAGGAATGCTGTTTTATCAAATTTTATTTCCCTCACACACACCCAGTTTGATCACGTGTTCTTCCATATTTTTAGAAGTATAGGTGCGTTATTTTCAGACCATTCCCGCCCATATCTTACGTGCAACTTCGAATCGCCCACACAGCTTCAGTACGTTGAGGCGCATGCGCAGAAAGCCCACTGCTCACCCTTCTGCGCATCAGCACACCGCTTGCAAGCAGTGTAGGCTCGCTCACCAACTTCAGAATGAAATGTGCGGATCTTTTGAATTTCAACGAGCTCTACACCCCTCTTTTTTCTTGTACAAGGTGCAATATATCCGTGCCAGTTTTCATACTCTTCTAGTGGTTGATTACGTCACGTTTCACGCGGCGAAATAATTTTGATTCACACCACTTGAATTTCACAATGAAGAAGCTAAATGCATTTCTGCACGTTCCATTGTTTCCTTGACAACCGGAGCCTCTTGAAGACATAACGGACATTGGCGTAAGGTGACACGTTATTGTTCATTGTGGGCGAGACACAAAAAGAAACAAGTATTATTCATCTCGCCTGTTTCTCACATAAATTAGCACTGATTATATTTTCTCATCTTTCATTAACATTTAGTGATGTTGGCTGAAGATTAACGGAGGTGGATGTCTAATTTGACCTTGAAACACAATTTTAGTACACGACAGTATTTCTTAGGTTGGGGACAGGGGAAAAGGTAAGTGACAACCTCCCGAAATATCAGTTAATTTGTACAGGATGTCCCCAAATAATTTCCTGATTTCAACCGCTCACAAGTTTTTACTGCATGGAGACATGTCAGATTCGGTACAGAGGTATATGGACACTTAAAAGTATCATGCCAGTTATCTGGAACATGTATTTTCACGTCACTTTATGCACTCAATGTGGGCATTTCAGATGACTTTGTAACATTTGGATAGTAGCATCTACAATTGCATGTGTGATATGTTCGCGCAACGTGTAAAAAATCCAGCACAAGTGTGGATGTAATACACCGCCAGTATATATACTGCTGTTACTGGCCCACAAACTTCAACAATGAAAGGGTTTACTTTCTTACTTGTAACAGCAGGGTTGCTACGCGTCTGGAAAACCTGGAAAACGGGGAAATGTCAGGGAATTTGGCTTGTCAGAGAATAATGCTAAAATATTTTTCAAAACTGCTAAAGAGATAGGTTTGGAAGTTAACAAAGAGAAAACTAAATATATGCTTACAGGCCGAAACCAAGTGTTAGGTAATAATCAAAATCTAATTATTGATAACAACTCGTTTGAACCAGTTTCCAAATTCAAATACTTAGGAGTAATATTAACAAATGAAAATTATATTAAAAAGGAAATAAAAAGTAGGCTTAATTCAGGAAATGCATGTTACTTCACTCTTCATAAACTTTTGTCTTCTCGTTTAATATCTAAGAAACTAAAAGTTAAAATTTACAAAACCGTAATTTTGCCTGTAGTATTATATGGATGGGAAACTTGGTCCCTTACATTGAAAGAGGAACATAAATTGAGAGTATTTGAAAATAAGATCCTTAGGAAAATCTTTGGACCTAAACGGGATGAGGAGACAGGTGAGTGGAGAAGGTTACATAATTTAGAACTACATAATTTGTATTCATGTCCAGATATTATTAGAATAATTAAATCAAGAAGACTTAGGTGGTCAGGCCATGTGGCACGAATGGGAGAGGAAAGAGGAGTTTACCGGATTCTTGTTGGGAAACCTGATGGTAAGAGACCTGTAGGAAGGCCAAGGCGAAGATGGAGGGACAACGTTCAGATGGACCTAAGGGAAATCGGTAGGGATGGAAAAGAGTATATAGAACTTGCTCAAGATGGAAGGCCTGTGTTGCTGCAGCCATGAACCTTCGGGTTTAAGAAGGCTAGGGAGTTAGTTAGTTAGGGAAAAATCAGGTAAATATCATGGCATTTTTCAGATCGTCTGGAATTTACGTGCATTTTGAAGTCTGGAAGAGAAAAAGTTCACTTCCACTTGTGATTCCACTACCAAAAAAGATTCAGTTTAGAAACTTGTTTCTTTCATTCGTGAGATTCTCAGTCTTGTGCATAATTATGGTTGCTTCGAATTTCTGTAATAAATTTTCACTTTTATAACACTAGATATTAGAAAGAATATCAAAGTAAAACTTGCAGTCCAGATATCTGATTGATCACTAAAGTACATTGAAAATATGATCATAATTATCGGAAAAGTTTGTGAAGATGAGGTTATTGTCTATTATTTTATAGATCTTAGTCTTGTTGACATTTCCTATGCAACAAATTTCTATATGCAACAAAAATGTCTCCAGATGCCATGTACTTATAAATGTAAGCAAAAAAGCAGCATTTTCTACGACACTATAAATCCGCCAGAAAATGAAAAATTGTGTAATGGTTTATGAACTTTTTGTGTTGTTTTTATATTGTGGAGATCTGTTATGGTGAAATAATGTACCTCTGTTACCTTAGCCTGAAGGCTAGATACACGTGATTGTAGCACCCAATACATTTGATGCCGATTGTAATTTTACATTTTACTCTTCGAATTTTCACATATTCTTGTGTGTGTAGAATGAAATTTGCTTAAAAAAAGTTGTGAAAGTGAATATTCATAATAATTAACGGATTATATTTAATGGAAAAAAACACAAGGTACAAATGCAAAAATCATTATGATAAACATGTCGGGAAAAATTTAATTTTTGGACTGGAAAATCTGGAAATGTCAGGGAATTTCATGATCAAAAAGTCGTAGCAACCCTGAACAGGCATCCAGAAGTCATATGCAACACACAACTAGGGTGTCCCACTCGTAAGGTGCCCCGGAAAAAGTGTTATAAAAATCTTAATAAAAGAGGATATGAAACGAAATTTGTACATGACATACCTTTATGGTTGAGAAATGAAGGTACATTACAAGAAGTGCTGGAAGTGACCTCCCCCCGCCTGTATACACAGTTCAACACGGCGCTGCATGTTCGTGAATGTTGCTGCCAGAGTATTCGGCGTGACTGCCTGGATTTCCCGGTGGATGTTCTCACGTAACTCGTCGATGGTGCGTGGTTTGTTCTTGTACACACTACCTTTAAGGTGACCCAACATGAAAAAAGTCAGGGGGGTCAAGTCCGGTGACCTTGGGGGCCATAATCCTTTCGAAATGACTCGGTCAGGGAAAAATGATTCCACCGCAGCCATACTCGCGTCAGACGTGTGGCATGTTGCCCCATCTTGCTGGTACCAGCCAAGTGTCAGTTTCTCGTCATCCAACTGGTTCACAAATTCATGAAAAATACCTGGTACACATCGCTGTTGACCATCGCTGTTGACAGTAGTGTCAAATAAAAAAAAATGGTCCGATGATGCGCCGCTATGATAATGCACAGAACACGCCCACCTTCTGTGAATGAAGGTGTTCCTCAACGATTGCATGCTGGTTGTCACTACTCCATAAACGTGTGTTTTGTGAGTTCACGTATCCTGACAAGTGGAACCACGCTTCATCACTGTGCAATATAACTGGCCTTTCAGCGAAGAGTTACGTGAGAACATTCACGAACATGCAGCGCCGTGTTGAATTGTGTATACAGGTGGGGGGAGGTCATTTCCAGCACTTCTTGTAATGTACCTTCATTTCTCAACCATAAAGGTATGTCATGTACAAATTTGGTTTCGTGTCCTCTTTTATTAAGATTTTTATAACACTTTTTTCCGGGGCCCCTTACGAGTGGGACACTCTACAATAAGGAAATTATTTTCGGGACACACTATATAGTGCTGAAAAACAGCATAACTGCACCAGGAAAGACTTGCAAAACGTAACTAAATATGATAAGCGATTTATCGCAGCAAGACTACAGCGAATTTGTTTTTTAAATGTGTTCACGCCACGTACAGGAAGAGCATAAAAAGAATGAACAGGTTGGTGCAGTAATAATGTGAGGAAAATGCTGCACTTTTATCACCGTTTGTATTGATTTTAGCTGCTGTAATAATCCAGGCAGGCCACAGCTTCTTGATTTTATAGTAAATAACAAAATTATAATTTTCTAAACAAACTAGAAAAAATATTTAACTTAATTTTCAGAATAAATAGTTCCGCATGTTTCAATATAGTTTCATGCGAGAGGTAAAGCAAGCTTAATGACTAAAAATTTCGCTTAACTTTTTGAGCTTTTTCATGAACGAGGTATGTAAAATTTAGTAAGAAAATATAGTAACTATGCATTTCAGTAAACTATCGGTATGAAATTTGAAAAGATAAAACTAACTGTTGTGGTGGATATTCACTCACGTAGTAGATCGAGTAGAAAAGTCTTCCCAATGAAATAGTGTTTGCTACGGTCAATAAATAACCGCATTAATGCCGTGAAAAGCGAAATAAAGTGACAGGGCGATGAAACGTACGGGATATGTAGGCAGGCTGGGGTACGCCACATGTCTGCTAGACTAATTCCAGACCACGTCGCTAGATGGCAGCACTGGCAGGGTAGGGAGCTTGTGTATGTGCTTTTTCACGGTATTAATCCAGTTATTTATTGCCCGTACCAAATAATAATAAAATATCTCCACGGTGGAGTGGTTAGCACATCTCGCTACGACGCCAGGGGTCTCAGGTTCGATATGCGGCATGAGTATTGTTTGTGAATGTTCCTTCTTCAATTATCATTACTCATCCTTATCTTCGCGGTTAGTCAAAAGTGACAGAAAAGCAATATTAGAGAACAAAAATCAAACAAAATCAACAATAATAAAAGTTCGGACTAAAATGTATCTTAATAATAACTAGAGCCCGGAAGTTTGGCAAAATGCCTCTTTTTATCTACTGCATATATTGATAAAAATTTTCCGGATATACGTTTCTTATGTTGTTTCGAATGTTTTGGAAGCCTTTTCATTTTGCCTATTTGGGACCCCACTGCCTATTTTTAATTATAATGCCTTTTTTTGCCTTTTTCAATTAAATTTGACATATTTTTTTGTTAAAAAAATGTGTATATATATTATTTTTCTCCCAAAAAACGTGGTTGGCATTTATTTTTCTTCAGTTTATTATGTGAATAATTTTCGCCTTATTTAAGTAATATTGAACTCACGCATGTTTCAACATTGCTGAAGGAGAAAAGTGTGAGAAAAAAGTATTTCATGCTGAGTCAGGATATTGCCTTTCGGTTAACATTTCTTGTGCATGATTGACTGCTGAAGTGGACAGGTTGATTTCGAACACAAAGAAAATATTTCTGAAATCTCCCTCTCGAACCCGAAAATTTCAGGAAGTTGCGATTGAGCTTAGTTTACCTCAGCAACCAGTCTTGACGAGATAGGGAACCTGGATATCAGCAGCTATATATTATGCTAACAACCTTGAAAAAATCAGTGAGGTGATAGATGCTCTTCCAGAAAATGAAGCGGCTTCAATTCGTGAAGTGAAAAAACTCCTGTGCTATTCAAGTTTACTTTTGCACATTATGGTGCATTGCCAGAGACAATTACAATTATAGCATCCATGAAAATCTTCGAGGAATCTATGCAGCAGACGATGGAAGTGCCAGGAGAAAAGGGGTGAGCTGTTGCGGAAAAGTGCTAACGGGTAGTGAGTGCAAATGAGGACTTGAAACAATTGAAAACAATTTATGATATTCTAAAAGGTGAAAATGCTGTTACCGAAATGAGTCCAGCTACATTAGCTTGTTTTATGTATGCTCCAATAACTTCTGTCGAAGTAGAAAGATCATTTTCTATTATGAAACACATTCTCTCTGACAGACGACTATCAATGAATGTTTAGAACTTAGAAAGCACCTTGTAGTTATGTGCAATCAAGATGGAGAAAATTGAAATGCTCTTCCCAATTTAGATTTTAACATTTTGCCAGAAATTTTAGATAAAAGTAAGCGACTTCTAAATGTGCCTTTTTTCGGTTTATTTTGCCTTTTTTTCATTTGTAGTGCCTATTTACCACATTATAAATGCCTTTTTGCCTGCCTATTTTAACGAAAATAAATGCCTGAACTTCCGGGCTCTAATAATAACAATTGTTGTTATTTCTACTAGTCAGGTTTTATCCTTCACCTTGTAATCAAGGGTTCATCGGGTTTGATACGCGGTGTAGGCACGAAGTGGTTCGAATCTCACTTTTAACTGTAGGTCCAGTCCCGGTTAGCCTATATGTGCATAAAGTTGACTTGACTCAAGTTTACTCAAGCTTTATCAGTGGGCTAGCGCCTAGCTCCACCGTCCCTGCTACAAATATTTCTGTTGACGCCCATGAATAGAAGGATAGTTGCGGAAAAGTTCGAAGAAGATCCCGCCGAGAGCGCTCAATCATCTCGATCTCAAAACGAAGTGAGAGTTTCGTGATGGTTCTTTCTCCCTTGGATCGCGGCCTGATATTCTTTTGTCAGGCTGGTCTCCACCGTAGAAACCGTAATGTGAGAAGTAGGCGGGTTGATCTTCCCACCCGGCCCCTGCGAACCTGTTGCTTGGAGAAGGCAAGGGGAACTCCAGCGAACTTGAACTCGCCAGGTGATCACACTCCTCTTGGAGCTGTCAGCATCTCCTCTCCGCTCGAGTGCTCGGGAGAGATCCGCCCAGCTTCTAATCCTGTTGAGATGGCTCGGGGAGCTCCCTAAGTATGAATGCATGTTTATGCACCTGTTGATAATTTGAGATAGGGAAGAAGTAACGGGACTCAACGAGGAAGACTCGTGATCCCCCTCCCCCCTTTCTTTTCTCTTCAACACAAGATTTCATGTCTAATCTTTACCTACCGTGGATGTTATAACTTTACAGGATGTACTCTTGAAGTATTATTTTTTTAAAATTCCAAAGATAAGATGGGCTGATAGTGTATGAAAATTTTAATTAAAGTTCATGTGCAGATTGGATTTTGGAAGGGGGCTGAACCTCTTGCTCAAGTTACGAAGATTTCAATCTTTTGAAAAATCTCTATGATATTACATTCAGGAAAAATTACACCTGCATAGAAGTCATTGTATTCACTTGATTTTCGTGTGGCTTACTTTCGCTACTGTCTGGATCTGACGGAATTACATAGCCACGAAACCAGTGGCGTGGCGTGACTTTTTCAAAAGGGTTACCGGCTATCAGTACGACAATTATGCCTGCTAGACGTTATCACCCCCCCCCCCCCCGGTAAAGAAAACATGTCTTCGAGCTAGATATTTGTTCATTTCGTTCTTGTTTTGCAATCAGCACAGTGATTTAGTCACAAACACTGATAGAAAGAACTACCACTCATGAGACAGTTACCACGAAAATCCAATGAATACTGGTAGACCTTTGTCAATTCTTCATCTGCAATGAGGTGTGAAGGGGAAGAAGAAGAACGACACTTTTCCCTGGCCAGTTTGACGTTTGTGTGGTGAGCACTGAGCAGACGACAGAACTCCGCTCCTTTGTGGAAGGGAAGCCCAGCTATACGAAACTACTGTTGTTTCCAACTTAGTATTTTGGAGCAAGGTTTGTCCGAATCAAGAATCACACCAAGGAACTATATTTTCGTCTATTACCTAACTGGTCTCAGTTGTAGTTCAATCCAGCCTTGGCTCTGCAGTCTCCCTCTAGTTGCTTCACAGAAATGGTATTCCTATTTTAGGCGGGATTTAGCTCTTTTCTGCCAATCCGATGTGACAACACTGGCTGCTCCGGTAGGTCTGAACGGCAACAGGGCCCCATAACAGGCATATGAATAACCCCATAGCACACTATGCCCCAAAGTCCTTCCCCGCTCTTTCCTTGCATTGGCGCCCTCTTCTCCCTTGTTGCCTCTTCAGGGTAACGGAACGGCCTCCCTCTTCGCTTCTGTCGGCTGCAGAAAAAGTGTCATAGGCAATATCTACTCGACGGCAACAATGTTCATTAACGTATTTAACAAATGTTGTCATTTTATTGAAACAACTTTTTAATTCTTTACATTTTGCTGTTACCTGCGGTAACACCGGCTACATGCACGCCACGCCTCTTCTCGAAACTATTGAGAATATCTAGTCAACAGCGAAAGCAAATCGTCCGTTCGTATGGCCTCTATCGTCTACATTCCAGTTCTCCTCCCTATTCCCTCGTAGCAGTGGCGGCTGGTTGTCTGGCTCTATGGGTGTGCACTTCAGTCTCGCGTCCATAAGAAGGGTAGTACCACCGCTGTCAAATACTAGCACCCGTTTTTGCGTACATAATGATGCTAAATGTATTGGCAACCCAAGTTTTGATCAACTTTCACTAAAAATGAGGCTATGACAGTTTTATTTCATGCTTTTTTTACCACTGATTTTATTTTAGAAATTTCAAAATTTTGGGAATTATCCAGCCAATCACGAGGAGAGCGATGTTATTGTGCAGTATGTAATTCAGCATTCGATAACCTGATAAAATCACTCAAAACATAGAAATACCGATCTACAATGTCAATACTATTGTCGATTTGCAAAATATTTCATAAAAACTTCCTCCTCCGCTCCGCTGATATTAATGAACAAGGAAAATAATAACATTGGCGTACAGCAAAGAAGCCGATCCAACTACCACATGGAGGAAATCAATTGTAATATATCTAGCTGCTGTTTATTTCTAATGACAGACTGATCGAATCAAGCGAAATCAAGAGGAATAATTAATCTTAAAGAAAGTTACAGTACTCACTCAGTTCACACTGCCCTGCTTCGTACTTCAGAATTTTTCCTTCTCTTCCGCCGTATCCATATATTGCTGCAGTTGCTACAGGCATTGTAGCTAACTTCCCTCCAAAAATTCAACAACGTTAAATATTAAGTCTCTGCTTTCGCTATGTACAGTTTTTCTATTCATCATGAAATCAAACACTTTGGACTGAAACACGAACGACCTTTTGACAGCGATTAACAATTTTGCAACTCAGTTAACAGCCACACACAATGCAAAACAGCTGGCTCATTGATGTACGCTCCCACCGCGCGGGTTGATAATTCGGCTACTGCGCCACAGATACCGTTTATTTTGGCCAAGATGCGCCAAGGAAAGGCAATACCAGACATGTTTACAACACCAGTTTCGCTTTCAGTCTCCCACCTCCCCTTCCCCTTCTTTCTTGCTCGGAACAGGATGAGAGGGAAAATATACAGGTTGTACCAAAAGTCCCATTACCCCCTTTTGAATTGTAGACAAACCTGCAAAATGTTATTTAACAGCATGCGTATGATGAAAGGATGGTATACTATTAAATCAGACCAATGACCACCATTTACTCCACAGGATCTGTGTGCACACCGCCATTTTCATGGCACAGTATTATTTGCCTCCAGGTGCGATATGAAATCCTCCGTAACATAAGATGTCAGATCTGGATTTCGGGGTGGCCATTTTAAGAGAATTCCTCAATGATGTGTTCAGAGATGTGAACGAGGATCGCCAAATTTACCAGCACCTTTAAAATGGCCACCCCGAAGTCCAAATCTGACATCTTGTGATAATGCGCTATGGGGGCACATCAAACAGAAAGTCACCCATAATCGTTATCAGACAACTGAGGAACTTCAAGAAGCTGTTCGCAGTGCGTTTGCTTCCTTCACGCCAGCCAAGTTACGGAGGATTTCACATCGCACCTGGAGGCGAATCATACTGTGCCATGAAAATGGCGGTGTGCACACAGAGTAAATTGTGGCCATTGGTCTGATTTAATGGTATAGCATCCTCTCATCATACGCATGCTGTTAAAATAACATTTTGCAAGTTTGTCTACAATTGAAAGAGCGGTAATGGGACTTTTGGTACACCCTGTACAATCGAAACTTCCCTTTTCTAAAAAAAAGAATCCCTCAGTTTGCAATGATGCATGGGTTCCTTCGACTCCAACTCACGCTGGTATAGTACCTTTCTCTAGGTGATGTTTCTCACTTTTCAAAACAATTTAGGCAACGTTAACCGGTTTTTACCATAAAAGAAATTAGATTTGTCCGCCTTTCTGCCATATTCAGCATCTTCTACATTTTCTTCTGCGTTGGCAGATTCACCTTCAGTGCCATTTTACTCTACGCTTTCCCCTGTATCTATCTCATTCATGTTCAGTTACTTCTTATTCACATTCAGCACCACTGATGTTCGTCAATTAGGGGACCATTAAAGATTGCACGGATGTCTTTTTCGCTCACAATCCTCGATTTAGCTTGGTCGATGTCAAAATCACGTTAACACAAAAAGTAACATTAAGGACACACCTGGGTCCTGGGGACCCAATGTTAGTTGCTTTCGTCACATTTAGTACTCTCACAACGTTAACCACTCCACTGGCTCGAAGAGTACAAAGGGCTAGGAGACTACTGCGTCAGTCATGTCATTGCTGCCAACCACTTCGTAACGCAAGGTTAAATAAATTTCCATCGGGTCCCTAGGACCCAGGTGTGTCGACTAAGGGTTAAATAGGCATAGGCTTACCATACGTCCGGGATTAGCCCGGACAGTCCTGTTTGTTTTAGTGCTGTCCGGGATTGCAAAATGTCCGGGGTTTTGAGAATCTGAACATGAAAATAGCTACCGGTATTGAACATTCACGACCAACTTTTAAGATGTTACAAAAGACTGATATTTCATGTAAGTACCAACATTTTTAAAATGGTTGAGTTTGCTATGTCTTAGCCTGGAACATCTGCTCCAGTTGAGAGAGAATTTTCAATTATGGGGAATATTTGGTCTGCAGAAAGCGGTAAACTTCTAGTATCCACTGTTAAACATCTGCTGAATGTTAAAATTAATTCAGAACTTTCATGTTGTGAATTTTATGGTGTTATTAAAACAAAGTAGCCATTTCTGAAAAAAGTCATGTCTAGTGAAAAGTACAAGTGAGTCAACTAAGAGATAATGCTACTACCTAGAACAGAGAGGCTTCCTAAACATCAGAAAATGTATTATTCAATTAAACATTTGAAAATTAATTGATTGATTTTAGAAAATAGTGTTAATATTCTTTCTTGTACAATTTATAGTTTAATGTTCCAATAAAATGTTAAGGCTTTTAAGTTATTTCAATTTATTTTTGAAAAAAGAACTGAAATTCAGCAGTAACGCGTTGATCGCGAATATGTCCTGTGTTGGACCCAAAAAATATAGTAAGCCTAAATAGGCATAGACTGGCAAATTGTATTATCTTGCTTTTTATTACAGTAACAACGTCTAACACAATTTAGAGTGACACGGACAAATGACAAACCCTGTCTTGGGTTAGTATTACAGCGCCGTAGTTTGTATCATAGACAAACTACTTCTTCCTGAAGATGTGTTACTCTAAATGCCATTTTGCTTGGGAGAGACGGAAGCAGGTGTATTTTTCTCAGCCACCTGAAAGTGTGGGGGAGGGGAGAGTGGGTGGAGGAAGCTTCGCTGTCAACCTTTGAAGGGCAGGTGTAACTGTAACGGAGCTCGATTCCCAGAAGTTTCCGCATCATGGTCGTCGTCATTTGAAAAGTCGCTTAGGAGTGCTTTTGACTGCGGAACAAAAGGCCCATTTCCCAACAGGTAGTTCCTTGGCTGAGCTTGCGGTAATATTTTCCCACCCGACGTCATTTTGATTTCAACGGTCCACCTGTGAGTCGCTCTGCTGGGTTCTTCCTCAACAGTAAGCAGCTGTCATTGTACTCGCTGTCGTCAAATGCCTGATATATGTGGAGAAATTCGATGTGGTAATCACGATGCCATGGACTCTGTGTGAAAGTCCTATGCCAAAGACAAACTATAGGTCTCCCTTGATTCTAAAGTCTGAACCTATATGAGGATGGCTACTCTCCGGGAATTATGCATGAATTATTGGCTCCGGGAAATCTGTGTGAATTTTTCTCCGTCGATGTGAAAAATTGCAACTTTTATTAATCCAAATCCCATTGAATTTATACCAGGATCGTATATTCTAGACTAGGTAGGCTATCTGCGAAGCCTGGAGTCTAGAGAATAAAATTCAGGAGAAAAATCGATAAGAAATTGTAAATATTATTATTTATATCAGTGAGATAATGATGCTGATTCTGGAGTTGGCAACCTGATTTCTTATGAGTTGGCAACCTGATTTCTTATGAGTTGGCAACCTGATTTCTTATGAGTTGGCAACCTGATTTCTTATGGGTTGGCAACCTGATTTCTTATGGGTTGGCAACCTGATTTCTTATGGGTTGGCAACCTGATTTCTTATGGGTTGGCAACCTGATTTCTTATGGGTTGGCAACCTGATTTCTTATGGGTTGGCAACCTGATTTCTTATGGGTTGGCAACCTGATTTCTTATGGGTTGGCAACCTGATTTCTTATGCGTTGGCAACCTGATTTCTTATGCGTTGGCAACCTGATTTCTTATGCGTTGGCAACCTGATTTCTTATGCGTTGGCAACCTGATTTCTTATGCGTTGGCAACCTGATTTCTTATGCGTTGGCAACCTGATTTCTTATGGGTTGGCAACCTGATATCCTATGGGTTGGCAACCTGATTTCTTATGCGTTGGCAACCTGATTTCTTATGGGTTGTCAACCTGATTTCCTATGGGTTGTCAACCTGATATCCTATTGGTTGGCAACCTGATTTCTTATGGGTTGGCAACCTGATATCCTATGGGTTGGCAACCTGATATCCTATGGGTTGGCAACCTGATTTCTTATGGGTTGGCAACCTGATATCCTATGGGTTGTCAACCTGATTTCTTATGGGTTGTCAACCTGATTTCCTATGGGTTGTCAACCTGATTTCCTATGGGTTGTCAACCTGATTTCTTATGGGTTGTCAACCTGATTTCTTATGGGTTGTCAACCTGATATCCTATGGGTAGTCAACCTGATTTCTTATGGGTTGGCAACCTGATATCCTATGGGTTGGCAACCTGATTTCTTATGGGTTGGCAACCTGATATCCTATGGGTTGGCAACCTGATATCCTATGGGTTGGCAGCCTGATATCCTATGGGTTGGCAGCCTGATTTCTTATGGGTTGGCAGCCTGATTTCTTATGGGTTGTCAACCTGATTTGTTATAGGTTGTCAACCTGATTTCTTATGGGTTGTCAACCTGATTTCTTATGGGTTGTCAACCTGATTTCTTATGGGTTGTCAACCTGATTTCTTATGGGTTGTCAACCTGATTTCTTATGGGTTGGCAACCTGATTTCTTATGGGTTGGCAACCTGATATCCTATGGGTTGGCAACCTGATTTCTTAGGCGTTGGCAAATTTATTTCTATTCATAGCCTAGGACTATGTGACATAGTGCCCAGATCTTTGACTCAGTATACGCCACTGATTTATGCATATTTTTAAATATCCTGAGGCAAATTTTTCACAGTTTATCTTTTATTTTTTCGATGAAAGAAAAGAAAGCTGCATGCAAAATATAATTCTCGCAATCCGTTTCCATTGTAGAACAATCTATCCGACAGACGGAAGTTTATTCCAAGATATCTTCAAGTTGAATACGTAGTTGGCCTCCCCGATGGCGCAGTGGTAGCGTCTTTGCCTTGTAATCAAGGGGTCCCGGGTTCGATACCCGCTGGAGGCACATACTGGTTTGGATCCCACTTTCAACTTTAGGTCCAGTCCCGATTAGCCTTACTGTGCATAAAGTGGACTTAAAACATCAACCCAATCAAACAATCAAGTTGAATAGTTAAATTTGAGTTTGAAATTCTTGTACAAGTAACAATGTTTCGTAGATTAGTAGAGGGTGGCCCAAAAAAAGGTAACGGAATAATTTTAGTTACCTTATGTTTCGGCTACCTTTTTTGGGTCACCCTGTGTATTTGTGACGTGTTTGTAGATGTATTTCGAGTAAGAGTATGTGAATTGGCAAATGTAAACTCCGCATCTTATTATTAAATATTTTAAATATACAGTTTAATTGTATTAGAATTTTTGGATACACTTGAATCACACACCCTGTATATTGTTAATATATTTGTGCGTGTGTGTGTGTGTGTGTGTGGTGAGAAATTTAAATGGAGAAAACATCATCTTGAATTTTTGAAAGGTTTGCCTGGAAAACCGGAAATAATACTTAATTTCATCATGGTCCTAGAGTGACCATTCTGTATATGGCAAACAGTTTAATCTGCAACAAACATAGACAATGGCTCATTCAAGCCTTTAGAGGGTAAATTCTTCACCTAGCATATGTACCTGTTCTCTTTCTGTCTGTTACATTCTGGTCCCCCTACGCTGTAAAGGTGGTATCCAAACGTTCAAATTCCCCACGCAAAGTGAACTGCGAGCTTTGGCTGGCTGAGAACAAAGCACGTGCTGATTCCAGCGCTGCTCGTAGTGGGTAAAAGCATTCACGCGATGGCTGCCAAGGTCTTCTCAGTGGCGGGAACTGTACCAGGATATATAGCCATGCCACGACGTTCTAATGACACGGTTGAATTCAACTTTCTATTTCGCTTGTTATTCGTCGCTTTCCTACCTTTTGGGTTAAGTACTACAATGAGAATGGATGAGAAACTGATTAAATTATAATTACCATTACGCCAGAGGTCGGCAGAATTTGACTTGAAGAAAATTTAAAAAATAGAGGTTGACCACGAATTAAGGGGACACCTTTTGTCACTAACTTTTATATTAATTGAGCTAGTATTTTTCTTTCCTTTTTATCTATCTTTACACGTATGTAAAATCTAACTGGCGTAGCGGAAGTAGTGGATGTTTAGAATGGCAGCAAGTCGCCTAAGTATTGAGCAGCGTGTCAAATGTGTACGTGTATTTTCCATTACCAATAACGTGGCAAAAGTTAAGCGACGAATGCTGCAGGAATGTGAATCTCTAGCACTTAAAAAGTGACACTATCTCAATAATCAACAAATTATTTGATGCAACCTTAAAAGTCTGGTAAGCCACGCACAGAAGAAGGAAATCCATTACGTCTCCAAGCTTGCATTGATTTAAATAGACCTCAAATTGATAATTATGTATAAAACAGATAAGATTGTCATTATGATGTCTAAGTTACTATCTTCAGAAAATAAAAAGTTGCCACTATTATAAATATGTTCTCATTGTTAAACGTAATTGACGATCCAAAGGTACTCCCTTAATTCGTGGACACCCTGTACATACCAATCGAGCCATCGCGCCAACTGTGTGTGAAATTGTCTTTGCGTTGCGGTAACACTCATAATTACTTGAGAATTTGGACAAAGTATATGATTGTTGTTTGTAATAATTTGTTTAATTGGTGGTTACGTCGAAGTACATTGAAGTACCTTAATTCATCTGGTTGGTAGTAAACACGAATTTCTTTATTGTGAAAGTATGCTTGGCATGAACAGCCAAATATAAAACCAGGGTTCTTTACGGTCCAGAACCAATTTATGCTTGGTGATTTTCTCTCATGGACCGGAATTGAATTTATTTAAAACTTCTGGACCTTTAACAACCCAGTTAATGTTTGGTACGATAAATAAAAACATGAATAGGAAATGAGGATGTAGAAAATATGATATACATATATAGTCAAGGTTGTAAGGATAATAGATATATGGCACTGTCAAAAGTGATATTTAGCGCAAGATTTGCGTATTGTAAAACTAAGTATAGTGCGTGAGAAAAGAGAAATACAGTTAATGTAATTTTCTTAAATATTGTATTTGTTGTTATTAAGTTGTGGGTAAGGATTTATTTTTCTTAACCTGAGTGCCATCTTGTGTTCGCTGTAGACGCTCATAATCATGTTTTCATGTGTTTACAGCAATAGTGTTTTACTAAAAGAACATATCAAATTAGTGCAATTACACTTGTATGAAAAATATTAATGCACAAGAAGAGGTACAGTCACGGACACTTCTGGGTTGTAAGAACCACATTGACTTTCAGTGAGATTGTTACAGCATAGAATCAGGGTTGTTAAACGTCCAGGAAAACAAAAATTCTAATGAGTTCTATTGGTCGCACAATTTAAATTCGGTCCAAGTTGCGTATTGTTGCATTGAAAAATGGTTCCTGGACCGATTTGAAATTGATCCGGATTATAGGTTCCTGGACCGAATTGAAATTCATCCGGAATAAAGGTTCCTGGAACGATTTGGAATTGATCCGGAATAAAGGTTCCTGGACCGATTTGAAATTGATCCGGAATAAAGGTTCCTGGACCGATTTGAAATTGATCCGGAATAAAGGTTCCTGGACCGATTTGAAATTGATCCGGAATAAAGGTTCCTAGAGCGAATTGAAATTGATCCGGAATAAAGGTTCCTGGAGCGATTTGAAATTGATCCGGAATAAAGGTTCCTGGAGCGATTTGAAATTGATCCGGAATAAAGGTTCCTGGACCGATTTGAAATTGATCCGGAATAAAGGTTCCTGGACCGATTTGAAATTGATCCGGAATAAAGGTTCCTAGAGCGAATTGAAATTGATCCGGAATAAAGGTTCCTGGACCGATTTGAAATTGATCCGGAATAAAGGTTCCTAGAGCGAATTGAAATTGATCCGGAATAAAGGTTCCTAGAGCGAATTGAAATTGATCCGGAATAAAGGTTCCTGGAGCGATTTGAAATTGATCCGGAATAAAGGTTCCTAGAGCGAATTGAAATTGATCCGGAATAAAGGTTCCTAGAGCGAATTGAAATTGATCCGGAATAAAGGTTCCTGGACCGATTTGAAATTGATCCGGAATAAAGGTTCCTAGAGCGAATTGAAATTGATCCGGAATAAAGGTTCCTAGAGCGAATTGAAATTGATCCGGAATAAAGGTTCCTAGAGCGAATTGAAATTGATCCGGAATAAAGGTTCCTGGACCGATTTGAAATTGATCCGGAATAAAGGTTCCTAGAGCGAATTGAAATTGATCCGGAATAAAGGTTCCTGGACCGATTTGGAATTGATCCGGAATAAAGGTTCCTGGAGCGATTTGAAATTGATCCGGAATAAAGGTTCCTGGACCGATTTGAAATTGATCCGGAATAAAGGTTCCTAGAGCGAATTGAAATTGATCCGGAATAAAGGTTCCTGGACCGATTTGAAATTGATCCGGAATAAAGGTTCCTAGAGCGAATTGAAATTGATCCGGAATAAAGGTTCCTAGAGCGAATTGAAATTGATCCGGAATAAAGGTTCCTGGACCGATTTGAAATTGATCCGGAATAAAGGTTCCTAGAGCGAATTGAAATTGATCCGGAATAAAGGTTCCTGGACCGATTTGAAATTGATCCGGAATAAAGGTTCCTAGAGCGAATTGAAATTGATCCGGAATAAAGGTTCCTGGACCGATTTGAAATTGATCCGGAATAAAGGTTCCTAGAGCGAATTGAAATTGATCCGGAATAAAGGTTCCTAGAGCGAATTGAAATTGATCCGGAATAAAGGTTCCTGGACCGATTTGAAATTGATCCGGAATAAAGGTTCCTAGAGCGAATTGAAATTGATCCGGAATAAAGGTTCCTGGACCGATTTGAAATTGATCCGGAATAAAGGTTCCTAGAGCGAATTGAAATTGATCCGGAATAAAGGTTCCTGGACCGATTTGAAATTGATCCGGAATAAAGGTTCCTGGACCGATTTGAAATTGATCCGGAATAAAGGTTCCTAGAGCGAATTGAAATTAGTAGAGTAGTGTCCCGGGTTCTGCAACAGAAAATGAGGCTCGGTGAGGCTCGCCTTAATGGATTTCTCTCGTAAGGCATGAGCCTCATTTTCTTGCAGTGTTGCCAACTCCTTACCCGAAAAAATCACCAAGGTTTTTGGGTCTAACCTAACCTAAGGCAAAGAGTTGGCAACACTGCAAAGCAAGCCTCAAGCAGTGTTGCCAACTTGTTCTTGACCTATTTTTTATTTTACGATGTTTTATGCACTAAACTAACCTACAATGAGAGTAGTACAATAAACCCGGTTCTGCGCCCGAAAATGGAGCTCGGTGGAGCTCGCAGTGTTACCAACTCCTTACTTGAAAAAATCACCAAGGTTTTTGTTTTTGGGTCTAACCTAACCTCAAGCAAGGAGCTGACAACACTGCTTGAGGCTTTTCTTGCAGTGTGGCCAACTCCTCACTTGAAAAAAATCACCAAGGTGTTTGTTTTTGGGTCTAACCTAACCTCAAGCAAGGAGCTGGCAATACTGCTTGAGGCTTGTTCTGCAGTATTGCCAACTCGAGCAAGGCGTAGCTTTTTACAGTGTATGTTAACCTCACAGTGTTGCCAACTCGGCGTAGCTTTTTACGCTGTATAATTTTTTAACTTTTTTGTGTGTGAGTGTATATGTGTTGCCAACTTGGCGTAGCTTTTTGGGTGTATGTTAACCTCGCAGTGTTACCAACTTGACGCAACCTTTTGGATGTATGTTAACCTCACAAACAGTGTTACCAACTCCTCACTCGAAAAAATCACCAAGGTTTTTGGGTCTAATCTAACCTAAAACAACTGGCAATTTTGCTGAGGCTTGCCTTGTAGTGTTGCCAACTTACTCGAAAAGTTACCAAGATTTTTGGGTCTAACCTAACCTAAAACAAGGAGCTGGCAATGCTTGAGGCTTGGCTTATAGTGTATAAAGCAATTTGTCAACCTACTGGTATTGTCATAACTTTTTACGAGAGAGAGGAGAAAGGGGGAAGAGTTAAAACAACTGGCAGCTGCCAACACCTACCTACAGCTTTTTTTTTTGTTTGGTGTAACCTCTAAAGCAACTGGCAAGTTTGCTTAAGGCTTGCCACAGTACATAAAACAATTTTTTTGCCAACCTACACACACTGGGCAAGGAGAGCCGGCAACAAATATATACTGTTGTGAAAGAGATGGATGGCAGCATAGTATGTGTGTGCGTGTGTGTGTAGCATTATTAACTAGTGTTGGCAACCCACTTAGAACTAAAAAAAATGGAGATGCTAACGTTGCTGTAAAAGAGAGAGAGACCTATCGTGACCTTTGTAAACCTCTCTCGGGGGAACGATGTGCCACACGCGCGCGCGCTGGCGCCTTTATTATTTTCGTATTGTGGCGCAAACAAACAAATAATAATTGTTGTTTTTTTTAGGATGCCTGGCCCCTAACCCCGCCAGGGTGCGTGGTGCCCAACCCAAAAAGGTTCTAATGGCTGCGGCTCTAGATAACCACACCTCTGTAGGGTTTCACGTGTTTTTTTTTTGTTTTTTTTCCCCCAAACTTCCATGAAACTCTACAGAGGACCTCCGTAATGCATGCAACGTGTACTAACGACTCTAGTGTTATTTGATGTTGTAATATTTTTGGATATAGAGTTTTGTGAGATATAGATAATAATAATTATGTTTATTATAATATTTTTTGATGAAGATGGAGAATATATGTGTGTTACAAATAAAATTACATGTTTTTTTTCTCTAGTGTGTGTGTATGTGTATGTGTTCTTGATGTTCGACAGCATCTGAAACGATAAAAAAAATTTTATTGTTAATTTTCTCATGTAAAAACAACAACAACAAAATTTTTGTGCAAAAATTCTGATTGTTTTGTGCTATAGTGCAAAAACTGATGATATTGTAATTCATAACTGATGAAATTAATATTGTAACTGATTTTGAACTAGTGAAATTTTCGTATTGTGCTATTGAAACTGATTGTGCTAGTACAGAAATTTCTTATTGTGCGAGAAAAGAGGTTAAAAACTTGTTAAAACTGCTCTGTGACCCTCTCGTTCTTCACGTCGTGGACGAAGGACTTCTCGGCGACCAGGATGACACTGCATACGGTATCCTCGGGCAACGGACTGTTGAACTCGCAGACGATCTTGATGTTGGTTCGATCGTTGACCACCACCTGTTTTCTCTTAGATGTGTTGATGACGAACATGGGTCTGCGGGTTTTGAATTCGCTGGGCGTGTAGTACATGTCCATGCTTCCCTCGGTCACGCGTTTGAAAGAGGTGTAAGCTTCGTAAAGTTTGAGGTAATCGTCTTTGGTTATGTCGAGGTTGTAATTCTCGCGCGGGAAAACTTCGTTGCGTCCATTTTTCAGATAAACATTCTTGATCTTGCAGTTGTCGAACTTGCTGGAATCTTTTTCCTGGTTGTTATCGCGCCCGGTCTGAAAAAGCACTACGACGAAATCTGGCATGTCGAACTGTATGTTGTTGAACTGTGTCGTCACGTCGAATTCCATGTGACTTCCCGACGCTATCTTCTGCACACACTGGTAACCGTGAAAGTGAATCGACACCTGCGGACTTTTCAAGATCTCCGTTTTGTACTTGAGGGCGTAGTTTGTTTCGTATTCTTCGATCGGCATTCTCAATTCCATGCTCCGGATGACGCATTTGGCTGCTTCGGGTAATGTGTTGGCTATCGGCGTGCCGTCGGCGTTCAAGTTGGTGTATCGCATCAGTGCGTTGTTGTCGTTGGCTGCTCTTCGAAAAGTGACGCGCAATCCTCCCTTCCACATGATCTCCTTGTAGTCCGAGAAGAATCCCGGCAGCAGACGCATGGGAAAGAGCGCCGTGTGACTTGTCGTCGATATTTTGGTCCCTGCTTCGAATCCCCCCGCCTGGTAGTATGCGGCGTCTGTTTTGGATAATTTCAATGTTCCCACTGCCGTCGACGTGATGCCTGGATAGTCTATTCTGTCTATGACGGTGTTGTGTTTCCTCACCTCCACCTGCGAGAACAGGTGAGGCACGAAGTTGTCAACGAGTATCAAATTTGCATTTGGCGGAAACGCGTCTCCGCTTTCCTTCTTCACCACGTCGAATTGAAGGTAGAGGTCCGCTCTGTGAGGATGAACGAACCCATCCCCTACGTCCACGTCGTATTCGATCTCCCTGTTCGCTTCGTTCAAATTGGCGAACGTGCGACGGTTGGGAGGAAAAGATTGCAATTCGTAACTTTCGATTTGCTCCATTTTCACTGTGTGTGTTATTTATTATACGTTGATCTCCACGATGGCAGTGGTCGTTGCACCTGCGAAATCCACCACGTCTCCTTTCTCGTTCGTCACCACCAACTCTATGTCGTCTATGCGGTTGCGGCATACTGGAAAATAGATCGGCGAAGAGGGTGTGTAGATGATCGGTTCCATGAATTCGGAACTGGGTTTGAACGTGGCTATGATTCCCGTCTGCTTGTGACTTCCTAACAATCCGTTCGAGGATTTCGTGATCATGCCTTCCGCCACGTTGCAGTGAACGTTTAGAGTTTCTATGGCTAGAAATTTAGGAATGTTGGTTGCCGTGTGTTTGATGCCAGCTTCGAGTTTGGTGTTGTTCTCGAAACCTAAAAGTTCTCCCATGGTACCCAGGTTTATGGTTTCCGTCGCCGATAGGATTTCCACTCTGTGCGTGACCGAATTTTGAGAAAGGTACGTGCCTTTGGGTAATTGAGCTTGCAAAGTGGAAAGATTGTATTGGCCTGGCGTGACGACAATGTGTTCGCTTCCGACGCTAATTTTGTTGTTGTGCTGCGTGACGTTAGGTATGAGGTACATGCTGTAGAATGCACGCAGAGCTACGGATTTAGGATAGACGATGTCGTCGTGCAGCGTGAGTTTCAGGATCGAAGATTCGCTCGTGAGATGGAACACGCCCATCGTGTTTCAGGTTCCACAATGCTTTCTGAAAATGTTCCACCGAGGGGTTATTTATTTTAGACATGTATGCGAGAACGGAAAGGCATAGGTGGCCGCAGTTAACATCGGTGAAACCCTGGATGCGTTTGTCATTGTAGTAGAGGTTGGCAACACTGAGATACTTCACCAACCTGGCAGGTGGTGTGCCACCGAACGAATCGAAAACAAATGAATTGTTATCGTCAATTTTGAGGTAGCATATCCAATGTGTACCAGGATTTTTGTAACTGTCCAGGTTGACCACGCCATACTCCCTTTTCTTCACAGCAGAGGGTAGAGAATCGGACATCAAAACACCCCTGAAGTTTTTTATTCCCAACAGTTCGATCAGAGATTCAATATCGAAGTTGGACAGGGCTTCTTCTTTTTTTTATATTTCTTCAAAGCATCGAGGTTGCTTTTTTGTTTTTTGGTTATACCTTTCCCCTTCTTCTCCATAGCCAGGTTGTGACGTTTCTGTTCTTCCAATTCTGCCTTGTTCTTCTTCGAGTCGATGACGGTTTTCGCGATGGCGGCGCTACCGCCGGCCAAACTTCCAACGGCCCCCAATGCTGCCAGGATGGCTGGGATGCTGAATATGAAACCTCCGATCTTTTGCTGTTTCCGCGAACGCTGCAAGCGTCTCAATTGAGGTGTGCTGAGAAGTAATTTCATTCCGTGTCCTTTCGTTAAGCAAGAACGTTTCTTCTCGCGTTGTTTCTTGGTGAGTAACCCATCGAGGGCACCTAGATTTTTCAGATTGGAGTATGGTATCTGGTACACGACACCCTTGGGCTTCATGTTGATGCTCTATATGTTATTTTCGCGATATGTTATTTATATATATGTTCTGAGATTTTTTTTGTTTTGTGTAATTTTTTTTCGGTATGTTATTTATATATAAATGTTCTGAGATTTTTTTTTCGTGTAATTTTTTTTCAAGGATATACTCCGTGCAGAGCCGTTACACAAATTCTATTACATGCTTTGTTTTCTTACCAAGAAGTTCCTTTGTACCCTTGTACACGATTTGAGTTTTGTTCTCGATTAAAATAGCTAGCTTCTCGTCGGATAACATGTTAGCGTATCGATCTGGTAAAAATAGACTGTATTGTGCGTTGAGCAACAGACGCGCCTTGGGGCCATACTGGGTAGAAACAATTGAACCGGAAGTTATCGTGTAAGGTTTGTCCACTTCTAATTCCTGAATTTTTACATATTCGACTGATGAATTTAGCATTTGTTTTAATGCTTGGGCGTCTAGTGATTGTTTACTCATTTTATAAATGGCAAACACAATTGGAGTTTTTTTTTACGTAGTGTTATTTATATACAGAAGAAATTTTTTTCACGGTTCGAAAATTCTTTTATTTCTACACACCCCATCCAAGTTTTTGTTTCGTGTTCATGACGATGGTGGTGCCCAGTGCTGCAACTCTTTCTCCCAGCGAAGCGTCTCTGCTAACGAATCTTTCGAAAGCTGCGTGCTCTAACTTTCTGTCTGCTTCGTGACGTGCATCCAGATCGGAGCGAGTGGAGTTGTAAGCGATGTCGTGATCTTTGCATGCGGCGTCCAACGGATTCACACCCTTGTCTCCTCTCTCCAATCTTTTCTCGAGTTTGGTACCTGGTCCGCAGTACTGGTAGCCAGGTAAATGCATCTCGAAAGGTAACTTGTTGATGATGTCGTTCACGAGTCCTTTTCCTTCGGCAACGTTCCAGAATCTCGGAGGCAGCGTGTTGATAATTTTGATGAGGTAACCTATGCCCTTGTCCTCGTTCACGATGAAGTTGGAAAGTTTCGTGCTGATCGTGTCCACGATGCCAACCTTCTCGTTGTAGAAATTACGATTGCCTGCATTCTCCTCTCCTGCAATAACCAACAACCTGTCTATGAGCTTGCGCACGTCGTCCACCCACACAAACTCTTTGGGTAACGTGTTGTAGAGTTTGACGCCGCTGCCTGTTTTCACCTGGTTCCATATCGGCTTGATGAGATTCCTGTACTTCTCGCCGCTGCTTGATTTCACCCTATTCTGCGTAGCGTCGTTGTTTTGGTATAAGGCATCCGTCATGATCAAAATTTCCTTGTAACTCTGGTAATCTTCGTCGGTGTAATCCTTCGGCTGCTTTTTGGCAACGAGTTCCCACAGTCCCACCGTACCCGGATACCTGTTCCAACTATCCTTGTCGCCTAAATTAATTTTAATGTCGTTACCTTCGAAGGTAACTTTCGATTTTCCAATCTTCCAAACCACACCACCACCTTCGTTACTCTCCATGCTCGGATACAATCCGAACACTTCATCCTTGTCTTACTTGCCCGTGCTCAGGTAGTCTCGTGCCAAAGGTCCCAACTCGATTTTATCCAAAGACGACGGCGTGCTACCTATGGCTCGACGTCGTGCCGGTACGTCCTTCAGTTCGAATGGTGTCGAAGGAATGCTCGAAATAGGCGTGGGTACGGTGTAACTTTTAGCTGCAAGTGGTACAAGTTCGTTGATCAAATTTTTATTTTGTTCTGTGACGCCTTTAATTTCTTTACCTAGATCGCTGATGGCATCGATCACAGGTTGATCTTGACGTTTCTTCTCTTCGTAGAATCCGCGATTCTCGGATTTCCAACCTTTGAAGCGTTTCGCGAGGTAGTTTCGCAACTTGAGATTTTCGTCTTCGATTTTTCGTTTCGCCATAACGTTATTTATACATGTCGTTTCTCACAACGTTGCAACGTTTAGAAAGTCGTTGATTTTGTTTCTGTATTTTCCGTCGTTGGGTTTTCTCGTCATGTCGATCGTCGCGAATCCGAAATCGTCACTGTTCCAACAGTGGGAGCAGCAGTGTTCCGAAAATTGATTGTAGTTCATGTCTCCGCCTACGTAGTCATCGTACGCGTGCTTGAGGTTGGTGTGATCTTGACGAAACAAACATATGAAATTAGCGTTGTCGCGTACTAACTGTTTTGGAATTTTGGAAAACGTTTGAGCTAGGAAGAAGCAATCCATTCCTTTGTGACGACCTTGCGTGAAAAAGTTGCGAATTTCATTTTGATTTTCCAGGATGACATCGTCGAACACAACGACTGAATTTTCACGGCAATCGTCGAGTGGTTTTATTTCAGATGCGAAAGTTGCAATGTCCAGACCATCGTACAGTTTTATCAGTTGCTGGTATTTCGCTTGTTCGAGACTTTTCGAAAATACGTAGAGGTGCCTGTTCTTCCAATCTAACCAATTCGGTGCGAGGAGAAAATTGTCCACGAGCAGTGTCGTTTTCCCACACCCTGAAGGGCCTACGATTAGACAACGGATGCTGTCGGGAAGCAACTCCCCGTTCTTTTTTTTCGTTTGATTTTCCGAATCAGGTAGACGTTTCACGACATTCCACGCACTCATAGAATCACTTCGTTCGCGTCGATCCAACTCTTTTCCGGAAGCCCCAGCCATTTCACCAATAGTTTGTCACCTTTTCTACGCAATACTTTCTCGATGAGGTACGTGTTGGGGTGCTTCGTTTTAGAGAGTTCCTCTTCGTAAAATCTTCCTTTCAAAATCTCGCCGCTACTATCTTTTATTATATACGTGTGTCGGTTTCCGGGTAAAACTCGAACCACCGTAAAAAGTTCCGTACTCCAATTTTTTGTGAACCCCTTCTCGAAGGTGCGTTTGAATTTGCTGATCCTCACCTGGTCTCCAATTTTGAATTTTGACTTCTTGGTAGTCGCGGGAGTGTACTTTGGACAGTAAACTGTAGAAATTAAACGCTGCTCGTCGGATTTCGTAACGTCAGCTGGCTTCATGCCTATGGTTCTGTGTACTGTATTATTATAAGTGTCGACGAGTTCCGGCAGTATGTCGACCCATTTGTAATTTCCCCGAAGCGTGAATCGTTTCCACATGTGTGTTTTCAAGGTTCGATTAAATCTTTCCACGATGCTGGCTTTGATGTGACTGAAGGTTGAATAATGCCGAATGTCATGTTTTTGAATAAACTTTTGGAATACGGCGTTGTAAAATTCTTTACCGTTGTCTGTTTGCAGAAACCGTGGCCGTCTGCCGCCGCTTTCGCGAAAAATTGTCTTGAATGCTTCCGTTACGCACGTTCCTGTTTTGGCTTTCAAAGGTAGAGCCCATGCGAATTTCGAAAACGTGTCTATGACGGTGAGGAGGTACTTGTTGCTCTTGTTCAATTTATGTATATTTTTTAGATTACCGCTACTCATCTCCACGAGGTCACTTTGCCAGAGGTCGTCGATTCCCTTGGTTACCACCGCCAAACGTTCGTAGTTGCGGCGTGCAGGTTTATGCAATTCTTCGACGATGGCTTGCCTAGACATTTTTAGAGATTACGTTTGAAGAGAAGCACCAGCGTGATGGGATTCAAAGAAGGTGGCACCTCGCTCGTGTTTTGAATGATCAGCTTATCGCCGGCACTTACGTCAAAAACGGTGAGATCTTCGTCTTCGTGTATTTCATATATGTTGCGCGTTTCGTTCCAACGTGCCAGAGGAATGTTTCCTGCTTTCTGGACACCACGATTCGATATCAAGGTCATGGTGGGAACGCTAGCTTTTCTGCCGTGAGACCAGTACGAAAATTCATTTATCTGAATCGTGCCATCGAGGAGAAACTTGTAGTACGGATGATAAGGATGTAACATGTACAGTTTGTTACCTTCGACGAAAGTGGAGATTCTCTGTTGATTGGGTACGCTGTTGATTTCGATGGCTTGCAGAGAATGCAGTTTGGCGAATTTAGTATCGACGCTAACAAGGTTGCTGTGAAGCTGTCCCAGTGTATTTTGTAAGGGCAACAAATGTTCGACGATGGTATTTGTTACTGTAGAAAATGACGGTTTGATTTTCACTTCCACGTTCAACTGCTTGAAGTTTTCGTTGAGTTCTTGCAGCTTGGCACCGAAAGAGGCCAGCGTCGATTCCTGCGTGGATTCCAGCACCCCAACTTGATCTCTGATGTTGACGACGATGTTCTGAAGGTTCTCGACTTGATTCAATTTCGAGCTCTTCTCGGTAAGATCGTTCACGATGCTTCGCATTTCGGTAAACTGGGTGTGAAGGTCAGCGACGCTCTGCGAAGTGGGCAGCGTCGACACCAGCGAAGCAAGTTCGTCTCGAATCTGTTCCACGTTCGCCGTTTCCGTTTCCAGTCGTTTCAGCATACGTGATATGTTCTTTTTCAAAGCGTGCAATTCTTTGGAGGTGGGGAGATTGGCCACCCTACTCTCGAGATCGCTCAACGAACTTTTGATGTCGCTCGAATCGGATAGTGCCGTCACCGCCGTTTTCAATTTTTCCAAATCTTCGCTCGAAGGTACGCTCGTCCGTAACGATTCCAAGTCAGCCTGTATGTTGTCCAGTACGTGATGAAAATGAGCAAGATTCGTTTCGACGTTCAAATTTTCTAAATATTCGATCTTTTGCTGAACCGTGCTCAACGTGTCCTGAATGCTCGTCAACGCGCTTGCTTCAGCATGAATATTTTTAATTTCTTCGTTGATCAACTCCAGAGACGCCTGAAGCGTAGCGATGGTGGTTTGAATGTGTTCGAAATCTTGATAGGCTTCCAATTGAATTTTTATGTTCGCGACGCTTTTGCTGATGACCTGCAGTTCGTCTGACGATGGTAGGTTCGTCATGGTATCTTCCAAAGTCTGTAACTTAGATTTAATTTCTTCCAACGTGCCGGCGAATTCTTCTTGTAATTTGGAAACAACAACATGCAAGCGTTCTACATCAATATCCTTCACGACGGTTTGAAGTTCAGAGAAATTCTTTTCTATTGCTGAAGTTCGTTCTTCGATTTCGAGTTTTAATTTTTCCAAATCTTCATTTTTCGATTGAAATTGCTGTAATTTGAGCAAATCATTTTGAAGCTTATCCACGCTCAACTGTATATTTTGAACGTTGTCGTAAGAAGGTACGTCGACATAATTTTTTATGAGCGTTTTCAGTTCGGAATCGATTTTCAGAATGGGGTCGAGACATTGCGTTTGGAGCGTAGCGATCTCCGACTCTAAACTTTTGTTTAAGGTCTCCTGCAAAGCGATCAAATCGCTCCTCAACTTTTTAATTCGGACGTCCAACATGAGAATCTCTTCTGCATGGTCTACACGTTTAGTGTTGCCGAAAATGTCGTTAGGCATTTTGGTTAACGGTTATTTATAATAGGATAGACGATTCGTAATTCTACGAAGAGAGGAATGAGTTTGTCGTAATCTCCTAGGAGTTCGACGTACAGGTAATCTCCTGCGGAAACATTGTACGTAATGTTAGAAAGCATCTTGTCGTGCTTGATTCGAAAAATGTTCTTGCCGGTAGATATTTTGATTTCGCCTACGTTTTCCGGATTCACGGTGATTTGAAGTTTTCCATCGATCGGAATTTTGTAAAAATGTAAATTGTTGTTGAAGACGTAAAACATTTTGCCCACATCGTCATCCAATTTCGTCCAAATGCTGTTAAGGTGAACAATCAGTAGACCGTTGAGTTTAGTTAACATGGAAGGTAGAAATTCATGATCTGTCGTCGTGTGGTGTACAGTCTCCATGTTGGCTTGTTTTCGGAAACCAAAAAGATTCATATTATGTTGGTTATTTAAAATACGGTCAAAGTTTTTGTAATGACTGTCAGTGTTTTTTTTTTTTTTTTGTTTTGTTTTATGAATCTTCTGTTGAAGGGCATATGTTGCAGGTTTTGCTTTCTGCTAAGCGATAGTGCCCCCACGGCAGTGTGTGGATTCCACATTGGAGAACGCACCTCTTGTCGTCGTTGGGATCCAGGGCAATCTTCCTCACTTTGTTGGTGGTCAACACATGGTCGACGCTCTGGATGCGCTGTTCTGCTCTTAGAACCGACGACCTGGTCTTGAGGCAATCGACGAAGTCCTCAAATGTGAGATGCTCCCGAACCACCTGTCTGCCGACACCCTTGGCCTTCTTGGTAACACTGTTTTCGGCTTTGATGGTATAGGCCTTGGGGCGAAGACCTGCAAACTCGAGAATCACGTCTCCCTCCTTCTCATCTTTGAGTTTGCCGGGCACCTTTTTGTTGCGAGCCAGGATTCCGTACTGGTTCGGCTGGGGATAGCCCGAGGTGTCAAAGAGGTTAACCAAAGATGGAACTGTGGCTATATCCCCGTATGCGTCGGCTGTGCGAACGTGGTACACCAAGCTGTCCGTGTCCGTGTAGAGAAGCGAGATGTTGTGGCCGTAGTGTGGGCGTAATATGCCGTAGTACGTCTCGAACATGTGGAGCTTGCTCAGATCCAGAACTGTGGCTCCAACGTAGATGGGTTTGGTGAGTTTCACCACACCTTGCCTCATGTGAATCAGAGCCAGCTGCTCGTTATAGATTGTTCGAGACTTGAACAATGGACTCGCGACAAGCTGACGACATCGCTCTTTCCTCGTCACCAATTTTATGTCCACGCGATTCCGTACATTCTCCATGGTCTTGCCAAACACCGCATTATTCATAAGATTGAAGAAATCCTTATCAAGCTCGGACGTGGCTGCGGTGCGGTGTTCAGTGTTGACTTTAATATATGGACGCAACCATGGAGAATGCTCGAACTTGAGGATGCGGTGAACTGCGTGGACCGTGACCCCTTGCTGCATCAACCACCGGAGATTCTGGTAGTGAAGAACGTAATTCTTCTTGGGTTCGAAATCCATGACGAGCTTCGTCTGGTTGGAATCGGGTGGACACTTGAACTCGGGTGCAGGGGGAAGATCGCAGAACGAATCCTGCAGCTTCTCGGAGAACTCAAGGTCCACCTCGGCGAAGAACCCATGTTTCGAATCGTTGAAGCTTTCGATGTCGAATTTGGTAGGATCAGCCCACTCGAACCCTCTAAAGGGGAGCGGCTGCATCATGGAGTGCCCGTACAAGTTATTCACGTCCGTGTGCATGATGTAGCTGGACGGTTGGGTGGAGTCGTAGCCAGTAGCCATGTGATGGTTGTTGGCGCGCGCGTGCCGTTGCGACACCTGGACTATTCCACCCCGCACGGCACGTTCTACAAACAGCATCATGTCCACATCCGAAAGAAGCTCCAGCTTAATTTTCGTCACCAGAAACATGGCTGACCACGCCAGTCCGGGGAGACTATAGAAGTAGGCGGGATCCAGGTGGTAGATGTTCATTGCAGTCGCCCGGAACGTCTGGAACACGTCGGCGAGGAGCATCACATCAAGTTTGAGGTACGCATCGTGGTAGTCCCCGAGATTTTGGCAATCCAGCTCGCGCCACATGGACTGAGCATGGTTATAGTCATCCTCAGAGATGCCCGAGCCTCGCAGCTTGCTATAGAAGTTTGCTCGAGGAGGAAGCGACGTCTCCGCAAACTTGGTAGAGTCGGTGACGTATTCGTAGGGGTAGACCCCCTTACGCCTGAAGAGACTGGCGTCCAAGTTTGGAAAATTCGCAGAGGTAATGAGCATTTGCCCGTCGCGGAGCTTTTTCGCCAGGGCATCGAGGCTAGCCGAGAGGAACCTCAGGGAGTCGAGGAAGCGAAGCTCGATGCTCCTGCTTTTTGAGTTGGGGATCGGCACCCACTTGCTGACGCTAATATAACGCTCCTCGTTTTGTGCCAGGACATTGATTCTTGCATTGTCGTATCCAAGATGCTTGATCAGGTGGTGAAAGTCGTACCCCGAGCCATTGTGAAAAAACACAGGAATAAAGCGCGGGTCCCGGGCCAAGAGGTTGCAGTCGTTGCACCAAGGGCCAACATACCTACCGTTAAAGTGATCGTGGTGATGGACTTTACGGCTGTTGATGCTAAACTCACAGGTGCACACAGGACAGGTAGTAGCCTCCTCGTGTCTATGTTGATCGTCGGGGGACAGTGGGAGCATAGACTTGGGGGTCAACAGCACCTTCCCTATCTCGTTGACTTCCACGACCATCCTCTCGAGGAAGTGTTTGGCTGCGTCGGGACCACGGTACACATAGGGCTCGGGGACGATGTGTTGATCTCGTCGCACCACAACATATGCGAAACTGGATGCCTCGTGGAGTTGGTAAGGGGTGGTGGAAGAAACTTCAGGATCGGGATCGCAAGTGGACAGGGGTTTGAGAAAAGCCTCGAAATCCGCGATGATGATGGCGGGGTGCTCTACCATGGCACCATGCATTTTGAAACACTCTACGGCGCCAGGTTCGGGCAAGTCTGCCAGCCCAGGTTCGTTGGCATTGCAGTAGAGCTTGTGGTTAGCAAGCTTCTCAGCAGCGATGTTGGGACCTCTGGTGCGGTGATAATTCTGCCGTTCTCGATTACGAAATATAGACAAGCACCTGGGACAAACTTCTATGTGGGTTTTGTCTTTGCTTGTTTGGCTCGAAACAAGCCTAGAGAGCGAGCGAATGAGGGTGTAATGGTGGTGGGTCTCGTCCTTGATGAGCAGAAGGTGAATTTCCTGCGCACCGTCGTCGTCCACGTCGCTCACCCGGATGGGGTACACCACATTTTCGTCGGTGAGGCCATAAACATTGATGGCCAACCGAGGGTTGTGTGTACGGGCCTCGAACTTGCGAATGTCCGAGACCTCCACCGGGTAGTCAATCCCAGCCATCGCATCTTCCAGCTCTGGCTCGTAGGGTAGGTAGTGGTTAACTCGGTGTGGTTGGTTTTTCCGGTGGACAGGGTGCAACGCTGCAAGCACACACCATACGAAGCACTTGGCGTCACTGTTTTGAATATTCACGATGGCCTTTTTATCCTCAATATCAGATGGTAAGGGGACGTAGCTGGAGGCGGAGAGAGGCACCAACTTGCAAAGTTTGACGCACAGTTCGTGAGGCTCGCCACACAGCGAACCCCCCGAGCCCTTAGCTTCATGTTCTTCTTGTTTAACCAGCAGCTCCTCGACAAACTTGTTGTAAATAACCTCTAGGTTGTCGACATCCGCCAGATGCAGCGTCTTCGCCTTGGTGTTGTGGCAGAAGCTGTAAATTTCACCAGACGGCTTCTTGTACTGGCAACGTAGCGAAGCATAGAATTTGGTGGAGTGCGTTGCAAGCGCATCGCCGAGGATAGAAACTATCTCTGCCCGCCTCTCCTCTAAAAAGCTACGAACATCGCAAGAGCCGTCCGAGGTGAGGACAAAATCCTCTAACAACCGCTCCAAAACAGACTGGTCTGCTTTCGCCACAGTCTTGATGCGTTTGGCAGATAGTGGCGAGTCGGCTTCTGCTTTCCTCTTGGTTGAGCTGGTCGAAGGCTGAGCCCCAGATGTACTTTTGCTTAAACAAGTAAGCTTATGCTTCTTGGCATACGCAATTGTAATGTGTTTATTACATCCAGAACATAGTTCGGTGGCAGCCAAATGCTTGCCTGGCACGCAGGTGCGACAATGTCTTGCAAAATTTTTGCTTGATATAGTTTTTTCGCACACAGGGCAACTTTTCATGGAGCGCATTTTTCGGGGGTATGTTTATTTATATGTGATCTGTTGGTGGTAGAGTGTTTACAAAACAAAAATGCCTTATGAGAAAAAATTTGTAAGGTAATTCTAATTAGTGTTAATTCGAGGGGTTTATTTATATATGGGTGGCGTTGTCCTCCTCAAATATGTGCTTTAATCAATCCTATAAAAAAAATAAAAAAAATATATAAGAAAAATATGATTGTAGATAGAAAAAAACACAATAAATATTGTATGCAATACGAAAATAATAAAGGCGCCAGCGCGCGCTCGTGTGGCACATCGTTCCCCCGAGAGAGGTTTACAAAGGTCACGATAGGTCTCTCTCTCTTTTACAGCAACGTTGGCATCTCCATTTTTTTTAGTTGTAAGTGGGTTGCCAACACTAGTTAATAATGCTACACACACACGCACACACATACTATGCTGCCATCCATCTCTTTCACAACAGTATATATTTGTTGCCGGCTCTCCTTGCCCAGTGTGTGTAGGTTGGCAAAAAATTGTTTTATGTACTGTGGCAAGCCTTAAGCAAACTTGCCAGTTGCTTTAGAGGTTACACCAAACAAAAAAAAAAGCTGTAGGTAGGTGTTGGCAGCTGCCAGTTGTTTTAACTCTTCCCCCTTTCTCCTCTCTCTCGTAAAAAGTTATGACAATACCAGTAGGTTGACAAATTGCTTTATACACTATAAGCCAAGCCTCAAGCATTGCCAGCTCCTTGTTTTAGGTTAGGTTAGACCCAAAAATCTTGGTAACTTTTCGAGTAAGTTGGCAACACTACAAGGCAAGCCTCAGCAAAATTGCCAGTTGTTTTAGGTTAGATTAGACCCAAAAACCTTGGTGATTTTTTCGAGTGAGGAGTTGGTAACACTGTTTGTGAGGTTAACATACATCCAAAAGGTTGCGTCAAGTTGGTAACACTGCGAGGTTAACATACACCCAAAAAGCTACGCCAAGTTGGCAACACATATACACTCACACACAAAAAAGTTAAAAAATTATACAGCGTAAAAAGCTACGCCGAGTTGGCAACACTGTGAGGTTAACATACACTGTAAAAAGCTACGCCTTGCTCGAGTTGGCAATACTGCAGAACAAGCCTCAAGCAGTATTGCCAGCTCCTTGCTTGAGGTTAGGTTAGACCCAAAAACAAACACCTTGGTGATTTTTTTCAAGTGAGGAGTTGGCCACACTGCAAGAAAAGCCTCAAGCAGTGTTGTCAGCTCCTTGCTTGAGGTTAGGTTAGACCCAAAAACAAAAACCTTGGTGATTTTTTCAAGTAAGGAGTTGGTAACACTGCGAGCTCCACCGAGCTCCATTTTCGGGCGCAGAACCGGGTTTATTGTACTACTCTCATTGTAGGTTAGTTTAGTGCATAAAACATCGTAAAATAAAAATAGGTCAAGAACAAGTTGGCAACACTGCTTGAGGCTTGCTTTGCAGTGTTGCCAACTCTTTGCCTTAGGTTAGGTTAGACCCAAAAACCTTGGTGATTTTTTCGGGTAAGGAGTTGGCAACACTGCAAGAAAATGAGGCTCATGCCTTACGAGAGAAATCCATTAAGGCGAGCCTCACCGAGCCTCATTTTCTGTTGCAGAACCCGGGACACTACTCTACTGAAATTGATCCGGAATAAAGGTTCCTAGAGCGATTTGAAATTGATCCGGAATAAAGGTTCCTAGAGCGAATTGAAATTGATCCGGAATAAAGGTTCCTGGACCGATTTGAAATTGATCCGGAATAAAGGTTCCTAGAGCGAATTGAAATTGATCCGGAATAAAGGTTCCTAGAGCGATTTGAAATTGATCCGGAATAAAGGTTCCTAGAGCGAATTGAAATTCATCTGGAATAAAGGTTCCTGGAACGATTTGGAATTGATCCGGAATAAAGGTTCCTGGACCGATTTGAAATTGATCCGGAATAAAGGTTCCTGGACCGATTTGAAATTGATCCGGAATAAAGGTTCCTGGACCGATTTGAAATTGATCCGGAATAAAGGTTCCTAGAGCGAATTGAAATTGATCCGGAATAAAGGTTCCTGGAGCGATTTGAAATTGATCCGGAATAAAGGTTCCTAGAGCGAATTGAAATTGATCCGGAATAAAGGTTCCTAGAGCGAATTGAAATTGATCCGGAATAAAGGTTCCTAGAGCGAATTGAAATTGATCCGGAATAAAGGTTCCTAGAGCGAATTGAAATTGATCCGGAATAAAGGTTCCTGGACCGATTTGAAATTGATCCGGAATAAAGGTTCCTAGAGCGAATTGAAATTGATCCGGAATAAAGGTTCCTGGACCGATTTGAAATTGATCCGGAATAAAGGTTCCTAGAGCGAATTGAAATTGATCCGGAATAAAGGTTCCTGGACCGATTTGAAATTGATCCGGAATAAAGGTTCCTAGAGCGAATTGAAATTGATCCGGAATAAAGGTTCCTGGACCGATTTGGAATTGATCCGGAATAAAGGTTCCTGGAGCGATTTGAAATTGATCCGGAATAAAGGTTCCTGGACCGATTTGAAATTGATCCGGAATAAAGGTTCCTAGAGCGAATTGAAATTGATCCGGAATAAAGGTTCCTGGACCGATTTGAAATTGATCCGGAATAAAGGTTCCTAGAGCGAATTGAAATTGATTCGGAATAAAGGTTCCTAGAGCCAATTGAAATTGATCCGGAATAAAGGTTCCTGGACCGATTTGAAATTGATCCGGAATAAAGGTTCCTAGAGCGAATTGAAATTGATCCGGAATAAAGGTTCCTGGACCGATTTGAAATTGATCCGGAATAAAGGTTCCTAGAGCGAATTGAAATTGATCCGGAATAAAGGTTCCTGGACCGATTTGAAATTGATCCGGAATAAAGGTTCCTGGACCGATTTGAAATTGATCCGGAATAAAGGTTCCTAGAGCGAATTGAAATTGATCCGGAATAAAGGTTCCTGGACCGATTTGAAATTGATCCGGAATAAAGGTTCCTAGAGCGATTTGAAATTGATGCGGAATAAAGGTTCCTAGAGCGAATTGAAATTGATCCGGAATAAAGGTTCCTGGACCGATTTGAAATTGATCCGGAATAAAGGTTCCTAGAGCGAATTGAAATTGATCCGGAATAAAGGTTCCTAGAGCGAATTGAAATTGATCCGGAATAAAGGTTCCTGGACCGATTTGAAATTGATCCGGAATAAAGGTTCCTAGAGCGAATTGAAATTGATCCGGAATAAAGGTTCCTGGACCGATTTGAAATTGATCCGGAATAAAGGTTCCTAGAGCGAATTGAAATTGATCCGGAATAAAGGTTCCTAGAGCGATTTGAAATTGATCCGGAATAAAGGTTCCTAGAGCGAATTGAAATTCATCCGGAATAAAGGTTCCTGGAACGATTTGGAATTGATCCGGAATAAAGGTTCCTGGACCGATTTGAAATTGATCCGGAATAAAGGTTCCTGGAGCGATTTGAAATTGATCCGGAATAAAGGTTCCTGGACCGATTTGAAATTGATCCGGAATAAAGGTTCCTAGAGCGAATTGAAATTGATCCGGAATAAAGGTTCCTGGACCGAATTGAAATTGATCCGGAATAAAGGTTCCTGGACCGATTTGAAATTGATCCGGAATAAAGGTTCCTAGAGCGAATTGAAATTGATCCGGAATAAAGGTTCCTAGAGCGATTTGAAATTGATCCGGAATAAAGGTTCCTAGAGCGAATTGAAATTGATCCGGAATAAAGGTTCCTGGAACGATTTGGAATTGATCCGGAATAAAGGTTCCTGGACCGATTTGAAATTGATCCGGAATAAAGGTTCCTGGAGCGATTTGAAATTGATCCGGAATAAAGGTTCCTGGACCGATTTGAAATTGATCCGGAATAAAGGTTCCTAGAGCGAATTGAAATTGATCCGGAATAAAGGTTCCTGGACCGATTTGAAATTGATCCGGAATAAAGGTTCCTAGAGCGAATTGAAATTGATCCGGAATAAAGGTTCCTGGACCGATTTGAAATTGATCCGGAATAAAGGTTCCTAGAGCGAATTGAAATTGATCCGGAATAAAGGTTCCTGGACCGATTTGAAATTGATCCGGAATAAAGGTTCCTAGAGCGAATTGAAATTGATCCGGAATAAAGGTTCCTAGAGCGAATTGAAATTGATCCGGAATAAAGGTTCCTGGACCGATTTGAAATTGATCCGGAATAAAGGTTCCTAGAGCGAATTGAAATTGATCCGGAATAAAGGTTCCTGGACCGATTTGAAATTGATCCGGAATAAAGGTTCCTAGAGCGAATTGAAATTGATCCGGAATAAAGGTTCCTGGACCGATTTGAAATTGATCCGGAATAAAGGTTCCTGGACCGATTTGAAATTGATCCGGAATAAAGGTTCCTAGAGCGAATTGAAATTAGTAGAGTAGTGTCCCGGGTTCTGCAACAGAAAATGAGGCTCGGTGAGGCTCGCCTTAATGGATTTCTCTCGTAAGGCATGAGCCTCATTTTCTTGCAGTGTTGCCAACTCCTTACCCGAAAAAATCACCAAGGTTTTTGGGTCTAACCTAACCTAAGGCAAAGAGTTGGCAACACTGCAAAGCAAGCCTCAAGCAGTGTTGCCAACTTGTTCTTGACCTATTTTTTATTTTACGATGTTTTATGCACTAAACTAACCTACAATGAGAGTAGTACAATAAACCCGGTTCTGCGCCCGAAAATGGAGCTCGGTGGAGCTCGCAGTGTTACCAACTCCTTACTTGAAAAAATCACCAAGGTTTTTGTTTTTGGGTCTAACCTAACCTCAAGCAAGGAGCTGACAACACTGCTTGAGGCTTTTCTTGCAGTGTGGCCAACTCCTCACTTGAAAAAAATCACCAAGGTGTTTGTTTTTGGGTCTAACCTAACCTCAAGCAAGGAGCTGGCAATACTGCTTGAGGCTTGTTCTGCAGTATTGCCAACTCGAGCAAGGCGTAGCTTTTTACAGTGTATGTTAACCTCACAGTGTTGCCAACTCGGCGTAGCTTTTTACGCTGTATAATTTTTTAACTTTTTTGTGTGTGAGTGTATATGTGTTGCCAACTTGGCGTAGCTTTTTGGGTGTATGTTAACCTCGCAGTGTTACCAACTTGACGCAACCTTTTGGATGTATGTTAACCTCACAAACAGTGTTACCAACTCCTCACTCGAAAAAATCACCAAGGTTTTTGGGTCTAATCTAACCTAAAACAACTGGCAATTTTGCTGAGGCTTGCCTTGTAGTGTTGCCAACTTACTCGAAAAGTTACCAAGATTTTTGGGTCTAACCTAACCTAAAACAAGGAGCTGGCAATGCTTGAGGCTTGGCTTATAGTGTATAAAGCAATTTGTCAACCTACTGGTATTGTCATAACTTTTTACGAGAGAGAGGAGAAAGGGGGAAGAGTTAAAACAACTGGCAGCTGCCAACACCTACCTACAGCTTTTTTTTTTGTTTGGTGTAACCTCTAAAGCAACTGGCAAGTTTGCTTAAGGCTTGCCACAGTACATAAAACAATTTTTTTGCCAACCTACACACACTGGGCAAGGAGAGCCGGCAACAAATATATACTGTTGTGAAAGAGATGGATGGCAGCATAGTATGTGTGTGCGTGTGTGTGTAGCATTATTAACTAGTGTTGGCAACCCACTTAGAACTAAAAAAAATGGAGATGCTAACGTTGCTGTAAAAGAGAGAGAGACCTATCGTGACCTTTGTAAACCTCTCTCGGGGGAACGATGTGCCACACGCGCGCGCGCTGGCGCCTTTATTATTTTCGTATTGTGGCGCAAACAAACAAATAATAATTGTTGTTTTTTTTAGGATGCCTGGCCCCTAACCCCGCCAGGGTGCGTGGTGCCCAACCCAAAAAGGTTCTAATGGCTGCGGCTCTAGATAACCACACCTCTGTAGGGTTTCACGTGTTTTTTTTTTGTTTTTTTTCCCCCAAACTTCCATGAAACTCTACAGAGGACCTCCGTAATGCATGCAACGTGTACTAACGACTCTAGTGTTATTTGATGTTGTAATATTTTTGGATATAGAGTTTTGTGAGATATAGATAATAATAATTATGTTTATTATAATATTTTTTGATGAAGATGGAGAATATATGTGTGTTACAAATAAAATTACATGTTTTTTTTCTCTAGTGTGTGTGTATGTGTATGTGTTCTTGATGTTCGACAGCATCTGAAACGATAAAAAAAATTTTATTGTTAATTTTCTCATGTAAAAACAACAACAACAAAATTTTTGTGCAAAAATTCTGATTGTTTTGTGCTATAGTGCAAAAACTGATGATATTGTAATTCATAACTGATGAAATTAATATTGTAACTGATTTTGAACTAGTGAAATTTTCGTATTGTGCTATTGAAACTGATTGTGCTAGTACAGAAATTTCTTATTGTGCGAGAAAAGAGGTTAAAAACTTGTTAAAACTGCTCTGTGACCCTCTCGTTCTTCACGTCGTGGACGAAGGACTTCTCGGCGACCAGGATGACACTGCATACGGTATCCTCGGGCAACGGACTGTTGAACTCGCAGACGATCTTGATGTTGGTTCGATCGTTGACCACCACCTGTTTTCTCTTAGATGTGTTGATGACGAACATGGGTCTGCGGGTTTTGAATTCGCTGGGCGTGTAGTACATGTCCATGCTTCCCTCGGTCACGCGTTTGAAAGAGGTGTAAGCTTCGTAAAGTTTGAGGTAATCGTCTTTGGTTATGTCGAGGTTGTAATTCTCGCGCGGGAAAACTTCGTTGCGTCCATTTTTCAGATAAACATTCTTGATCTTGCAGTTGTCGAACTTGCTGGAATCTTTTTCCTGGTTGTTATCGCGCCCGGTCTGAAAAAGCACTACGACGAAATCTGGCATGTCGAACTGTATGTTGTTGAACTGTGTCGTCACGTCGAATTCCATGTGACTTCCCGACGCTATCTTCTGCACACACTGGTAACCGTGAAAGTGAATCGACACCTGCGGACTTTTCAAGATCTCCGTTTTGTACTTGAGGGCGTAGTTTGTTTCGTATTCTTCGATCGGCATTCTCAATTCCATGCTCCGGATGACGCATTTGGCTGCTTCGGGTAATGTGTTGGCTATCGGCGTGCCGTCGGCGTTCAAGTTGGTGTATCGCATCAGTGCGTTGTTGTCGTTGGCTGCTCTTCGAAAAGTGACGCGCAATCCTCCCTTCCACATGATCTCCTTGTAGTCCGAGAAGAATCCCGGCAGCAGACGCATGGGAAAGAGCGCCGTGTGACTTGTCGTCGATATTTTGGTCCCTGCTTCGAATCCCCCCGCCTGGTAGTATGCGGCGTCTGTTTTGGATAATTTCAATGTTCCCACTGCCGTCGACGTGATGCCTGGATAGTCTATTCTGTCTATGACGGTGTTGTGTTTCCTCACCTCCACCTGCGAGAACAGGTGAGGCACGAAGTTGTCAACGAGTATCAAATTTGCATTTGGCGGAAACGCGTCTCCGCTTTCCTTCTTCACCACGTCGAATTGAAGGTAGAGGTCCGCTCTGTGAGGATGAACGAACCCATCCCCTACGTCCACGTCGTATTCGATCTCCCTGTTCGCTTCGTTCAAATTGGCGAACGTGCGACGGTTGGGAGGAAAAGATTGCAATTCGTAACTTTCGATTTGCTCCATTTTCACTGTGTGTGTTATTTATTATACGTTGATCTCCACGATGGCAGTGGTCGTTGCACCTGCGAAATCCACCACGTCTCCTTTCTCGTTCGTCACCACCAACTCTATGTCGTCTATGCGGTTGCGGCATACTGGAAAATAGATCGGCGAAGAGGGTGTGTAGATGATCGGTTCCATGAATTCGGAACTGGGTTTGAACGTGGCTATGATTCCCGTCTGCTTGTGACTTCCTAACAATCCGTTCGAGGATTTCGTGATCATGCCTTCCGCCACGTTGCAGTGAACGTTTAGAGTTTCTATGGCTAGAAATTTAGGAATGTTGGTTGCCGTGTGTTTGATGCCAGCTTCGAGTTTGGTGTTGTTCTCGAAACCTAAAAGTTCTCCCATGGTACCCAGGTTTATGGTTTCCGTCGCCGATAGGATTTCCACTCTGTGCGTGACCGAATTTTGAGAAAGGTACGTGCCTTTGGGTAATTGAGCTTGCAAAGTGGAAAGATTGTATTGGCCTGGCGTGACGACAATGTGTTCGCTTCCGACGCTAATTTTGTTGTTGTGCTGCGTGACGTTAGGTATGAGGTACATGCTGTAGAATGCACGCAGAGCTACGGATTTAGGATAGACGATGTCGTCGTGCAGCGTGAGTTTCAGGATCGAAGATTCGCTCGTGAGATGGAACACGCCCATCGTGTTTCAGGTTCCACAATGCTTTCTGAAAATGTTCCACCGAGGGGTTATTTATTTTAGACATGTATGCGAGAACGGAAAGGCATAGGTGGCCGCAGTTAACATCGGTGAAACCCTGGATGCGTTTGTCATTGTAGTAGAGGTTGGCAACACTGAGATACTTCACCAACCTGGCAGGTGGTGTGCCACCGAACGAATCGAAAACAAATGAATTGTTATCGTCAATTTTGAGGTAGCATATCCAATGTGTACCAGGATTTTTGTAACTGTCCAGGTTGACCACGCCATACTCCCTTTTCTTCACAGCAGAGGGTAGAGAATCGGACATCAAAACACCCCTGAAGTTTTTTATTCCCAACAGTTCGATCAGAGATTCAATATCGAAGTTGGACAGGGCTTCTTCTTTTTTTTATATTTCTTCAAAGCATCGAGGTTGCTTTTTTGTTTTTTGGTTATACCTTTCCCCTTCTTCTCCATAGCCAGGTTGTGACGTTTCTGTTCTTCCAATTCTGCCTTGTTCTTCTTCGAGTCGATGACGGTTTTCGCGATGGCGGCGCTACCGCCGGCCAAACTTCCAACGGCCCCCAATGCTGCCAGGATGGCTGGGATGCTGAATATGAAACCTCCGATCTTTTGCTGTTTCCGCGAACGCTGCAAGCGTCTCAATTGAGGTGTGCTGAGAAGTAATTTCATTCCGTGTCCTTTCGTTAAGCAAGAACGTTTCTTCTCGCGTTGTTTCTTGGTGAGTAACCCATCGAGGGCACCTAGATTTTTCAGATTGGAGTATGGTATCTGGTACACGACACCCTTGGGCTTCATGTTGATGCTCTATATGTTATTTTCGCGATATGTTATTTATATATATGTTCTGAGATTTTTTTTGTTTTGTGTAATTTTTTTTCGGTATGTTATTTATATATAAATGTTCTGAGATTTTTTTTTCGTGTAATTTTTTTTCAAGGATATACTCCGTGCAGAGCCGTTACACAAATTCTATTACATGCTTTGTTTTCTTACCAAGAAGTTCCTTTGTACCCTTGTACACGATTTGAGTTTTGTTCTCGATTAAAATAGCTAGCTTCTCGTCGGATAACATGTTAGCGTATCGATCTGGTAAAAATAGACTGTATTGTGCGTTGAGCAACAGACGCGCCTTGGGGCCATACTGGGTAGAAACAATTGAACCGGAAGTTATCGTGTAAGGTTTGTCCACTTCTAATTCCTGAATTTTTACATATTCGACTGATGAATTTAGCATTTGTTTTAATGCTTGGGCGTCTAGTGATTGTTTACTCATTTTATAAATGGCAAACACAATTGGAGTTTTTTTTTACGTAGTGTTATTTATATACAGAAGAAATTTTTTTCACGGTTCGAAAATTCTTTTATTTCTACACACCCCATCCAAGTTTTTGTTTCGTGTTCATGACGATGGTGGTGCCCAGTGCTGCAACTCTTTCTCCCAGCGAAGCGTCTCTGCTAACGAATCTTTCGAAAGCTGCGTGCTCTAACTTTCTGTCTGCTTCGTGACGTGCATCCAGATCGGAGCGAGTGGAGTTGTAAGCGATGTCGTGATCTTTGCATGCGGCGTCCAACGGATTCACACCCTTGTCTCCTCTCTCCAATCTTTTCTCGAGTTTGGTACCTGGTCCGCAGTACTGGTAGCCAGGTAAATGCATCTCGAAAGGTAACTTGTTGATGATGTCGTTCACGAGTCCTTTTCCTTCGGCAACGTTCCAGAATCTCGGAGGCAGCGTGTTGATAATTTTGATGAGGTAACCTATGCCCTTGTCCTCGTTCACGATGAAGTTGGAAAGTTTCGTGCTGATCGTGTCCACGATGCCAACCTTCTCGTTGTAGAAATTACGATTGCCTGCATTCTCCTCTCCTGCAATAACCAACAACCTGTCTATGAGCTTGCGCACGTCGTCCACCCACACAAACTCTTTGGGTAACGTGTTGTAGAGTTTGACGCCGCTGCCTGTTTTCACCTGGTTCCATATCGGCTTGATGAGATTCCTGTACTTCTCGCCGCTGCTTGATTTCACCCTATTCTGCGTAGCGTCGTTGTTTTGGTATAAGGCATCCGTCATGATCAAAATTTCCTTGTAACTCTGGTAATCTTCGTCGGTGTAATCCTTCGGCTGCTTTTTGGCAACGAGTTCCCACAGTCCCACCGTACCCGGATACCTGTTCCAACTATCCTTGTCGCCTAAATTAATTTTAATGTCGTTACCTTCGAAGGTAACTTTCGATTTTCCAATCTTCCAAACCACACCACCACCTTCGTTACTCTCCATGCTCGGATACAATCCGAACACTTCATCCTTGTCTTACTTGCCCGTGCTCAGGTAGTCTCGTGCCAAAGGTCCCAACTCGATTTTATCCAAAGACGACGGCGTGCTACCTATGGCTCGACGTCGTGCCGGTACGTCCTTCAGTTCGAATGGTGTCGAAGGAATGCTCGAAATAGGCGTGGGTACGGTGTAACTTTTAGCTGCAAGTGGTACAAGTTCGTTGATCAAATTTTTATTTTGTTCTGTGACGCCTTTAATTTCTTTACCTAGATCGCTGATGGCATCGATCACAGGTTGATCTTGACGTTTCTTCTCTTCGTAGAATCCGCGATTCTCGGATTTCCAACCTTTGAAGCGTTTCGCGAGGTAGTTTCGCAACTTGAGATTTTCGTCTTCGATTTTTCGTTTCGCCATAACGTTATTTATACATGTCGTTTCTCACAACGTTGCAACGTTTAGAAAGTCGTTGATTTTGTTTCTGTATTTTCCGTCGTTGGGTTTTCTCGTCATGTCGATCGTCGCGAATCCGAAATCGTCACTGTTCCAACAGTGGGAGCAGCAGTGTTCCGAAAATTGATTGTAGTTCATGTCTCCGCCTACGTAGTCATCGTACGCGTGCTTGAGGTTGGTGTGATCTTGACGAAACAAACATATGAAATTAGCGTTGTCGCGTACTAACTGTTTTGGAATTTTGGAAAACGTTTGAGCTAGGAAGAAGCAATCCATTCCTTTGTGACGACCTTGCGTGAAAAAGTTGCGAATTTCATTTTGATTTTCCAGGATGACATCGTCGAACACAACGACTGAATTTTCACGGCAATCGTCGAGTGGTTTTATTTCAGATGCGAAAGTTGCAATGTCCAGACCATCGTACAGTTTTATCAGTTGCTGGTATTTCGCTTGTTCGAGACTTTTCGAAAATACGTAGAGGTGCCTGTTCTTCCAATCTAACCAATTCGGTGCGAGGAGAAAATTGTCCACGAGCAGTGTCGTTTTCCCACACCCTGAAGGGCCTACGATTAGACAACGGATGCTGTCGGGAAGCAACTCCCCGTTCTTTTTTTTCGTTTGATTTTCCGAATCAGGTAGACGTTTCACGACATTCCACGCACTCATAGAATCACTTCGTTCGCGTCGATCCAACTCTTTTCCGGAAGCCCCAGCCATTTCACCAATAGTTTGTCACCTTTTCTACGCAATACTTTCTCGATGAGGTACGTGTTGGGGTGCTTCGTTTTAGAGAGTTCCTCTTCGTAAAATCTTCCTTTCAAAATCTCGCCGCTACTATCTTTTATTATATACGTGTGTCGGTTTCCGGGTAAAACTCGAACCACCGTAAAAAGTTCCGTACTCCAATTTTTTGTGAACCCCTTCTCGAAGGTGCGTTTGAATTTGCTGATCCTCACCTGGTCTCCAATTTTGAATTTTGACTTCTTGGTAGTCGCGGGAGTGTACTTTGGACAGTAAACTGTAGAAATTAAACGCTGCTCGTCGGATTTCGTAACGTCAGCTGGCTTCATGCCTATGGTTCTGTGTACTGTATTATTATAAGTGTCGACGAGTTCCGGCAGTATGTCGACCCATTTGTAATTTCCCCGAAGCGTGAATCGTTTCCACATGTGTGTTTTCAAGGTTCGATTAAATCTTTCCACGATGCTGGCTTTGATGTGACTGAAGGTTGAATAATGCCGAATGTCATGTTTTTGAATAAACTTTTGGAATACGGCGTTGTAAAATTCTTTACCGTTGTCTGTTTGCAGAAACCGTGGCCGTCTGCCGCCGCTTTCGCGAAAAATTGTCTTGAATGCTTCCGTTACGCACGTTCCTGTTTTGGCTTTCAAAGGTAGAGCCCATGCGAATTTCGAAAACGTGTCTATGACGGTGAGGAGGTACTTGTTGCTCTTGTTCAATTTATGTATATTTTTTAGATTACCGCTACTCATCTCCACGAGGTCACTTTGCCAGAGGTCGTCGATTCCCTTGGTTACCACCGCCAAACGTTCGTAGTTGCGGCGTGCAGGTTTATGCAATTCTTCGACGATGGCTTGCCTAGACATTTTTAGAGATTACGTTTGAAGAGAAGCACCAGCGTGATGGGATTCAAAGAAGGTGGCACCTCGCTCGTGTTTTGAATGATCAGCTTATCGCCGGCACTTACGTCAAAAACGGTGAGATCTTCGTCTTCGTGTATTTCATATATGTTGCGCGTTTCGTTCCAACGTGCCAGAGGAATGTTTCCTGCTTTCTGGACACCACGATTCGATATCAAGGTCATGGTGGGAACGCTAGCTTTTCTGCCGTGAGACCAGTACGAAAATTCATTTATCTGAATCGTGCCATCGAGGAGAAACTTGTAGTACGGATGATAAGGATGTAACATGTACAGTTTGTTACCTTCGACGAAAGTGGAGATTCTCTGTTGATTGGGTACGCTGTTGATTTCGATGGCTTGCAGAGAATGCAGTTTGGCGAATTTAGTATCGACGCTAACAAGGTTGCTGTGAAGCTGTCCCAGTGTATTTTGTAAGGGCAACAAATGTTCGACGATGGTATTTGTTACTGTAGAAAATGACGGTTTGATTTTCACTTCCACGTTCAACTGCTTGAAGTTTTCGTTGAGTTCTTGCAGCTTGGCACCGAAAGAGGCCAGCGTCGATTCCTGCGTGGATTCCAGCACCCCAACTTGATCTCTGATGTTGACGACGATGTTCTGAAGGTTCTCGACTTGATTCAATTTCGAGCTCTTCTCGGTAAGATCGTTCACGATGCTTCGCATTTCGGTAAACTGGGTGTGAAGGTCAGCGACGCTCTGCGAAGTGGGCAGCGTCGACACCAGCGAAGCAAGTTCGTCTCGAATCTGTTCCACGTTCGCCGTTTCCGTTTCCAGTCGTTTCAGCATACGTGATATGTTCTTTTTCAAAGCGTGCAATTCTTTGGAGGTGGGGAGATTGGCCACCCTACTCTCGAGATCGCTCAACGAACTTTTGATGTCGCTCGAATCGGATAGTGCCGTCACCGCCGTTTTCAATTTTTCCAAATCTTCGCTCGAAGGTACGCTCGTCCGTAACGATTCCAAGTCAGCCTGTATGTTGTCCAGTACGTGATGAAAATGAGCAAGATTCGTTTCGACGTTCAAATTTTCTAAATATTCGATCTTTTGCTGAACCGTGCTCAACGTGTCCTGAATGCTCGTCAACGCGCTTGCTTCAGCATGAATATTTTTAATTTCTTCGTTGATCAACTCCAGAGACGCCTGAAGCGTAGCGATGGTGGTTTGAATGTGTTCGAAATCTTGATAGGCTTCCAATTGAATTTTTATGTTCGCGACGCTTTTGCTGATGACCTGCAGTTCGTCTGACGATGGTAGGTTCGTCATGGTATCTTCCAAAGTCTGTAACTTAGATTTAATTTCTTCCAACGTGCCGGCGAATTCTTCTTGTAATTTGGAAACAACAACATGCAAGCGTTCTACATCAATATCCTTCACGACGGTTTGAAGTTCAGAGAAATTCTTTTCTATTGCTGAAGTTCGTTCTTCGATTTCGAGTTTTAATTTTTCCAAATCTTCATTTTTCGATTGAAATTGCTGTAATTTGAGCAAATCATTTTGAAGCTTATCCACGCTCAACTGTATATTTTGAACGTTGTCGTAAGAAGGTACGTCGACATAATTTTTTATGAGCGTTTTCAGTTCGGAATCGATTTTCAGAATGGGGTCGAGACATTGCGTTTGGAGCGTAGCGATCTCCGACTCTAAACTTTTGTTTAAGGTCTCCTGCAAAGCGATCAAATCGCTCCTCAACTTTTTAATTCGGACGTCCAACATGAGAATCTCTTCTGCATGGTCTACACGTTTAGTGTTGCCGAAAATGTCGTTAGGCATTTTGGTTAACGGTTATTTATAATAGGATAGACGATTCGTAATTCTACGAAGAGAGGAATGAGTTTGTCGTAATCTCCTAGGAGTTCGACGTACAGGTAATCTCCTGCGGAAACATTGTACGTAATGTTAGAAAGCATCTTGTCGTGCTTGATTCGAAAAATGTTCTTGCCGGTAGATATTTTGATTTCGCCTACGTTTTCCGGATTCACGGTGATTTGAAGTTTTCCATCGATCGGAATTTTGTAAAAATGTAAATTGTTGTTGAAGACGTAAAACATTTTGCCCACATCGTCATCCAATTTCGTCCAAATGCTGTTAAGGTGAACAATCAGTAGACCGTTGAGTTTAGTTAACATGGAAGGTAGAAATTCATGATCTGTCGTCGTGTGGTGTACAGTCTCCATGTTGGCTTGTTTTCGGAAACCAAAAAGATTCATATTATGTTGGTTATTTAAAATACGGTCAAAGTTTTTGTAATGACTGTCAGTGTTTTTTTTTTTTTTTTGTTTTGTTTTATGAATCTTCTGTTGAAGGGCATATGTTGCAGGTTTTGCTTTCTGCTAAGCGATAGTGCCCCCACGGCAGTGTGTGGATTCCACATTGGAGAACGCACCTCTTGTCGTCGTTGGGATCCAGGGCAATCTTCCTCACTTTGTTGGTGGTCAACACATGGTCGACGCTCTGGATGCGCTGTTCTGCTCTTAGAACCGACGACCTGGTCTTGAGGCAATCGACGAAGTCCTCAAATGTGAGATGCTCCCGAACCACCTGTCTGCCGACACCCTTGGCCTTCTTGGTAACACTGTTTTCGGCTTTGATGGTATAGGCCTTGGGGCGAAGACCTGCAAACTCGAGAATCACGTCTCCCTCCTTCTCATCTTTGAGTTTGCCGGGCACCTTTTTGTTGCGAGCCAGGATTCCGTACTGGTTCGGCTGGGGATAGCCCGAGGTGTCAAAGAGGTTAACCAAAGATGGAACTGTGGCTATATCCCCGTATGCGTCGGCTGTGCGAACGTGGTACACCAAGCTGTCCGTGTCCGTGTAGAGAAGCGAGATGTTGTGGCCGTAGTGTGGGCGTAATATGCCGTAGTACGTCTCGAACATGTGGAGCTTGCTCAGATCCAGAACTGTGGCTCCAACGTAGATGGGTTTGGTGAGTTTCACCACACCTTGCCTCATGTGAATCAGAGCCAGCTGCTCGTTATAGATTGTTCGAGACTTGAACAATGGACTCGCGACAAGCTGACGACATCGCTCTTTCCTCGTCACCAATTTTATGTCCACGCGATTCCGTACATTCTCCATGGTCTTGCCAAACACCGCATTATTCATAAGATTGAAGAAATCCTTATCAAGCTCGGACGTGGCTGCGGTGCGGTGTTCAGTGTTGACTTTAATATATGGACGCAACCATGGAGAATGCTCGAACTTGAGGATGCGGTGAACTGCGTGGACCGTGACCCCTTGCTGCATCAACCACCGGAGATTCTGGTAGTGAAGAACGTAATTCTTCTTGGGTTCGAAATCCATGACGAGCTTCGTCTGGTTGGAATCGGGTGGACACTTGAACTCGGGTGCAGGGGGAAGATCGCAGAACGAATCCTGCAGCTTCTCGGAGAACTCAAGGTCCACCTCGGCGAAGAACCCATGTTTCGAATCGTTGAAGCTTTCGATGTCGAATTTGGTAGGATCAGCCCACTCGAACCCTCTAAAGGGGAGCGGCTGCATCATGGAGTGCCCGTACAAGTTATTCACGTCCGTGTGCATGATGTAGCTGGACGGTTGGGTGGAGTCGTAGCCAGTAGCCATGTGATGGTTGTTGGCGCGCGCGTGCCGTTGCGACACCTGGACTATTCCACCCCGCACGGCACGTTCTACAAACAGCATCATGTCCACATCCGAAAGAAGCTCCAGCTTAATTTTCGTCACCAGAAACATGGCTGACCACGCCAGTCCGGGGAGACTATAGAAGTAGGCGGGATCCAGGTGGTAGATGTTCATTGCAGTCGCCCGGAACGTCTGGAACACGTCGGCGAGGAGCATCACATCAAGTTTGAGGTACGCATCGTGGTAGTCCCCGAGATTTTGGCAATCCAGCTCGCGCCACATGGACTGAGCATGGTTATAGTCATCCTCAGAGATGCCCGAGCCTCGCAGCTTGCTATAGAAGTTTGCTCGAGGAGGAAGCGACGTCTCCGCAAACTTGGTAGAGTCGGTGACGTATTCGTAGGGGTAGACCCCCTTACGCCTGAAGAGACTGGCGTCCAAGTTTGGAAAATTCGCAGAGGTAATGAGCATTTGCCCGTCGCGGAGCTTTTTCGCCAGGGCATCGAGGCTAGCCGAGAGGAACCTCAGGGAGTCGAGGAAGCGAAGCTCGATGCTCCTGCTTTTTGAGTTGGGGATCGGCACCCACTTGCTGACGCTAATATAACGCTCCTCGTTTTGTGCCAGGACATTGATTCTTGCATTGTCGTATCCAAGATGCTTGATCAGGTGGTGAAAGTCGTACCCCGAGCCATTGTGAAAAAACACAGGAATAAAGCGCGGGTCCCGGGCCAAGAGGTTGCAGTCGTTGCACCAAGGGCCAACATACCTACCGTTAAAGTGATCGTGGTGATGGACTTTACGGCTGTTGATGCTAAACTCACAGGTGCACACAGGACAGGTAGTAGCCTCCTCGTGTCTATGTTGATCGTCGGGGGACAGTGGGAGCATAGACTTGGGGGTCAACAGCACCTTCCCTATCTCGTTGACTTCCACGACCATCCTCTCGAGGAAGTGTTTGGCTGCGTCGGGACCACGGTACACATAGGGCTCGGGGACGATGTGTTGATCTCGTCGCACCACAACATATGCGAAACTGGATGCCTCGTGGAGTTGGTAAGGGGTGGTGGAAGAAACTTCAGGATCGGGATCGCAAGTGGACAGGGGTTTGAGAAAAGCCTCGAAATCCGCGATGATGATGGCGGGGTGCTCTACCATGGCACCATGCATTTTGAAACACTCTACGGCGCCAGGTTCGGGCAAGTCTGCCAGCCCAGGTTCGTTGGCATTGCAGTAGAGCTTGTGGTTAGCAAGCTTCTCAGCAGCGATGTTGGGACCTCTGGTGCGGTGATAATTCTGCCGTTCTCGATTACGAAATATAGACAAGCACCTGGGACAAACTTCTATGTGGGTTTTGTCTTTGCTTGTTTGGCTCGAAACAAGCCTAGAGAGCGAGCGAATGAGGGTGTAATGGTGGTGGGTCTCGTCCTTGATGAGCAGAAGGTGAATTTCCTGCGCACCGTCGTCGTCCACGTCGCTCACCCGGATGGGGTACACCACATTTTCGTCGGTGAGGCCATAAACATTGATGGCCAACCGAGGGTTGTGTGTACGGGCCTCGAACTTGCGAATGTCCGAGACCTCCACCGGGTAGTCAATCCCAGCCATCGCATCTTCCAGCTCTGGCTCGTAGGGTAGGTAGTGGTTAACTCGGTGTGGTTGGTTTTTCCGGTGGACAGGGTGCAACGCTGCAAGCACACACCATACGAAGCACTTGGCGTCACTGTTTTGAATATTCACGATGGCCTTTTTATCCTCAATATCAGATGGTAAGGGGACGTAGCTGGAGGCGGAGAGAGGCACCAACTTGCAAAGTTTGACGCACAGTTCGTGAGGCTCGCCACACAGCGAACCCCCCGAGCCCTTAGCTTCATGTTCTTCTTGTTTAACCAGCAGCTCCTCGACAAACTTGTTGTAAATAACCTCTAGGTTGTCGACATCCGCCAGATGCAGCGTCTTCGCCTTGGTGTTGTGGCAGAAGCTGTAAATTTCACCAGACGGCTTCTTGTACTGGCAACGTAGCGAAGCATAGAATTTGGTGGAGTGCGTTGCAAGCGCATCGCCGAGGATAGAAACTATCTCTGCCCGCCTCTCCTCTAAAAAGCTACGAACATCGCAAGAGCCGTCCGAGGTGAGGACAAAATCCTCTAACAACCGCTCCAAAACAGACTGGTCTGCTTTCGCCACAGTCTTGATGCGTTTGGCAGATAGTGGCGAGTCGGCTTCTGCTTTCCTCTTGGTTGAGCTGGTCGAAGGCTGAGCCCCAGATGTACTTTTGCTTAAACAAGTAAGCTTATGCTTCTTGGCATACGCAATTGTAATGTGTTTATTACATCCAGAACATAGTTCGGTGGCAGCCAAATGCTTGCCTGGCACGCAGGTGCGACAATGTCTTGCAAAATTTTTGCTTGATATAGTTTTTTCGCACACAGGGCAACTTTTCATGGAGCGCATTTTTCGGGGGTATGTTTATTTATATGTGATCTGTTGGTGGTAGAGTGTTTACAAAACAAAAATGCCTTATGAGAAAAAATTTGTAAGGTAATTCTAATTAGTGTTAATTCGAGGGGTTTATTTATATATGGGTGGCGTTGTCCTCCTCAAATATGTGCTTTAATCAATCCTATAAAAAAAATAAAAAAAATATATAAGAAAAATATGATTGTAGATAGAAAAAAACACAATAAATATTGTATGCAATACGAAAATAATAAAGGCGCCAGCGCGCGCGCGTGTGGCACATCGTTCCCCCGAGAGAGGTTTACAAAGGTCACGATAGGTCTCTCTCTCTTTTACAGCAACGTTGGCATCTCCATTTTTTTTAGTTGTAAGTGGGTTGCCAACACTAGTTAATAATGCTACACACACACGCACACACATACTATGCTGCCATCCATCTCTTTCACAACAGTATATATTTGTTGCCGGCTCTCCTTGCCCAGTGTGTGTAGGTTGGCAAAAAATTGTTTTATGTACTGTGGCAAGCCTTAAGCAAACTTGCCAGTTGCTTTAGAGGTTACACCAAACAAAAAAAAAAGCTGTAGGTAGGTGTTGGCAGCTGCCAGTTGTTTTAACTCTTCCCCCTTTCTCCTCTCTCTCGTAAAAAGTTATGACAATACCAGTAGGTTGACAAATTGCTTTATACACTATAAGCCAAGCCTCAAGCATTGCCAGCTCCTTGTTTTAGGTTAGGTTAGACCCAAAAATCTTGGTAACTTTTCGAGTAAGTTGGCAACACTACAAGGCAAGCCTCAGCAAAATTGCCAGTTGTTTTAGGTTAGATTAGACCCAAAAACCTTGGTGATTTTTTCGAGTGAGGAGTTGGTAACACTGTTTGTGAGGTTAACATACATCCAAAAGGTTGCGTCAAGTTGGTAACACTGCGAGGTTAACATACACCCAAAAAGCTACGCCAAGTTGGCAACACATATACACTCACACACAAAAAAGTTAAAAAATTATACAGCGTAAAAAGCTACGCCGAGTTGGCAACACTGTGAGGTTAACATACACTGTAAAAAGCTACGCCTTGCTCGAGTTGGCAATACTGCAGAACAAGCCTCAAGCAGTATTGCCAGCTCCTTGCTTGAGGTTAGGTTAGACCCAAAAACAAACACCTTGGTGATTTTTTTCAAGTGAGGAGTTGGCCACACTGCAAGAAAAGCCTCAAGCAGTGTTGTCAGCTCCTTGCTTGAGGTTAGGTTAGACCCAAAAACAAAAACCTTGGTGATTTTTTCAAGTAAGGAGTTGGTAACACTGCGAGCTCCACCGAGCTCCATTTTCGGGCGCAGAACCGGGTTTATTGTACTACTCTCATTGTAGGTTAGTTTAGTGCATAAAACATCGTAAAATAAAAAATAGGTCAAGAACAAGTTGGCAACACTGCTTGAGGCTTGCTTTGCAGTGTTGCCAACTCTTTGCCTTAGGTTAGGTTAGACCCAAAAACCTTGGTGATTTTTTCGGGTAAGGAGTTGGCAACACTGCAAGAAAATGAGGCTCATGCCTTACGAGAGAAATCCATTAAGGCGAGCCTCACCGAGCCTCATTTTCTGTTGCAGAACCCGGGACACTACTCTACTGAAATTGATCCGGAATAAAGGTTCCTAGAGCGATTTGAAATTGATCCGGAATAAAGGTTCCTAGAGCGAATTGAAATTGATCCGGAATAAAGGTTCCTGGACCGATTTGAAATTGATCCGGAATAAAGGTTCCTAGAGCGAATTGAAATTGATCCGGAATAAAGGTTCCTAGAGCGATTTGAAATTGATCCGGAATAAAGGTTCCTAGAGCGAATTGAAATTCATCCGGAATAAAGGTTCCTGGAACGATTTGGAATTGATCCGGAATAAAGGTTCCTGGACCGATTTGAAATTGATCCGGAATAAAGGTTCCTGGACCGATTTGAAATTGATCCGGAATAAAGGTTCCTGGACCGATTTGAAATTGATCCGGAATAAAGGTTCCTAGAGCGAATTGAAATTGATCCGGAATAAAGGTTCCTGGAGCGATTTGAAATTGATCCGGAATAAAGGTTCCTAGAGCGAATTGAAATTGATCCGGAATAAAGGTTCCTAGAGCGAATTGAAATTGATCCGGAATAAAGGTTCCTAGAGCGAATTGAAATTGATCCGGAATAAAGGTTCCTAGAGCGAATTGAAATTGATCCGGAATAAAGGTTCCTGGACCGATTTGAAATTGATCCGGAATAAAGGTTCCTAGAGCGAATTGAAATTGATCCGGAATAAAGGTTCCTGGACCGATTTGAAATTGATCCGGAATAAAGGTTCCTAGAGCGAATTGAAATTGATCCGGAATAAAGGTTCCTGGACCGATTTGAAATTGATCCGGAATAAAGGTTCCTAGAGCGAATTGAAATTGATCCGGAATAAAGGTTCCTGGACCGATTTGGAATTGATCCGGAATAAAGGTTCCTGGAGCGATTTGAAATTGATCCGGAATAAAGGTTCCTGGACCGATTTGAAATTGATCCGGAATAAAGGTTCCTAGAGCGAATTGAAATTGATCCGGAATAAAGGTTCCTGGACCGATTTGAAATTGATCCGGAATAAAGGTTCCTAGAGCGAATTGAAATTGATTCGGAATAAAGGTTCCTAGAGCCAATTGAAATTGATCCGGAATAAAGGTTCCTGGACCGATTTGAAATTGATCCGGAATAAAGGTTCCTAGAGCGAATTGAAATTGATCCGGAATAAAGGTTCCTGGACCGATTTGAAATTGATCCGGAATAAAGGTTCCTAGAGCGAATTGAAATTGATCCGGAATAAAGGTTCCTGGACCGATTTGAAATTGATCCGGAATAAAGGTTCCTGGACCGATTTGAAATTGATCCGGAATAAAGGTTCCTAGAGCGAATTGAAATTGATCCGGAATAAAGGTTCCTGGACCGATTTGAAATTGATCCGGAATAAAGGTTCCTAGAGCGATTTGAAATTGATGCGGAATAAAGGTTCCTAGAGCGAATTGAAATTGATCCGGAATAAAGGTTCCTGGACCGATTTGAAATTGATCCGGAATAAAGGTTCCTAGAGCGAATTGAAATTGATCCGGAATAAAGGTTCCTAGAGCGAATTGAAATTGATCCGGAATAAAGGTTCCTGGACCGATTTGAAATTGATCCGGAATAAAGGTTCCTAGAGCGAATTGAAATTGATCCGGAATAAAGGTTCCTGGACCGATTTGAAATTGATCCGGAATAAAGGTTCCTAGAGCGAATTGAAATTGATCCGGAATAAAGGTTCCTAGAGCGATTTGAAATTGATCCGGAATAAAGGTTCCTAGAGCGAATTGAAATTCATCCGGAATAAAGGTTCCTGGAACGATTTGGAATTGATCCGGAATAAAGGTTCCTGGACCGATTTGAAATTGATCCGGAATAAAGGTTCCTGGAGCGATTTGAAATTGATCCGGAATAAAGGTTCCTGGACCGATTTGAAATTGATCCGGAATAAAGGTTCCTAGAGCGAATTGAAATTGATCCGGAATAAAGGTTCCTGGACCGAATTGAAATTGATCCGGAATAAAGGTTCCTGGACCGATTTGAAATTGATCCGGAATAAAGGTTCCTAGAGCGAATTGAAATTGATCCGGAATAAAGGTTCCTAGAGCGATTTGAAATTGATCCGGAATAAAGGTTCCTAGAGCGAATTGAAATTGATCCGGAATAAAGGTTCCTGGAACGATTTGGAATTGATCCGGAATAAAGGTTCCTGGACCGATTTGAAATTGATCCGGAATAAAGGTTCCTGGAGCGATTTGAAATTGATCCGGAATAAAGGTTCCTGGACCGATTTGAAATTGATCCGGAATAAAGGTTCCTAGAGCGAATTGAAATTGATCCGGAATAAAGGTTCCTGGACCGATTTGAAATTGATCCGGAATAAAGGTTCCTAGAGCGAATTGAAATTGATCCGGAATAAAGGTTCCTAGAGCGAATTGAAATTGATCCGGAATAAAGGTTCCTGGACCGATTTGAAATTGATCCGGAATAAAGGTTCCTAGAGCGAATTGAAATTGATCCGGAATAAAGGTTCCTAGAGCGATTTGAAATTGATCCGGAATAAAGGTTCCTGGAGCGAATTGAAATTGATCCGGAATAAAGGTTCCTGGACCGATTTGAAATTGATCCGGAATAAAGGTTCCTAGAGCGAATTGAAATTGATCCGGAATAAAGGTTCCTGGACCGATTTGAAATTGATCCGGAATAAAGGTTCCTGGACCGATTTGGAATTGATCCGGAATAAAGGTTCCTCGAGCGAATTGAAATTGATCCGGAATAAAGGTTCCTGGAGCGATTTGAAATTGATCCGGAATAAAGGTTCCTGGAGCGATTTCAAATTGATCCGGAATAAAGGTTCCTAGAGCGAATTGAAATTGATCCGGAATAAAGGTTCCTAGAGCGAATTGAAATTGATCCGGAATAAAGGTTCCTGGAGCGATTTGAAATTGATCCGGAATAAAGGTTCCTGGAGCGAATTGAAATTGATCCGGAATAAAGGTTCCTAGAGCGAATTGAAATTGATCCGGAATAAAGGTTCCTGGACCGATTTGAAATTGATCCGGAATAAAGGTTCCTGGACCGATTTGAAATTGATCCGGAATAAAGGTTCCTAGAGCGATTTGAAATTGATCCGGAATAAAGGTTCCTAGAGCGAATTGAAATTGATCCGGAATAAAGGTTCCTAGAGCGAATTGAAATTGATCCGGAATAAAGGTTCCTGGACCGATTTGAAATTGATCCGGAATAAAGGTTCCTGGACCGAATCGAAATTGATCCGGAATAAAGGTTCCTGGAGCGATTTGAAATTGATCCGGAATAAAGGTTCCTGGACCGATTTGAAATTGATCCGGAATAAAGGTTCCTGGACCGATTTGAAATTGATCCGGAATAAAGGTTCCTGGACCGATTTGAAATTGATCCGGAATAAAGGTTCCTGGACCGATTTGAAATTGATCCGGAATAAAGGTTCCTGGACCGATTTGAAATTGATCCGGAATAAAGGTTCCTGGACCGAATTGAAATTGATCCGGAATAAAGGTTCCTAGAGCGAATTGAAATTGATCCGGAATAAAGATTCCTGGACCGATTTGAAATTGATCCGGAATAAAGGTTCCTAGAGCGATTTGAAATTGATCCGGAATAAAGGTTCCTGGACCGAATTGAAATTGATCCGGAATAAAGGTTCCTGGACCGATTTGAAATTGATCCGGAATAAAGGTTCCTGGACCGATTTGGAATTGATCCGGAATAAAGGTTCCTAGAGCGAATTGAAATTGATCCGGAATAAAGGTTCCTGGAGCGATTTGAAATTGATCCGGAATAAAGGTTCCTGGAGCGATTTGAAATTGATCCGGAATAAAGGTTCCTTGAGCGATTTGAAATTGATCCGGAATAAAGGTTCCTGGAGCGATTTGAAATTGATCCGGAATAAAGGTTCCTGGAGCGATTTGAAATTGATCCGGAATAAAGGTTCCTAGAGCGAATTGAAATTGATCCGGAATAAAGGTTCCTGGACCGATTTGAAATTGATCCGGAATAAAGGTTCCTGGACCGATTTGGAATTGATCCGGAATAAAGGTTCCTGGACCGATTTGGAATTGATCCGGAATAAAGGTTCCTTGAGCGATTTGAAATTGATCCGGAATAAAGGTTCCTGGAGCGATTTGAAATTGATCCGGAATAAAGGTTCCTAGAGCGAATTGAAATTGATCCGGAATAAAGGTTCCTGGACCGATTTGAAATTGATCCGGAATAAAGGTTCCTGGACCGATTTGGAATTGATCCGGAATAAAGGTTCCTGGACCGATTTGGAATTGATCCGGAATAAAGGTTCCTAGAGCGAATTGAAATTGATCCGGAATAAAGGTTCCTTGAGCGATTTGAAATTGATCCGGAATAAAGGTTCCTGGACCGATTTGAAATTGATCCGGAATAAAGGTTCCTGGACCGATTTGAAATTGATCCGGAATAAAGGTTCCTGGAGCGAATTGAAATTGATCCGGAATAAAGGTTCCTGGACCGATTTGAAATTGATCCGGAATAAAGGTTCCTGGACCGAATTGAAATTGATCCGGAATAAAGGTTCCTGGAGCGATTTGAAATTGATCCGGAATAAAGGTTCCTTGACCGATTTGGAATTGATCCGGAATAAAGGTTCCTGGACCGATTTGGAATTGATCCCGAATAAAGGTTCCTGGACCGATTTGAAATTGATCCGGAATAAAGGTTCCTGGACCGATTTGAAATTGATCCGGAATAAAGGTTCCTAGAGCGATTTGAAATTGATCCGGAATAAAGGTTCCTGGACCGAATTGAAATTGATCCGGAATAAAGGTTTAGGGACCGATTTAAAATTGATCCGGAATAAAGGTTCCTGGACCGATTTGAAATTGATCCGGAATAAAGGTTCCTAGAGCGATTTGAAATTGATCCGGAATAAAGGTTCCTAGAGCGAATTGAAATTGATCCGGAATAAAGGTTCCTGGACCGAATTGAAATTGATCCGGAATAAAGGTTCCTGGACCGATTTGAAATTGATCCGGAATAAAGGTTCCTAGAGCGAATTGAAATTGATCCGGAATAAAGGTTCCTGGACCGATTTGAAATTGATCCGGAATAAAGGTTCCTGGACCGATTTGAAATTGATCCGGAATAAAGGTTCCTGGAGCGATTTGAAATTGATCCGGAATAAAGGTTCCTGGACCGATTTGAAATTGATCCGGAATAAAGGTTCCTGGAGCGAATTGAAATTGATCCGGAATAAAGGTTCCTGGAGCGAATTGAAATTGATCCGGAATAAAGGTTCCTGGACCGATTTGAAATTGATCCGGAATAAAGGTTCCTAAAGCGATTTGAAATTGATCCGGAATAAAGGTTCCTGGACCGATTTGAAATTGATCCGGAATAAAGGTTCCTGGAGCGATTTGAAATTGATCCGGAATAAAGGTTCCTGGAGCGATTTGAAATTGATCCGGAATAAAGGTTCCTGGAGCGAATTGAAATTGATCCGGAATAAAGGTTCCTGGAGCGAATTGAAATTGATCCGGAATAAAGGTTCCTGGACCGATTTGAAATTGATCCGGAATAAAGGTTCCTTGAGCGATTTGAAATTGATCCGGAATAAAGGTTCCTGGAGCGATTTGAAATTGATCCGGAATAAAGGTTCCTGGAGCGAATTGAAATTGATCCGGAATAAAGGTTCCTGGAGCGAATTGAAATTGATCCGGAATAAAGGTTCCTGGACCGATTTGAAATTGATTCGGAATAAAGGTTCCTGGAGCGATTTGAAATTGATCCGGAATAAAGGTTCCTGGACCGATTTGGAATTGATCCGGAATAAAGGTTCCTAGAGCGAATTGAAATTGATCCGGAATAAAGGTTCCTGGACCGATTTGAAATTGATCCGGAATAAAGTTTCCTGGAGCGATTTGAAATTGATCCGGAATAAAGGTTCCTGGACCGATTTGAAATTGATCCGGAATAAAGGTTCCTGGAGCGAATTGAAATTGATCCGGAATAAAGGTTCCTGGAGCGAATTGAAATTGATCCGGAATAAAGGTTCCTGGACCGATTTGGAATTGATCCGGAATAAAGGTTCCTGGACCGATTTGAAATTGATCCGGAATAAAGGTTCCTGGAGCGAATTGAAATTGATCCGGAATAACGGTTCCTGGACCGATTTGGAATTGATCCGGAATTAATTTTCCTAGAGCGAATTGAAATTGATCCGGAATAAAGGTTCCTGGAGCGATTTGAAATTGATCCGGAATAAAGGTTCCTGGACCGATTTGAAATTGATCCGGAATAAAGGTTCCTGGAGCGAATTGAAATTGATCCGGAATAAAGGTTCCTGGACCGATTTGAAATTGATCCGGAATAAAGGTTCCTGGACCGAATTGAAATTGATCCGGAATAAAGGTTCCTGGAGCGATTTGAAATTGATCCGGAATAAAGGTTCCTGGACCGATTTGAAATTGATCCGGAATAAAGGTTCCTGGACCGATTTGGAATTGATCCGGAATAAAGGTTCCTGGACCGATTTGAAATTGATCCGGAATAAAGGTTCCTGGACCGATTTGAAATTGATCCGGAATAAAGGTTCCTAGAGCGATTTGAAATTGATCCGGAATAAAGGTTCCTAGAGCGATTTGAAATTGATCCGGAATAAAGGTTCCTGGACCGAATTGAAATTGATCCGGAATAAAGGTTCCTGGACCGAATTGAAATTGATCCGGAATAAAGGTTCCTGGACCGAATTGAAATTGATCCGGAATAATGGTTCCTGGACCTATTTGAAATTGATCCGGAATAAAGGTTCCTGGACCGATTTGAAATTGATCCGGAATAAAGGTTCCTAGAGCGATTTGAAATTGATCCGGAATAAAGGTTCCTAGAGCGAATTGAAATTGATCCGGAATAAAGGTTCCTGGACCGAATTGAAATTGATCCGGAATAAAGGTTCCTGGACCGATTTGGAATTGATCCGGAATAAAGGTTCCTGGACCGATTTGAAATTGATCCGGAATAAAGGTTCCTGGAGCGAATTGAAATTGATCCGGAATAAAGGTTACTGGACCGAATTGAAATTGATCCGGAATAAAGGTTCCTGGACCGAATTGAAATTGATCCGGAATAAAGGTTCCTGGACCGATTTGAAATTGATCCGGAATAAAGGTTCCTGGACCGATTTGAAATTGATCCGGAATAAAGGTTCCTGGACCGATTTGAAATTGATCCGGAATAAAGGTTCCTAGAGCGATTTGAAATTGATCCGGAATAAAGGTTCCTAGAGCGAATTGAAATTGATCCGGAATAAAGGTTCCTAGAGCGATTTGAAATTGATCCGGAATAAAGGTTCCTGGACCGATTTGAAATTGATCCGGAATATAGGTTCCTAGAGCGATTTGAAATTGATCCGGAATAAAGGTTCCTGGACCGATTTGAAATTGATCCGGAATAAAGGTTCCTGGACCGATTTGAAATTGATCCGGAATAAAGGTTCCTGGACCGATTTGAAATTGATCCGGAATAAAGGTTCCAGGACCGATTTGAAATTGATCCGGAATAAAGGTTCCTAGAGCGATTTGAAATTGATCCGGAATAAAGGTTCCTGGACCGAATTGAAATTGATCCGGAATAAAGGTTCCTGGACCGAATTGAAATTGATCCGGAATAAAGGTTCCTGGAGCGATTTGAAATTGATCCGGAATAAAGGTTCCTGGACCGATTTGAAATTGATCCGGAATAAAGGTTCCTGGACCGATTTGGAATTGATCCGGAATAAAGGTTCCTGGACCGATTTGAAATTGATCCGGAATAAAGGTTCCTGGACCGATTTGAAATTGATCCGGAATAAAGGTTCCTAGAGCGATTTGAAATTGATCCGGAATAAAGGTTCCTAGAGCGATTTGAAATTGATCCGGAATAAAGGTTCCTGGACCGAATTGAAATTGATCCGGAATAAAGGTTCCTGGACCTATTTGAAATTGATCCGGAATAAAGGTTCCTGGACCGATTTGAAATTGATCCGGAATAAAGGTTCCTAGAGCGATTTGAAATTGATCCGGAATAAAGGTTCCTAGAGCGAATTGAAATTGATCCGGAATAAAGGTTCCTGGACCGAATTGAAATTGATCCGGAATAAAGGTTCCTGGACCGATTTGGAATTGATCCGGAATAAAGGTTCCTGGACCGATTTGAAATTGATCCGGAATAAAGGTTCCTGGAGCGAATTGAAATTGATCCGGAATAAAGGTTACTGGAGCGAATTGAAATTGATCCGGAATAAAGGTTCGTGGACCGAATTGAAATTGATCCGGAATAAAGGTTCCTGGACCGATTTGAAATTGATCCGGAATAAAGGTTCCTGGACCGATTTGAAATTGATCCGGAATAAAGGTTCCTGGACCGATTTGAAATTGATCCGGAATAAAGGTTCCTAGAGCGATTTGAAATTGATCCGGAATAAAGGTTCCTAGAGCGAATTGAAATTGATCCGGAATAAAGGTTCCTAGAGCGATTTGAAATTGATCCGGAATAAAGGTTCCTGGACCGATTTGAAATTGATCCGGAATATAGGTTCCTAGAGCGATTTGAAATTGATCCGGAATAAAGGTTCCTGGACCGATTTGAAATTGATCCGGAATAAAGGTTCCTGGACCGATTTGAAATTGATCCGGAATAAAGGTTCCTGGACCGATTTGAAATTGATCCGGAATAAAGGTTCCAGGACCGATTTGAAATTGATCCGGAATAAAGGTTCCTAGAGCGATTTGAAATTGATCCGGAATAAAGGTTCCTGGACCGAATTGAAATTGATCCGGAATAAAGGTTCCTGGAGCGAATTGAAATTGATCCGGAATAAAGGTTCCTGGAGCGAATTGAAATTGATCCGGAATAAAGGTTCCTGGACCGATTTGAAATTGATCCGGAATAAAGGTTCCTAGAGCGAATTGAAATTGATCCGGAATAAAGGTTCCTGGACCGAATTGAAATTGATCCGGAATAAAGGTTCCTGGACCGATTTGGAATTGATCCGGAATAAAGGTTCCTGGACCGATTTGAAATTGATCCGGAATAAAGGTTCCTGGAGCGAATTGAAATTGATCCGGAATAAAGGTTCCTGGACCGATTTGAAATTGATCCGGAATAAAGGTTCCTGGAGCGAATTGAAATTGATCCGGAATAAAGGTTCCTGGAGCGAATTGAAATTGATCCGGAATAAAGGTTCCTGGAGCGAATTGAAATTGATCCGGAATAAAGGTTCCTGGACCGATTTGAAATTGATCCGGAATAAAGGTTCCTGGAGCGATTTGAAATTGATCCGGAATAAAGGTTCCTGGAGCGAATTGAAATTGATCCGGAATAAAGGTTCCTGGAGCGAATTGAAATTGATCCGGAATAAAGGTTCCTGGACCGATTTGAAATTGATCCGGAATAATGGTTCCTGGACCGATTTGAAATTGATCCGGAATAAAGGTTCCTGGACCGATTTGAAATTGATCCGGAATAAAGGTTCCTGGACCGATTTGAAATTGATCCGGAATAAAGGTTCCTCGAGCGATTTGAAATTGATCCGGAATAAAGGTTCCTGGACCGATTTGAAATTGATCCGGAATAAAGGTTCCTGGACCGATTTGAAATTGATCCGGAATAAAGGTTCCTGGACCGATTTGAAATTGATCCGGAATAAAGGTTCCAGGACCGATTTGAAATTGATCCGGAATAAAGGTTCCTAGAGCGATTTGAAATTGATCCGGAATAAAGGTTCCTGGAGCGATTTGAAATTGATCCGGAATAAAGGTTCCTGGAGCGAATTGAAATTGATCCGGAATAAAGGTTCCTGGACCGAATTGAAATTGATCCGGAATAAAGGTTCCTGGACCGATTTGAAATTGATCCGGAATAAAGGTTCCTGGACCGAATTGAAATTGATCCGGAATAAAGGTTCCTGGACCGATTTGGAATTGATCCGGAATAAAGGTTCCTGGACCGATTTGGAATTGATCCGGAATAAAGGTTCCTGGACCGATTTGAAATTTATCCGGAATAAAGGTTCCTGGAGCGAATTGAAATTGATCCGGAATAAAGGTTCCTGGACCGATTTGAAATTGATCCGGAATAAAGGTTCCTGGAGCGAATTGAAATTGATCCGGAATAAAGGTTCCTGGAGCGATTTGAAATTGATCCGGAATAAAGGTTCCTGGAGCGAATTGAAATTGATCCGGAATAAAGGTTCCTGGACCGATTTGGAATTGATCCGGAATAAAGGTTCCTGGACCGGTTTGAAATTGATCCGGAATAAAGGTTCCTGGAGCGAATTGAAATTGATCCGGAATAAAGGTTCCTGGAGCGAATTGAAATTGATCCGGAATAAAGGTTCCTGGACCGATTTGAAATTGATCCGGAATAAAGGTTCCTGGAGCGAATTGAAATTGATCCGGAATAAAGGTTCCTGGACCGATTTGAAATTGATCCGGAATAAAGGTTCCTGGAGCGAATTGAAATTGATCCGGAATAAAGGTTCCTGGACCGATTTGGAATTGATCCGGAATAAAGGTTCCTCGACCGATTTGAAATTGATCCGGAATAAAGGTTCCTGGAGCGATTTGAAATTGATCCGGAATAAAGGTTCCTGGAGCGAATTGAAATTGATCCGGAATAAAGGTTCCTGGACCGATTTGGAATTGATCCGGAATAAAGGTTCCTGGACCGAATTGAAATTGATCCGGAATAAAGGTTCCTGGACCGATTTGAAATTGATCCGGAATAAAGGTTCCTGGAGCGATTTGAAATTGATCCGGAATAAAGGTTCCTGGACCGAATTGAAATTGATCCGGAATAAAGGTTCCTGGACCGATTTGAAATTGATCCGGAATAAAGGTTCCTGGAGCGATTTGAAATTGATCCGGAATAAAGGTTCCTGGAGCGATTTGAAATTGATCCGGAATAAAGGTTCCTGGACCGATTTGGAATTGATCCGGAATAAAGGTTCCTGGACCGATTTGGAATTGATCCGGAATAAAGGTTCCTGGACCGAATTGAAGTTGATCCGGAATAAAGGTTCCTGGACCGATTTGGAATTGATCCGGAATAAAGGTTCCTGGACCGAATTGAAATTGATCCGGAATAAAGGTTCCTGGACCGTTTTGGAATTGATCCGGAATAAAGGTTCCTGGACCGAGTTGGAATTGATCCGGAATAAAGGTTCCTGGAACGATTTGGAATTGATCCGGAATAAAGGTTCCTGGACCGAATTGAAATTGATCCGGAATAAAGGTTCCTGTACCGATTTGGAATTGATCCGGAATAAAGGTTCCTGGACCGATTTGGAATTGATCCGGAATAAAGGTTCCTGGACCGATTTGGAATTGATCCGGAATAAAGGTTCCTGGACCGATTTGAAATTGATCCGGAATAAAGGTTCCTGGACCGATTTGGAATTGATCCGGAATAAAGGTTCCTGGACCGAATTGAAATTGATCCGGAATAAAGGTTCCTGGACCGATTTGGAATTGATCCGGAATAAAGGTTCCTGGACCGAATTGAAATTGATCCGGAATAAAGGTTCCTGGACCGATTTGGAATTGATCCGGAATAAAGGTTCCTGGACCGATTTGAAATTGATCCGGAATAAAGGTTCCTGGAGCGAATTGAAATTGATCCGGAATAAAGGTTCCTGGACCGAATTGAAATTGATCCGGAATAAAGGTTCCTGGACCGATTTGAAATTGATCCGGAATAAAGGTTCCTGGACCGATTTGAAATTGATCCGGAATAAAGGTTCCTGGACCGATTTGAAATTGATCCGGAATAAAGGTTCCTGGACCGATTTGGAATTGATCCGGAATAAAGGTTCCTGGACCGAATTGAAATTGATCCGGAATAAAGGTTCCTGGACCGATTTGGAATTGATCCGGAATAAAGGTTCCTGGACCGAATTGAAATTGATCCGGAATAAAGGTTCCTGGACCGAATTGAAATTGATCCGGAATAAAGGTTCCTGGACCGATTTGGAATTGATCCGGAATAAAGGTTCCTGGACCGAATTGGAATTGATCCGGAATAAAGGTTCCTGGACCGATTTGGAATTGATCCGGAATAAAGGTTCCTGGACCGATTTGAAATTGATCCGGAATAAAGGTTCCTGGACCGATTTGGAATTGATCCGGAATAAAGGTTCCTGGACCGATTTGGAATTGATCTGGAATAAAGGTTCCTGGACCGATTTGAAATTGATCCGGAATAAAGGTTCCTGGACCGATTTGAAATTGATCCGGAATAAAGGTTCCTGGACCGATTTGAAATTGATCCGGAATAAAGGTTCCTGGACCGATTTGGAATTGATCCGGAATAAAGGTTCCTGGACCGATATAAAATTGATCCGGAATAAAGGTTCCTAGAGCGATTTGAAATTGATCCGGAATAAAGGTTCCTGGACCGATTTGAAATTGATCCGGAATAAAGGTTCCTAGAGCGATTTGAAATTGATCCGGAATAAAGGTTCCTGGACCGAATTGAAATTGATCCGGAATAAAGGTTCCTGGACCGATTTGGAATTGATCCGGAATAAAGGTTCCTGGACCGATTTGGAATTGATCCGGAATAAAGGTTCCTGGACCGATTTGGAATTGATCCGGAATAAAGGTTCCTGGACCGAATTGAAATTGATCCGGAATAAAGGTTCCTGGACCGAATTGAAATTGATCCGGAATAAAGGTTCCTGGACCGAATTGAAATTGATCCGGAATAAAGGTTCCTGGACCGATTTGAAATTGATCCGGAATAAAGGTTCCTGGACCGATTTGGAATTGATCCGGAATAAAGGTTCCTGGACCGAATTGAAATTGATCCGGAATAAAGGTTCCTGGACCGATTTGAAATTGATCCGGAATAAAGGTTCCTGGACCGAATTGAAATTGATCCGGAATAAAGGTTCCTGGACCGATTTGAAATTGATCCGGAATAAAGGTTCCTGGACCGAATTGAAATTGATCCGGAATAAAGGTTCCTGGACCGAATTGAAATTGATCCGGAATAAAGGTTCCTGGACCGATTTGAAATTGATCCGGAATAAAGGTTCCTGGACCGATTTGAAATTGATCCGGAATAAAGGTTCCTGGACCGATTTGAAATTGATCCGGAATAAAGGTTCCTAGAGCGATTTGAAATTGATCCGGAATAAAGGTTCCTGGACCGATTTGGAATTGATCCGAAATAAAGGTTCCTGGACCGAATTGAAATTGATCCGGAATAAAGGTTCCTGGACCGATTTGAAATTGATCCGGAATAAAGGTTCCTGGAGCGATTTGAAATTGATCCGGAATAAAGGTTCCTGGACCGATTTGGAATTGATCCGGAATAAAGGTTCCTGGACCGATTTGAAATTGATCCGGAATAAAGGTTCCTGGAGCGATTTGGAATTGATCCGGAATAAAGGTTCCTGGAGCGATTTGGAATTGATCCGGAATAAAGGTTCCTGGACCGATTTGGAATTGATCCGGAATAAAGGTTCCTGGACCGATTTGGAATTGATCCGGAATAAAGGTTCCTGGAGCGATTTGAAATTGATCCGGAATAAAGGTTCCTGGACCGATTTGGAATTGATCCGGAATAAAGGTTCCTGGAGCGATTTGAAATTGATCCGGAATAAAGGTTCCTGGAGCGATTTGGAATTGATCCGGAATAAAGATTCCTGGACCGATTTGAAATTGATCCGGAATAAAGGTTCCTGGAGCGATTTGGAATTGATCCGGAATAAAGGTTCCTGGAGCGATTTGGAATTGATCCGGAATAAAGGTTCCTGGAGCGATTTGAAATTGATCCGGAATAAAGGTTCCTGGACCGATTTGAAATTGATCCGGAATAAAGGTTCCTGGACCGAATTGAAATTGATCCGGAATAAAGGTTCCTGGACCGATTTGAAATTGATCCGGAATAAAGGTTCCTGGACCGAATTGAAATTGATCCGGAATAAAGGTTCCTGGACCGATTTGGAATTGATCCGGAATAAAGGTTCCTGGACCGATTTGGAATTGATCCGGAATAAAGGTTCCTGGACCGATTTGAAATTGATCCGGAATAAAGGTTCCTGGACCGATTTGAAATTGATCCGGAATAAAGGTTCCTGGACCGAATTGAAATTCATCCGGAATAAAGGTTCCTGGACCGAATTGAAATTGATCCGGAATAAAGGTTCCTGGACCGATTTGGAATTGATCCGGAATAAAGGTTCCTGGACCGAATTGAATTTGATCCGGAATAAAGGTTCCTAGAGCGATTTGGAATTGATCCGGAATAAAGGTTCCTGGACCGAATTGGAATTGATCCGGAATAAAGGTTCCTGGACCGAATTGAAATTGATCCGGAATAAAGGTTCCTGGACCGAATTGAAATTGATCCGGAATAAAGGTTCCTGGACCGATTTGGAATTGATCCGGAATAAAGGTTCCTGGACCGAATTGAAATTGATCCGGAATAAAGGTTCCTGGACCGATTTGAAATTGATCCGGAATAAAGGTTCCTGGACCGATTTGAAATTGATCCGGAATAAAGGTTCCTGGACCGAGTTGAAATTGATCCGGAATAAAGGTTCCTGGACCGATTTGAAATTGATCCGGAATAAAGGTTCCTGGACCGAATTGAAATTGATCCGGAATAAAGGTTCCTGGACCGATTTGAAATTGATCCGGAATAAAGGTTCCTGGACCGATTTGGAATTGATCCGGAATAAAGGTTCCTGGACCGAATTGAAATTGATCCGGAATAAAGGTTCCTGGACCGAATTGAAATTGATCCGGAATAAAGGTTCCTGGACCGAATTGAAATTGATCCGGAATAAAGGTTCCTGGACCGATTTGGAATTGATCCGGAATAAAGGTTCCTGGACCGAATTGAAATTGATCCGGAATAAAGGTTCCTGGAGCGATTTGAAATTGATCCGGAATAAAGGTTCCTGGAGCGATTTGAAATTGATCCGGAATAAAGGTTCCTGGACCGATTTGAAATTGATCCGGAATAAAGGTTCCTGGACCGAATTGAAATTGATCCGGAATAAAGGTTCCTGGACCGATTTGAAATTGATCCGGAATAAAGGTTCCTGGACCGAATTGAAATTGATCCGGAATAAAGGTTCCTGGACCGATTTGAAATTGATCCGGAATAAAGGTTCCTGGACCGATTTGGAATTGATCCGGAATAAAGGTTCCTGGACCGAATTGAAATTGATCCGGAATAAACGTTCCTGGACCGAATTGAAATTGATCCGGAATAAAGGTTCCTGGACCGATTTGGAATTGATCCGGAATAAAGGTTCCTGGACCAAATTGAAATTGAACCAGAGCAAAAGGTTCCTGGACCGAATTTAAATTCAGTCTGAAAAAGGATTCCTGGATCGAATTGGAATATTTTTTATATACATAAAAAGGTTCTTTACAGCCAGAACCCATTTATTTACACTTGCTGATTTTCTCTTCCGGACGTGGATTGAATTTATTTAAAATTCCTGGCCCTTTAACAACCCTGCACAGAATTGTCCGTAACTGTACATAACGTTTACTAACGAAATGCAAACTTCCTCCCATTCTTATGCCTTAGCCATTATGATTGGTGTATTTTTAAAACATATTCTAATATTTTAAGTTTCCTGTAATTTAAGAAGACTTTAATTGAGTTAAATATGCGGGGGTGTACAGTCTATTTGTCTAGGTGAATTTTTCAAACTTTGTTTTGGCCTCGTGATAATATGAGTAAGAGAGCCTTGTCTTCGTTATGCGAGATATCTTCTTGATACACGTAGCTATAAAAAGCCCGAACAATCATGGCTGTTGTCGCTAACTATTGCAAATGGAAAATGTGGCGTAACTTGCAAACATTCATGGTAAAATCTCGAGAGTCACGTGCGCAAGGATATAACTGTTACCTTGGAACAACGACTGTCTGCCATCTTTGATCCAGAATTGAACGTATCGATATGTCTTGAGTTTTGACCGGTGTCAAGTGTTACGGAAGATGTTCCCGAAATTTCTTCAAGTGTTAGAGAAGGGGTTCCCGAAATTTCTTCAAGTGTTACGGAAGGGGTTCCCGAAATTTCTTTCAGTCCGCGCCGTTCTTAAGAGATGTCATTTTCCATGCTATGACTCTGTATCTAACATTTAAAGGAACCTGGCCAAATTCGATTTGATGGTATTTTAAAGAAATGAAACTGTCATTTAAATTGCTGGCTTGTATTGTTATACATTTTTAAACGCAGAGTAAAATTAAAGTTGGTGTCAGTTAGGCATGAGATGAGGTGATGTGCGTTCTTGTATGATTATTAAAAAATGTACCAGTGCTGAAAATTTTGAGCATTTTGTATGGATTTGGCGTTTCATGATGGAGTAGTCGTCTTGTAATCAAGGGGTCTTGAGTTCGATACCCTGTGGAGGCGCACAGTGGTTCGGATTACACTTTAAACTGTAGGTCCAGTCCCAATTAGCGTGTCTGTGCATAAACATGGATTGAAAACAGCTCAATCAACCAATGGTGGGTTCATAATTATTATAAAGCAAATTGTCCATCATCATGTTTTTTCTCTGTTTTACGCAGCGGCATTATCTAGAAAGAGTCGCATGTGACTTGCCTATCCAAGTCATCACTCCTTAATTATCATAGATAGCTAATGTTTGTACCTGTCCACAATAATGATCAGTGTGGTCCAACACCACGAAGGGAGCAATTATACTTCAAAAGGTTATCCTGGTACACTTCCCGCCAGTGGGTGGTCTTTTCGTCTGCTGGAAGACCTTGCGAGCTCTCACCTGAGTGTTTCCATCCACTGACACGAGCGCTAGAAACAGCACTTGCGTTTCTTTTCCGCCAATCAGAGCGTGCCGCTCCCTTGCGGTGGGGAATTTGAACACTTCGTTGACACATTCTAAGCGGAGGAAAGGATAAGGCAACCCATACTTTGGCGGCGGGCGAGAGAACAAGAATTTATGGACTCATTGTCATTATTCGTTTGTCCTTTCGAAGCACTCTAGGAACAGCACACAGAGTCAACATCAAACATACGATTGGCTACAACAGTCGGCAGATGGCAGGAATTGAACTGCATACTGGGACCAGTGGCGTATTCTCCCAACTTTTTTCATATACTACGTAGAAATTGCTGGAAAACTTGAAGTTGTGGGACTTTCATTTTTGTTTTACTTGCATGCCTGCATTGTTTTATTTTTATTATATCTAATTAATATATAATAAATATATGCAATAACTAAGAATTGTTACGGAGAAACCAGGTCATATTTTCAGAATACGCCACCGAATAGAATTTAGAACATATTTACTGAAACCAAGAATATTACTGTTAATTTTGCTTTGTGTAAAAATGCATTATTTGTATAAAACTCGTAACTAATCAATTTTTGTTTTGTTGCAGGTGAGTTGTACAAGAATTACTATATAGAGTGGGAAAAAATACCAGTCGTGAAAAGTGGACACATTGTTGTAAGGCGTGGTGAGTACTCAGAACATGAACTTTTCTGTGTATGGGCATGTGAAATGTTAGAGTAAGCAGGTTCTGCAATTAAGAAGGAAATTGTACAGGGTAATTCAAAATGAATTGTGCCATTTTACACAGTAATTATAACGTTACTATTTATGATAGAAAGTCAGACACGGCATCAATATAAAGAAAAACTCTGGAAATGTTATTCCCACTTAGCGGGCTTATTCTGCTTAGCCGATGCTCCACCAGGATCGCTAGTGTCGCAAAATGGCTAATGACCAGTAAAAGGCGTGTTGTGTGTTGGAGCTACCGAGAACTGATTCAATGACAACGGTGCAAAGACATTTCCGCGTGCATATGTTTCACCCTTCCGAAAGATTTGCCAGAGTTACAACTGCGAATTGTTAGTACCTTCGAAACAGTTGACAACGACTTGCTGTCTCGTGCATAGCAAGTACTTGACCTTTTCCGCGTTATACGTGGTTCACATGTTGAATCTTTATAATGTGAGTCATGCGAGTAAAACTTCCAGAGTTCCTCTTTATATTGATGCCTTGTCTGATTTTCTATGATATATATATAGTAACGTCATAATAACTGAAAAATTGCACCATTCATTTTGAATTAACCTGTATTTTCTGGAGCTAGGCTATGAATCTCGGGATGTGAACGTTTGTAGATATGAATAGTGGACTTTGTTTTTCCTGGAGCAAGGATTGCAGTGGCTAGCCCATTAGTTAGTTGACTCAAAAATATGTTAATATATTCATAAGCAAGTTTTAATTGTACAGCGTGAAAGGTTTAATGAATGGAAATAAACTTGTATTCGAGAAATGAATTTCAGTCAGTTGATGAAGATATTTTTCAAGAATTTTAGATCAACTTGTGCTCTAAATGGAAAATCAAAATAACATTAAACAATCGTAATGAGCAAAAAGATGTATGGCAAACATAAGCTTCAACAGAAAATGAGACAAGATTTCAAGAATCGGTGATTTTTTACGTAAAAGATGAATTTTATAAGATGTTTAAAATTACGTAAAACATCAAATTCGCAACTTACTGTACATAAAACTGTATTTAACGTATCATTTTATTCACTTACAACCACTTTCTAAACCTTGAGTCCAGCGGTTCTCAAACTAAACGTCTTATGTACCCCGACCATAGATTTTCTCCGAATAGTGGGTTTTGGGGAATTTTTTTTGGCTACCTGATTGTTTTTTGATATGTTGCAGGCGTGTATCTGCAAGAGAGCAAAATGGCATTCAGACTGTATGTGGAAAGATGTTAAACAAATAAACATTAGAATCCTACGTTTGTTAATTTATCGGCTATTCCTACGTTTACAACATTTATGGTTAATTACAAGAATAAAAACGTGAAACATGTATACTAAGAAGAATATAAAAACTTTAATTGAAAAAAGAAAAGTAAAGATCCAAAGTAAGTTTGTAAACAAACTGACAAGCACAATTGTTATTGTAAATGCTCAGAGTTTCTAGTGCGAAGGATGCGCCTGCATAGCCTGACACAGTTTCTTGATGCCTGGCTGTGCACTTGAAACTTTCAAGCACAAATTCGGTTCCAAATGTAGTCTATTATAGATTTCGAACGTTTATTTTATTTCAAAACACATGAAACAAAGATAAGAGTTTCAGTGACAAAATCAGCCTTATTTTCCTGTTGAGTTTTAAAGCTATGAAGTCGGAAACAATGAAATCTGCTCTACACACCTGCAGCAAAAATGTTGTGGTGTCCGAGCTAATCGCGTACCCCCTTCATGTCGTTCATGTACCCCGGGGGGAACGCGTAACACAGTTTGAGAACCAGTGGAGATGGTGGTTTCATGTAGGAATTTTGCCAGCTATGTCCATGTGTGCAATTACTCTGGAGTTCATCCAGCCTCTGATAAATGGGTAATGGAGACAACCCTCAAGGTTGTGAATGTCCACACATCCAGTCACATGCTTTAACGGCATGTTGAAAGGGGTAGTGAACATATTCTGGCAACAATCAATGCTTTTCTGTTTTATCACGATTGCTAGAACCATACAGTCTGCAATTACAGGTTCATACATACTATATGCCCCGCACTCACCCAGGGGCCGGCTGTGACTAAAGTGATACTTAAAGTTCCTTGCAAGATCTTCCATTGTGTCCTAAGATGACTGGTCCTCCATCGCAGTGCATGAGGATTCCTACGAAGGGATGAAATGTTGTGTTGATTGTGTCAGCCGTCTTTGGACTATTTCTCTTCCTGTGCCAGGTATCGTCCGTGCCAAGTGTGTCATTAAGGTGAGATGATATCTTGGGAGTCTGAAATTAGGCCGTGTGAGTCACTTCCCTCCTCTGGCTCGAAATTGTGACCAACCGCGAGCACGTGTTTGCGAATGTCCTACTCCCCTGTCGTCTGTTTCTGCACAACGTTGTCATTCGTCCTTCTATCTTGGGTCGACATTGTCTTTCACCTCGTTATACAACCGTCTACTTGGTTCTTCGTCTTAATTCTTTGCGTTGTGTCGTACTGGCTCTGTTTCAAGTTTCGTGCGTAACCTCTGCGTGTTTATATACCTCCGTGCTTGTCCCTAATTTATCGACATCACCTGCGAAATCACAGGACAGAACTGTGATTCAATCACTGTGACTTAAAATCACAATCACACCCGTGATTCAATATCTCAACAAATTGTGTTATTTTTCCTCGCAGCATACATAGTAACTAGATATTTTTGCTCCCCTAGGCAGAATTGTGGCGCCCTTACCCTCTGCTTCTAGTGAACAATTACTAACAAAGGATTTTGGTTCTGGTGAACAATTACTAACAAAGGATTTTGGTTCTGGTGAACAATTACTAACAAAGGATTTTGGTTCTGGTGAATAATTCCTAGAAAGGATTTTGGTTCCGATGAACAATTCCTAGAAAGGATTTTGGTTCCGGTGAACAATTCCTAGAAAGGATTTTGGTTCCGATGAACAATTCCTAGAAAGGATTTTCGTTCCGATGAACAATTCCTAGAAAGGATTTTCGTTCCGATGAACAATTCCTAGAAAGGATTTTCGTTCCGATGAACAATTCTTAGAAAGGATTTTGGTTTCGATGAACAATTCCTACAAAGGATTTTGGTTCCGATGAACAATTCCTACAAAGGATTTTGGTTCCGGTGAACAATTCCTACAAAGGATTTTGGTTCCGATGAACAATTCCTAGAAAGGATTTTGGTTCCGGTGAACAATTCCTAGAAAGGATTTTGGTTCCGATGAACAATTCCTACAAAGGATTTTGGTTCCGGTGAACAATTCCTAGAAAGGATTTTCGTTCCGATGAACAATTCCTAGAAAGGATTTTGGTTTCGATGAACAATTCCTACAAAGGATTTTGGTTCCGATGAACAATTCCTACAAAGGATTTTGGTTCCGGTGAACAATTCCTAGAAAGGATTTTTGTTCCGATGAACAATTCCTACAAAGGATTTTGGTTCCGGTGAACAATTCCTAGAAAGGATTTTGGTTCCGGTGAACAATTCCTAGAAAGGATTTTGGTTCCGGTGAACAATTCCTAGAAAGGATTTTGGTTCCGATGAACAATACCTACAAAGGATTTTGGTTCCGATGAACAATTCCTAGAAAGGATTTTGGTTCCGATGAACAATTCCTACAAAGGATTTTGGTTCCGGTGAACAATTCCTAGAAAGGATTTTGGTTCCGGTGAACAATTCCTAGAAAGGATTTTGGTTCCGGTGAACAATTCCTACAAAGGATTTTGGTTCCGGTGAACAATTCCTACAAAGGATTTTGGTTCCGATGAACAATTCCTAGAAAGGATTTTGGTTCCGGTGAACAATTCCTAGAAAGGATTTTGGTTCCGATGAACAATTCCTAGAAAGGATTTTGGTTCCGGTGAACAATTCCTAGAAAGGATTTTCGTTCCGGTGAACAATTCCTACAAAGGATTTTCGTTCCGGTGAACAATTCTTACAAAGGATTTTGGTTTCGATGAACAATTCCTAGAAAGGATTTTCGTTCCGGTGAACAATTCCTACAAAGGATTTTGGTTCCGGTGAACAATTCCTAGAAAGGATTTTGGTTCCGATGAACAATTCCTACAAAGGATTTTGGTTCCGGTGAACAATTCCTAGAAAGGATTTTGGTTCCGATGAACAATTCCTACAAAGGATTTTGGTTCCGATGAACAATTCCTACAAAGGATTTTGGTTCCGGTGAACAATTCCTACAAAGGATTTTGGTTCCGATGAACCATTCCTACAAAGGATTTTGGTTCCGATGAACAATTCCTAGAAAGGATTTTGGTTCCGGTGAACAATTCCTAGAAAGGATTTTCGTTCCGATGAACAATTCCTACAAAGGATTTTGGTTTCGATGAACAATTCCTAGAAAGGATTTTGGTTCCGATGAACAATTCCTACAAAGGATTTTGGTTCCGGTGAACAATTCCTAGAAAGGATTTTGGTTCCGGTGAACAATTCCTAGAAAGGATTTTGGTTCCGGTGAACAATTCCTAGAAAGGATTTTGGTTCCGGTGAACACTTCCTAGAAAGGATTTTGGTTCCGGTGAACAATTCCTACAAAGGATTTTGGTTCCGGTGAACAATTCCTACAAAGGATTTTGGTTCCGGTGAACAATTCCTACAAAGGATTTTGGTTCCGGTGAACAATTCCTACAAAGGATTTTGGTTCCGGTGAACAATTCCTACAAAGGATTTTGGTTCCGGTGAACAATTCCTAGAAAGGATTTTGGTTCCGGTGAACAATTCCTAGAAAGGATTTTGGTTCCGATGAACAATTCCTAGAAAGGATTTTGGTTCCGGTGAACAATTCCTAGAAAGGATTTTCGTTCCGATGAACAATTCCTACAAAGGATTTTGGTTTCGATGAACAATTCCTAGAAAGGATTTTGGTTCCGATGAACAATTCCTACAAAGGATTTTGGTTCCGGTGAACAATTCCTACAAAGGATTTTGGTTCCGATGAACAATTCCTACAAAGGATTTTGGTTCCGGTGAACAATTCCTAGAAAGGATTTTGGTTCCGGTGAACAATTCCTACAAATGGGTTCTGGACCGTAAATAACCTTTGTATCTAAAAGTATTTCAATTCTGTCCAGAGACCTTTTTTCCCGGATCAATTTAAATTGGGTCCAGATTTTTTTTTTCCCCGGATGAATTTAAAAATAGCCAAGGACTTTTTTCCCCGGATCAATTTAAATACGGTCCAGGAACCTTTTTTCCCGGATCAATTTAAATACGCTCCAGGACCATGTTTTTCCGGATCAATTTAAATCCGGTCCAAGTTCTGTATTGAAAAGATACAATACGCAACTTGCACCGAATTTATATTGTTCCGGTTTTATTGCGGAACCCATTAGAATGTACAGGGTCCTGGATCCTTAACAATTCCAGCGTAGTTAAAGGTCCAAAAGTTATAAATTAAATCAATTCCCGTCCGGGAGATGAAATCAGCAACTGCAAATGGGTTCTAGGCCATAAGGAACCTTTTTATGTTTAAAAGTATTTCAATTCGATCCAGGAATGATTTTTCCGGATGAATTTAAATACAGTCCAGGACCCTTTTCCCCCGGATGAATTTACGGCCCAGGAACCTTTTTTTCTGGATGAATTTAAATACGAGCCAGGGGCCTTTTTCCAATGAAAGAATTCGCAGCTTGTACCAAATTTAAATTGTTCGATTAAAAAGTTTCTTGTCATGTAGCAGAACGCAATAGAATTTATGCCCATAATTTATTTATTTAATTTATACCCTGGACCTTACACAACCCTGCTTTAGGTGTCCCATTTTTATTGGCGGTGACTGTACATATGGCGAAGGCTGGGATGGTACTTATGAGAAAATCGCTGATGTTTATGGTTAAGAAGATATGTGGCTGTAAATACCACAAGAAACCAAATGTAGAAGTGCTTCTTTTGTATTTTGTTTAGGGTAAACTTTACATTACGTTTCCCTGATTCTTTTTTTCTCCTACAGACAAAACAATCCCCATCTGCTCCTTACAGCGAAAGGTTAACAGACCGAGGCATCGCCGGAAGCACTTCCGCGTAGAGTAAATACTCCAACGCTTCTCCAAATGGCAATATCCTGTCTGGGCATGGCTTCAGCGTGTTTGCCGCGTGTGGAGGATGTTTGTGCGATGCGGGTAACTTCGCTGAACTTTGGTCTCTTGTATCGGTGATCTTGTGCTGCAAAGAGGGATGGCTGAAACAAATTCAGCGGCGTGCCCAGGATTTTCGAAAGGGAATGGGGGCTACGCGTTTTTTTTCTCACTATTTTGCCATATTTTCTGCCTTTGATTTTGTTTGTGTTTAGAAATACTGGCCCAAAGGGGGCGGCCACTGAAGAAATCTATTGTTTTAAAAAAATCGATTACTTGATTTAGGTTATTTTACGTCGCTTTTCTGTCACTTTTTGCTAATCGCGACGATGAGTGATAATATAGGATAAAATTGAAGAAGGGATACTCACAAAGAATGCCTAGGCCGAGATTCGAACTAGTGTTGCCCACGGGACGAGACGGGACAGGCTTTTAAAAATTCGAGACGAGACGAGATTGATCATGTGTCCCGAGACAAACGAATATTTTCGAGACGAGACAGCATTTCACAGCATTTCCACGCGACGAGACAGGCCAAAGTCTCGTCTCGTGGGCAACACTAATTCGAACCCGGGGCCCCTGGCGTCGTAGCACGTCGTGCTAATCACATCGCTGCGCAGGTCGACTTGAAAAATGGATACTAGTTCGATACGTACTCTTTGCGTAGCAAATGAAACAGTTAACCCATTTTTAGGGCCTCCCAGATGGCGCAGTGGTAGCGTCGTCGCCCTGTACTCAAGGGGTCCCGGGTTCGATACCCGGTGGAGGCACAAGTGGATCGGATTCCACTTTCAGCTGGAGGTCCAGTCCCGATTAGCCTTAGTGTGCATAAAGTGGACTTACCAACTTAACCAATTTTTAGTCTGTGCGCTCTTGTCTCAAATCTCCGGAGCATTTGGAAAAAAAAAAAAAACAAGTCTGCGCCAGTAGTGACGCGAGATGACTCCATCGATGAACACGTCATAGGAACGGGATTGCGTGGAGGGGAGGGGAAAGCGACTGCACTTACCAGCGGCCCTTGCTCCAGTGATAGTTGGGACAGGGTATTGATACGTGTTATTTGTAAACGACCGTCAGTTTCCAAAACAGTTTCGTCATCATTGACAGTCAATCAGTTCCTGACTGATATTGACGTTGTTTTTGTTCGTTAGATGTGCGTGCACAGATTCACTCAAACAGATGCGGACCTTTGCCGGCCGAGTTGTTAGCAATTGTCATAACTCATCCCAACTAAAATATCCCCCTAACGTTTAAAAGTTGTTCTTGAACTTATGTAAAAGTTGATAACAAAATACAGGGTGTTCATAAAGTCCCGGTACCATTACAAAAGACCTAATGCCTGGTTACCGCGCTCTCCTGATATCACACCCTTGGATTTCGTCTTCTGGGGGTATGTCAAAGATTGTGTTTACCGCACTCCTGTTCCAAATGTTGCTACACTTCGAAGAAGAATAACTTGAGAGTATCGTAATTGTTACTGATGATATGCTGGGGCGTGTATGGGCAGAAGTGGATTACCACCTTGATGTTCTGAGAGCAACTAGAGGGACGCACATTGAGGTGTATGGCATATAAACGTGGAGAGTTGTAGCTCATTTTCCAATTAACAGCATTGTTATATTGCATGTAGTTTCGGAGCCATGTTTTTTTTGTAATGGTACCGGGACTTTATGAACACCCTGTATAATTACCGTGCATTTCAGTACACCAACTGTAAGAAATATAAGAGCATAATGAAAAACAGTTGTGCTGAATATTGACTAATCTGGTTCGAGTGAAAAATCTCCCCAAGAATACAACAATAATAATAATAATAATAATAAATTTGAATTTTTTTAGTTTATAATATTGTTTATTTTATGATAATAATGATAACCATGGTAGTTTTTATTATTATGTCTACTATTCAAGGTTTACAAATGGCCTGACTACCCCCCCCCCGCTACAAAAATTTCTGGCGACGCCCACCGTACTAAGGTGAAGAGAGTGGTAAGAGTGGAATGAAAAGACAAATATATGAGGAACTGAAGAATGTGATGGACGTGTGTGTAGCAATGCAGGACACATGCAATTCACATGTATGGCCTCAACATGCACCTGCTGAAGTGGTAACGCACAAGTGCTACTTGGTTGCGTTCTCATGAAACTCGCTCTTGACCTCCATCCTCTTACCCCCTTCGCTAACAAACCTGTTTGTAGCAAATGACGACACGCCCATGAACTTGTATGCATTTGTGATTGATGTGCAATACAGGTGTTCTTTGTCTTTTTGAGTGTATATTATAGTAGGTATACCATTTGTTATTTAAGCCACAACCCATAAATCCTTTATTAACTGATTAATAAAAATCATACAGAATCATCATATGACTGAAAAGTAAGTAATGGTCTTTTAAACAACAACAAAAATAATTTTAACTAACTTTTTTCATCAAAAGTAGTTGTTAAGACTTAAAACATAGGAATGTCAAACCTAAATACAGTAAAACCTCGTTAATCCGGAGTAAGGGGGGGTTGACCGGTTTAACGAAAGTCCGGATTAACTGAAATAACCTAAAAGAACAGTAGAAAGTACATTAAAAACTCCGTTTATAGCAACAAAACACGTTTATTATGCTATTTAAAGGGGATAGGCCTAAATACACTATACAGTACAGTAAAAAGTCTGCGGGAAACAGAATTTCATCAGTGGTTGACTGCCTTTTCTTTGGAAAGTTCTGTTTTTTCCCTCTTTTTTTTCCTTTTTCCTTTTGCCTGTCCGGATTAAGCGAAGTCCGGCTTATCGGGATCCGGATTAACGAGGTTTTACTGTAATCTATAACAAAGATACTGAATTATTCTATTTACAACATACAACCTATCTACTGTTTATAATTATTAATTATAATAAAAAACATTAAATATTAATACCACAATAAAATATAAAACAAAAAAATGTTCTGAATATGATAAGAAGCCTATTTTCATTATTTGACCCAACATTTTTCGTAATACTGTTTGTTCGTGTATGAGCATCATTATCAAGCTGCTTGTTGTCTAGTCAAATCCTCGTCTGAGTCATTAAGGGAAAACAATTTTCTCTATTAAGTTCTTCCGTTCGACGCCACGAGTCTTGGAAAATCTGTTTTTTTCTTGAATATGCATTCAACAACGCAAACAAACATGGGTTTACAGTCACCATTAATCAATTTGGTAACTTGGGTCCATCTCGCCCATCCTTGAATACTGTTCCCCAATTTGAGCAATGGCCTCAAAAACCAATCTCACCAGAATAGATTCTGTTCTAATTTTCTTTCTTGCAATTGTTCGCCATAGAATACCTTCCTTTCGACATGTATCCAAATCAGACACCATGGCTGCTCTGAATATTCACACTCCATCCTTTCGTCGTGATCTAGCTGACATGAAATTTTTATACGAGATAATAAATGGCAAAATCAGAACAGATCTAATCAGTAAATTCACACTTAGGATACCCAAAAAGCAAACGCGCAACCTGCTACTCTTCCACAACCCAACCACTAGGCTATCCCTTCTACAACGCTTCTTGTTTTACAGGCTCCCAGAAATCTACAACAAACTTCCCCTGAATGTAAATATTTTCCTTTCAGAACGTAATTTTTGTATATTACTGACCAAGAACATGTAAATCTATCCCATCTTGTTATTGTTTTTATCTTTTGTTATGTTTTGTTTCTACTTTATGTTGTTTCAGTGTAAAATGGCCAAATAAGACTGTATCTGAAACTCTGAGCAAATAAATAAATAACCTTCGGGCCGGGGGAGGAGACAGAACATAACCTCACGTTCCAGGTGGTCAAGAAACATCCTTAATATGTAAATTTTAATGAATCTCGAAATTTTAGGCGAGCAAATGTAGCAATATCATTGCAGAGGCTGATCTAAGCGCATCTAAAAAGAAGTAGTTGTTTTGCTAGGTATTTATGCTACAATTAATTATTGAAATTTCACATAGAACAATTGCACGTAATACTAACTTTGATTTAAGAATTGCCAGATAGAATGCTGCAATTTAGAAATGAGATTAGGTAGTTGTTCCGTAATGGAGATGAAACAATCTCATTATAACTTTGACGTTCGGTAGCAAAGGAAAAGAAATAAATTCAATCAATGAACTACTTTAGTTACATTATTATTCAAAATTTTTGTCCGTTGAAAGCAAAAGTATGAACCGAAGTCCACCATGCCAGCAGCACTACTGATTCTAAGCAGCTTCCACAAGTGACTGAGGTTAGAATGCAAGTGCTTTATGTCACACTCAGATGGCGCTAGTGGTTGGTTGAGGGAAATTGTCGCAAGGTTTCATTGGCTGTTGGAGTTTGCATTCTCGTGCCTGCTGCAAATTTTGTAGATTAACAAAAAAAAAAACACTCAATATACCAATATTCATTGTATCTAGACAATAGCAGAGATTAAACAATTGGCATCCTAAATATACCACAGCAGCCAAATATATATCTGTTTACAATTTGGAGATAGAATGCTTACATTCTCAATGGATGAAATGTCAGGTTAAAATTATGGCCGATCCAGCCCATGGTTACACAATTAAACTTTATAATATATTATAACTTCAACAATACCTGTTTTTACAAACAAGTTAATTGTTAAATTGAATTTCCTTCAGGCGATGTAAACTCATGATATTATCTTCTTCATGATAATCTCAAGTCGAGAACCATCATTAGCATTTACTCTCTAATTGAAGGCAGTGGCCATGCAAGAGCTATGGAGTTTACACTTTCCTTTGTTGCAAATATTTAACAAATCGTTTAGGTCATTAGGTTTTGAACTGTGGTGGAACTAGTGTTGCCCACGAGACGAGACGAGACGAGACTTTGGTCTGTCCCGTCCCGTCTCGTGAAAATGCTGTCTCGTCTCGTGTCTCGTCTCGAAAATATTAGTTTGTCCCGTCTCGTGTCCCGTCTCGAAGGGTTCTGTCTCGTCTCGTCTCGTCCCGTCTCGTTTTGTCCCGTCTCGTCTCGTAAAAGTGATCCGGGATATCATGCCAACAAAAGTCAAAAGTAGCAGAAACACGAAATATTTTTCCGGAAAGTGGGATAAAGCTCCAAATATTTTACCCATTGCGTGGTGAGAATAAATAAGGTTCGTTAATCAAGAGGACATTAATATTAAAAATGCAGTTTGTTGGTTACTGATTGCTAGGTATCTTATGAAATCTACCTTGTGGTTTTTCTCGCTTCATACAACTGTCTATCCATCGTACATTTATACCAAGTTTGTTAGAACCTGTCCCGTTTCCCGCGCTAGCGATCGCTCGACAGTTTTGGTGCCAATGAGAAACAAGAAAAAAGTCGTCTGCTGGGCAGCGAGGAGCGAATGGAAGCCAGAAGAGAGGAGCTTACGTAGACGCTGTTGTCACGTTGCGTATTTTAATTTGCTGCCTGGCTTTGGCTTTCCCCAGCACGGAGTTCAGGCGCTTGGTTTATGCTAGAAAAGCCAGCGATCAGCTACCGCGGGAAGCCGGACAGGTTGTAACAAACACGGTATAAGTGAGTGCTCTTTTTCATTACTGCTATACCTTTTGGAAGTCTTGAAATGTTTTCCAATAGACCTTCTTTCTTTCTGAATGTCGAACTTCCGTGCACTATGAAAATGTACATTTTTTCTTTAAATTCTAAGCTTGGCGCTGGGGAGCAACGAAAAAGTTTTTATATGTGTAGTACGAACACAAAAGACTATTTAAAATTTCAATATTTAGTATATTACAAATAGAAAGCATTTATTGTTCTTAATATTGTTAAACATCTTCTATGACATAAGTTTCAAAAGGTGTTTCTTTGTGATATTGTGCTGTTTCTTATGCTCAGCTTATGAAGCACATACTTCTTTGTTTTCCCTTTAGCCTCTAAGTCCGGTACCACCACCGCTTGATCTAATTTATCCTTCGGCAAGCACGCATCTAGAAATATATGTCGGGGGAGGGTGTCTGAGCCAAGTGTTTCAGAAAAAATGATAATAACAACATTAACGACAACAATTAAGCAAATGTTTAAATTAATGCATTAATATACTTCATAGGTCTATTCACTTGAATATGTAAATTAATCAATTCTATTATTGTTATTGCATGACATGTTACAAAGATGGTAGAAGAATAGTAATATAACAGCACAAATATTAGCTAATATCTAGCTTACGTGTAGTTAAGATCGTCAAAATCTGCATAAAAACAGCTGTCCTGGCAAGAAAATTAATGTCAAAAAAGGTGATGAATTGAATATTTGCTGAATAACAAAAAAATATGTTACATCCAGTTGACGAAAAATAAAGTTCCTGATTAATATTTTATGCTCATTATTATAAGTAGTAGCGTACATAAAACTTCATTGATACTGTCATTCAAAGCAGTATGATCCCAACAGAATCCTTGTTTTCTAGTAAGTTCGGCAGGAATATGTAACCCTCGATTATGCTAAACAAATATATTTTTTGTTTAGCTAGAGCAAGGCCCCAGGAGGATGCAAGAAGCCTTTCCTGCAAAAGTGTATGTTTTACGAAGCGAAGAAACGTGACAAAACCACCACGTATGGAAGGCAAAGTTGCATTAATTTTATATCGCACGTTTACAGAGCCGTGCCTCCTGAAGTTATAAAAATCCCAACTTCAATGATTCTTTTAGACATGCTATAGTTAAAAAAAATATGTTTAGATGCACCCAAAGTGCATCATTATCAGATTATGCATATAACGTGTTATTGCAATCAACATATTTGTGTAAATTGGGTGCCTCCCCGATGGCGTAGTAATAACGTCGATGTCTTGTAATGAAGGGTCCTCGCGTCGATACTCAATGGAGGCACAAAGTGGATCGGATCGCACTTTAAACTGTAGGTCGGTTCGCGATTTAGCCTATTTGCGAATCAAGTGGACTTAAAAAAAACAAAAAGAAACAATATCAACCTTAAGAATATTAGAATAAACTAATTCACCCGCAGGTAAGTCAAATTTCACATATCCTTCTTCATCCTCGTTCATAGACTTCCTGCAATACTCTTGTGTTGCATCCCACCAGGTGCGAAAAATGTGAAGTTATTATTTCCCCGCACTGCGTTATTTCTTTTCATAACAGTAAGGCTAAATTCTCGTTTTATCTGAACTTTTAAAAAATGTGCAAAATACGTCTCTATCTTTAAACAACCACCCTTTCCCATGTATGTGTAAAATAATCCCACTCTGTCTGAGAAAACCTCTTCCTATGATCAAATGAAGGAAACAACTCTCAAGTCTCAACAATTATAAATTTTTGCTTAAATTTCCTATCATTTATACAAACAGTAGCACATATCACGTCCTTTGGTGCAACACTGTCAACAGCTAATGTTACTTTCCTCGTCCTAATAAATTTACTTCCAACCAGTGACGGCGCCAGGGAAATTTGACTGGGGGTGGGGGAGGCTGGTAACAAAATATTGTAAGGGGGCAGTCACATTAAAACGCCCGAAAACAGTACACATATATATACTTATATAATAATAATTATTATTATATTCATGTATGGTGTTTTGTGTGTGTCTTTTATTTAGAGTGGACGTTTACTGCCTAAATTTACTTCTTGATTACGAGTTTATCTCCACATGATTCGTTTTAATAAAGACATTAATTCTTTTTTATTGGTAAGTTGCGTTGTCTCTAGTGGCCTATTTCAGTATTGAAAGACATTCATAATTTTATAATTCATCGTCTTTCTTGAGATGAAACTACTGATATAAATATTTAAGTTATAAGATAATAATATAAATGATGAAAATAATGCTTCTAAGAGTTTAATTTTCTTGCAAAATAAACGTGACGTTGGAAGAAATGAATCTTCTTAAGTATTAGAAACAATGTGAGGCACTTAGTGAAGTGCAATTCTCCTGTAGGAGAATTCTGCTCTATGTGCTTTGGAGAACACATTGCGCACCTTTGGTATATCCAGGACTTGACATTTCTTCTCAATGGCAAGAACAGCCAAATGAGGCAGTTTGCATCCAGCATCCTGTTTCGAGCAAGCCTTTTCAAAGATTTTAAGGACAACCATCTTCGTAACGCTGAAGAGTTTTGGGCAAAATTTGTGTTTCACCTTTCAGGGAAACGTTATCACAGGATAAAAAATCAGACAAAGGTTACAGTTATCTCATAATTCAAGAAATATTCTGACCTTGGCAATTCTTACTCTTACTCTACCACTCCAACGTACGTCTGTGCTACACAATTACAGAAACCTATGGTGTTCGTGGGAAGAGGTTCTTCGATTTTGATATGTACGAGAAAGAGCGAACCTGCATCTAATGATTGAAGAGTGGCAAATCCTAATAAGCGTTCTTTTACCTGCCCGCGATATGTTTTGAATCGAATTTTAAGTGTAATTTGCATTTTGAGGTTCACGTTCAATACATTTCCAAATAATATCTATCCCCTCATTAGCTTGAAGCGTATCGAAGAAATTCCCTTTGTTAAGATTTGCCTCAGACTCATCATCTCGAAATTCAAGTCCCTGAATAGTAAGAAACCGCGATGAATCCACAACAACTGATATGTAGTGTCGGTTTTTCTTCGATCACCTTTGGTCCCGGGTTCGATACCCAGTGGAGGCACTTTAAACTGTAGGTCCAGTCCCGATTAACATTACTGTGAATAAAGTGGACTTAAAACACCAAATCAACCAACCAACCAAATCTTGAATCAACTTTGAATGTCTTTTAATAATTAGCGTTGTCACTAACGACCACGATTAGATTAATTTGCCCGTACTACAGATGATGTCTTGTGGTCCTCAAAATATTCGTGATGTTTTAAAATCATCCACATTCAACACTTTTTCACAGTTCTTAAGACTGGTTAAAACTTAGGTTAATCTCGGTTATTACAGGACATAAATGAATGAGAAATCACCCATGCCCAGGTCGGCGCTCGAATCTTGGACGAACCAAATTCATATTTGTTAATCAAGTTGGTATTATAAGCAGGAAAGTGATATCATGCAGAATACACCACTTCGAAAAGGTGAAAATCGTCATACTCTTATAAATGAACTCTCTTATTATTCGATATTTAATTAACTTCAGTTGGGGGGCCCGGGTGGGAGGGGCGAAGTGTCTGACATGGGGCGTCCCCCTGCCCCCTCTGGCGTCGTCACTGCTTCTAACCCTCTAATAACTTCGCTGCTCATAACCTCACCTTCGAAATGGAAGCTTGTGTGTCGGTGAATAATACAAAGAAATTGTGTTCACTGTCCCTCTTTCATTCAAAGTCTGTCGTTTTCCTTTTCAGCTTTTCCTGCAAAACTTCCTGTCAACAAGCAAACCAAATTACAGAATTTTGATTGCCCCTCCCTTGCATCAACTTTCATTCCTACTTTAGGCCTGGATTTATGGCACGTACCCGCTACTGAAGGTCAACCTCGCCCTATGTTTGGTGTTTGCCCCCTGAAGCAACGGTGTCCATTGTTCAAAGCGAAACCTTTGTCAGTGGGGAACGGCGAAAAATAGTCTCGGAATACACCCTGGTCGTAATCAAGCTCCCGCCACCCTGACATTGCTGTCAGCTTCCCTCTGAAGTTCGATAAAACTAGTTTGTGAAATGTGTTTAATAACGAGTGAAAATGTAGACAGTAGATACTACATGTATTTTGCTCATAAACTTGAAGGCTAAATTTACAGAATAAAAAGAACAGCTACAACATTCCTTCATCTGATTTACAGAAAGGCTAATCGGGAGTGGACCCACAGTTTAAAGTGGGGTTCAAATCACAATGTGCCTTCACCGGGTATCGAACCCGGCACCCCTTGATTACAAGGCGACGATGCTACCACTGTACCATCGGGGAGTCCCCTCATAGAACAAAGTTTCCTTCTACGACGATTATACAGAACTTAGTGCACTTCCTTCATTTGAAATCTATTCTATATCAGTCTCAGTATTTCGTTATTAGAATCCAAGCAATAGTATTCTCCTTAAATAAGAAATAAAGAAATAAAAAAAACATTGGAAATAATCTTCAAACGGACGTAAAAAAATAGAATCCAACCACCTGCAGAATGCCAGAGGGAAACAACAAGAATTTTTTCAACAAAGACATATCCGAAATTTCCATAACATTCTAATAATTTCGCAACCCGTGCAAATAATCATGTGGTAAAATCTTGTCGTGGTTCCCTGTAAACACTAAAATCACCAAATTACTTCTTTCCATATTTCCCGTATTTTCTCCTCCTCTTTAGCTCTCAGCTGTTCGGAGTGGGATAATGCAAGATTATTTGTCCCTAATTATCTCCTTCTCTTAGTTTTGCTAATATCTTGGATAATATCTTGGACTCCTTAATAACTTTACCAACAACTCCTTATCAATTTGTACTGCCATGTTACCTACAATGCTTTTCCTACTTCCTAATAACAATCACTTCTGTACACCCTTTGATGTAAAAATTAAATAATAAAAATAAACCATATCCGTCGGTCCGTTTATCTTTCCAACCTATAGAGCTGAGACTATTTTTACAAGATAAACCTCGGACGCAGACATTCCACGATCTTTTGGCCCCTCCTTCCACCTTCTCTACCTGCGCTTTTACTTGATGTTATTCAGAATTGTATTAGTATCTGGAGTACTATCGTAACATAAAGTTATTAACCTGGAATATTTTTTTAAAAAAAATGGGGAGTAACTCTGTGTTTCGAAAGAGTACAGGAAATAAGTTTAGATATTCATTCATGCCTCTCTCTAGAATAGTCTTCTTATTTTGACTTAATACACGCTTATCAACGTTTCTAATTGAAATACTTTATTCCAAGCAAACAAGTATTTGAAACTGATTAAAAATTATGCTTTTCTTTTTTCGAGACATTCGAGACGAGACGAGACTTTTCAAAAGCCGTCCCGTCCCGTCTCGTGTCTCGTCTCGAAAACGAGACGAGAAAGGCATTCCGTCTCGTCCCGTCTCGAATTTCAAAAGGCCTGTCCCGTCTCGTGTCTCGTCTCGTTTTCGAGACGAGACACGAGACGAGACGGGACATGTCCCGTCCCGTGAGCAACACTAGGTGGAACAAGGCAGTGGCGTCGCGTACGGTTCACATACGACTGTTCACAACAATGTTTTTGTACTGAATGCAGATTTACTACTCTCCCCTGTAACTTCATATTCAATTGAAAAAGTGATAATAACAGATCAATTTATTTTCAACAATTTCCCCCCAAAATCACGCTATATTTGAAGTATTCCAAGAAGAACCTAGGGGAAATTGTCCCTCTCCCCCTTAAAATCCGCCAGGTTTAGCGAATTGTCGCTAAAGTTTGCAACTATGTAGCACAGACCTTTCCGAGTCCCCCTAGACACACATGCCTTGTAGTGCTGCACTCTGGTGCCGAATGTAAAAAGTATTGTCACTTGCATCAGTGTTCGCACAGCGAAGTGAACATCTTCGGGGTATAGTAGCCAGCAGCCCCTTAGCTGTCAGCTCTATGCAACACGCACAGCAATTGTGTTCAACGCCCTCCGTGGAACACCGTAGGAATCAGTGTTGCTAACTATCTAAAAAAGTTATCAGACGTGAAATAAGTTGTGTATACTCGTACATCAAACGTAGTATTTTTTCGAATAAAAATATATGTGTGTTTGCATTTAATATGTACGTAATTTAAGATACATGAGTGTCACGTGCTCATGAGAACATTATCAGGCGACGCGCCTGGAACAAGGGCAGGACCACCGTGTAGAAATTGAGACGAACGAGATTTGGCCAACCGAGACTGTACTTAATTCCAATATATGTGAAAATTTCACCATAAAAAATAATTATTCTTGTTAAATGTGCGAAAACGTGTTTTTATTGTTTTAATTAGTACTTTTCTCCCCCATTTTTAGTCTATTATCGAGATTTTCCCTTCGAGACTTAAACGAGATTACCATCTGCCTCTCTCTGTAGTGGAGTCGTAACTACTAGACATACAAAAGGTAAAGTTCTTCCCTGTGCATTGCACCATGCCATGAAGGCATGCGGGAGAGGAGGTAGGCCTCATACATTCTCGATCTTGGCTATAGTGGAGGTGGTGTGATCAGCATCACGTTCCGGCGGCCTCTATCCCTACAGAGGCTGGGATAGTCCCAGAGTGGCTCTGGGAACATTTTCAGAAAAAAATCCCCAGCTAAGATCGAAGCCGGGTCTCCAACTTCGTGGTCCACCAGATAAAAAATTGTGGAATAATAAATTATTTACGTGACGCAACGAAAAGTGTACTAGCAGACGTCCGTACAGTAGATAGACACATTGAATTTAATCAATTTTGTACGTGTCAATTTATCTTGTAGACGAAAGATATTTATCTTTTTATTGTAAATGCACTCACTGTAGATGCAAGTTGTGGTGTGGAGAGAAGAAAGCAAGAGAGGTTAAAAAACAACAGGTTTAGAATCGTTCTTGTTTCGTTCTGTGACTTGACAGGATCAAGGCCGTTGTAAGATGTTGTTTGAACAAGCGGAGCCATCTATCGACTGTCATAATTACTACGTGTACCTTGGAACTATGTATCTTGCAGAACACGTTCAAGATAAACATCGTTCCGAGTTCACGTAGGTATTATTTATAGTCTTGAATCGCTGGTGGTTACATAATAGTAATGGATTGACTATTAAAATGGCTATAAAAATACATTTATAATCATTTCGAAAGCATTTACTAGAAGACAAAAGTTAACTTTGTGGCAATGGCGATGGTATTTTTAAGCAAGTGTATTAACGACATGTATAACTATTGTTATGTCCATCGTGGCGATAAAAATGGTAGGATGATAAATGAACCAGACAAAATGATACACCAGGATCCAGATTTTTATTCCTGCATGATTTAGAACGGTCGTACAGTTATTATGTGTACCTGATACAGCCATTTCTAGACCACGTATTATCGTGTTTCACTTGTCTTGGCGTGCAGTATTCCATTCACGTTTTCAAAGCAGGATTTGTCTGTCGAGAATGTCTAGATAAATCATTGTTATAAAAGGCCTTTACTTTTCTCCTTTTGTGTTTTGCAAAGAACTATAATCCAAAACGTTAAGATCTCTTTTTAAAATGGGCCAATTAGGACAATTGTGTACCCTTTAATATGCTTCCAAGGTTCAGATGTAGATGTCAGGACCTGACATTTCGTTTGGTACGTGTCACGACCATGTAGGTCGTAATTGGAGAAGACGGGGAACTTTTAGAACTGCGCGGAATTATTGCAAATGAATGTCCCGACCTGCATCTGCTTGTTAAAAGTTCCGACCTTTTGCAAAAATCCATAAATTAACGTCCGGTCGCTTTTGCGAATGTTGGCAATTAGGGCTACGTCATTCCTTGTGCAGGCATATGATTGATTGCATGGGCTAGAATAGTACTTTTTCTGAATCTGGGTGAAAAATCAAACGTGGGTCACTTGGTTCAAGGACTAGTGCCATTTAAATGTTCCGAGAACTTTGCGTGGCTTTCTGTGTGGCCTCTTCAAGGACTTTACTTGAATGTCTAAACGCTGGTGTAGCAAATATGTCTTCAGGCCCACCGGCGTACGTACGGGGGGACCTGGTGGAGTTACAGCCCCTCCAGAAATTTTCAAACCAAATCGGTAAATGAAAATGGCTCTGATTACAATTTTTTTTGTCTTTGAAAACATTGAAAACTAAGGTTAAAACTGGTAATTAAGAAATATTTCATAGTGTATAACGCCTACCTCAGTGGCGTATGCTTAGTCCAAAACCTGGACTATCTCACTATGGTACGTGGTCCTAAACTATGGAGGTAGAGAGAAGACTAGGCTCGCATGAACTTCCGAAGTTGTTACACCTGGTTAGACACACCAATTTTGCTCGCTGTTTACTTCATGAATGAATCCACGTTGCCATCCTAGCGGCAGCCAGGTTGCCAACTTCTCATAATTCAGGTTACCAACTTCCCAATAATTCATGTTGCCAACTTCCAATAATACAGGTTGCCAACTTCCAATAATACAGGTTGCCAACTTCCAATGATTCAGGTTGCCAACTTCCAATGATTCATGTTGCCAACTTCCAATGGTTCATGTTGCCAACTTCCAATGGTTCATGTTGCCAACTTCCAATGATTCAGGTTGCCAACTTCCAATGATTCAGGTTGCCAACTTCCAATGATTCATGTTGCCAACTTCCAATGATTCAGGTTGCCAACTTCCAATGATTCATGTTGCCAACTTCCAATGATTCAGGTTGCCAACTTCCAATGATTCAGGTTGTCAACTTCCAATGATTCATGTTGCCAACTTCCAGTGATTCATGTTGCCAACTTCCAGTGATTCATGTTGCCAACTTCCAGTGATTCAGGTTGCCAACTTCCAGTGATTCAGGTTGCCAACTTCCAGTGATTCAGGTTGCCAACTTCCAGTGATTCAGGTTGCCAACTTCCAGTGATTCAGGTTGCCAACTTCCAGTGATTCAGGTTGGCAACTTCCAGTGATTCAGGTTGGCAACTTCCAGCGATTCAGGTTGGCAACTTCCAGCGATTCAGGTTGGCAACCTCCAATAATAAATGTTGCCAACTCTTAAAAATTCCGGTTTCCAACTTCAGCATCGCCATTCTTTTCTTATTCAAATGGATAAATTTGTTTAAAGTTTCTGATCGATTTTCCTTCTGTATTTTACTCTCTAGGCTTCAGGCTTCTCAGATAGCCTAGTTAGCCTAGAATATACGCTCCTGGCCTACCTCCTAGAACGCAACTATGTAATATTAACCTTTTCTATTTCAGCACCCTCCGAAAATAAAATCCTGCGTACGCTGATACCTAATGCTATCATTTATGTTTCTTTAGGACTTTTAGCCGTGCAAATACGAGTTTCAACAGAGAATAGCGTTGAAGACTGTTATCTAGGGATCTTTAAAAAGGGGGAGGGAAACACTGATCATTCCAGAAATAATCAAATGAAAACCCTGTTCACTCGACTATTATTATAAATCCTATAGTTGTGTTCTATAACAGCACTTTATTGCCGTTTCGGTGAGCGCACATTGATTGGCCGACTCACGATTTCGTATCCGAAGGCTGGGTGATTTCAGATCAGGACTCGAACATGGAACCTTCAATACAAAGCATCTCAGATTACATGAAACTACACATGTGTAGTTGATCGGATTCCACTTTAAACTTTAGTCTTAACTCTATTATCATATCTCAGACTGACCATGAAGTAGACTTAACATAAGTAAAGTGCTCCCCTGTGCTTTCCGCCACGCCATGAAGGCGTATAGGGGGTGTGGAATTAGGGCCTCACACTTTCTTGATCACAGGTACCCACTTTGTACGACGCTGTGTGGGCGCCGGAGCCGCTTGAACAGGTTGAAAAAATCCCGGTTCTCCCACGCCGGGGATCGAACCCGGTTGTCTCGCATGGTGGTCAGACGCCCTAACGACTGAGCTACCGCGGCACAGACTTAACATAAGCTTCTTCGAGTTTCCATGCACGCAATATGCATTGCGAGTGTGCCACGATAAGAAAAAGAGAACAAAAAAGAAACCGCTTTCGAGAACTTGTATGCATTGTGTATTCACAAGATGTAAATCTACGACTTCCTATTTCAGAATTTTCCAGAATTTAGTTTGCTTTACATTGTGCGTTTAGATGTGTAGGTTCTCTCATATGTTACCATGTTGTGATAGTATCCACTACCTTTACTTCATCAGACAAGAGCGCCCCTTTCCATGAACCGAATAATGATTAATTATGTTTGCCTGTAATCAGCAGTCCCGTGTTTAGTTTCCTGTGGAACGTATTGCAGTGGTTCGGATCCGAATTTAAAGTGCTGGTCCAATATTGTTATATGCATTATACGTAGGAACGTGAAGTTTTCGTTTCATTTTCCCCTAAATTTCGATGTTATTTTTGACTACAATTCGGTGTTATTTTTCCGGTTTAGGGCAAAATTCGATGTTATTTTTACAAGCATTTTAACTGTTCCTTCTATGCTTTAACCTTTTCACATTGTTTTAATTCTGCAAAATTGTGACAAATTACAGTTTTAATGGCAAAAAAATATTGCTTACCTTTTTAAGAAATGACCAAATTTCTTCCATTTGGAAAACTATTTCATCTGATCAGACACTAAATGTGAATTATGTATTGAATGATAACACTCAAATCTCGGCACATAATCATACCCATCACATTTCCATAACACTGCTAAAAAATCCCTCTGCGACCTCAAAATACAGTTTTGTGTAAACACAACAGATGCTTCTCCATGAATTTTTTTCCCGTTCCTTCAAACTTTCCTGCTTGGAATATCCCATCGAGCGAATTCTATTTCAGGACGAGGTTAAACACTGTCAGTCATGTCTGCGCCACTCTGCCATAAATAAAGCGTGACAATCTCTTTTGAATCGAACTGTCAACCGCCTAGACTACAAATGACATCTAATAGCGCTTCAGGTAGTTCTTTTTTAATAGAAGAAGCCTTATCCCCAGTTTACAATGCATGTTTCGCGGCGTTTTTCGCGTTAAAGTCCAAAATCCGGTGTTATTCTGAATAAACAATATAGCATAAATCGCGTTATTTCGCGATTCCGAAACCCCGAAAACTTGCCTCCTTCACCTACCCAAATACATTTTAAACACGTTATATTGCTTTCCTCAACTTTCCGGTGTTTTCGTTAAAACGAAAAACTAAAACTTCACCTCCCTAATTATACGTATTTCCTAGAATGCTCATTTCGATAATTGGTCATCATCAATTTTTTTCTTGTCTATTGGGGGAATGAAGCATGAGGACTCTGGTATCTTGGTTCTGCTTCCATTTAGCTATTTAGGTCTACTACAGATTAGTACAGGTTGTGACTCCAGTACTCGGAACCCCTTTGTGCACTTCAGTATCAAACTCTGGCTTTCTCTAGCTCTTTTAACAATCAAAAACTCAAGTTTGGACTGTTTTTAGATCTCTGCACTAAAATTCAGTCGTTAACTTCGTATAGCCCAGTTTCTACTGAAATATTCAATCTCTGACTGACTCGACAAGATTCTGGCTTTAATTCCGTTTATTCCTTTACATCCTGCAAGATTCTAGCTCTGTCTCCCTTTGACTCGTGACACACTCCAAGGTTCTGGCTCAGTCCTCCTTTGGTACTTTACCTACTCCAAAATTCTGGCTCCGACTTCCTTTGACCCTTTTTATACTCCAAGATTCTACCTGTCTTCCTCTGACCTTTTATATACTCAAATATTCTGGTTCTTGACTTCCTTTGACCCTTTACTTTAGATACTCCAAAATTCTGCATCTGACTTCCTTTGACCCAGTACATACTCCAATATTTTGGCTCTGACTTCCTTCGACTCATTACGTACTCCAAAATTCTGGCTCTGACTTTGACCCTCCAAAATTCTGGCTCTGACTTTGACCCTCCAAAATTCTGGCTCTGACTTTGACCCTTTACACAGGCCAAAATTCTTGCTCTGACTTCCTTTGACCCTTTTTATACTGCAAGAGTCTGGCTCTGACTTCTTTGTCCCATTACATACTCAAAGATTCTAGCCCTGGCTTCTTTGACCCAGTACATACTCCAATATTTTGGCTCCGACTTCCTTCGACTCATTACGTACTCCAAAATTCTGGCTCTGACTTTCACCCTGTACACAGGCCAGAATTCTTGCTCTGACTTCCTTTGACCCTTTACACACGCCAAAATTCTTGCTCTGACTTTTTTTGACCCTTTTTATACTGCAAGAGTCTGGCTCTGACTTCTTTGTCCCATTACATACTCAAAGATTCTAGCCCTGGCTTCTTTGACCCATTACATACTCCCAAGATTCTAGCTCTGACTTCCTTTGACCATTTACATACTCCAATATTCTGGCTCTGACTCTGTGTCCCATTACATACTCCAAGATTCTAGCTCTGACTTCTTTGACTCTTTACATACTCCAAGATTCGAGTTCTGTGAGACTCTGGTTTGACTACATAAATTTTCGTGCTCAAAAGCACAACCAAAAAGTTAAGGCTATCGGAAAATGCCTTTCAGTAGTTTAGAATCTACTGAAAACTCACTATTCAGCAAAATAATAATAAACATACGTCGTGAGTTAAGTACCAGAGCAACTGTTCCATCCACTCTCTGCATGGGCGTGGGAGAGAGAAGACCAAGTTTCTGATTACGTAATTTTGTGACATCACGTGACGCTGGAAATTCGTTTCTTCTCGCTTGCCATTAGGAAAACAGGTTGCATGCAGTGAGGGATTGCCCTGGCACTCTGCCCGAGTCTCCTCATCCGTCCTGTGGGAAAACATTTCACCTCCGAGGTGACGAGGAAACTGATGTTCGTGAGATCAGCTCCCTTTGTTTTTGGGTCTGTGAAGCAGGGCTAAATTTACATTTGCAATTTCATTATTCTTAATTTTTACGGTTTCTCTGCAAATTTTAAAAATAGCCCCCTTCGCACCTGTTTTAGCCTGTTTTTGAATGTCTTCTCATCAAGTAAAAGATAGATTTCACAGAATTCTTACTAAAGTACAACTTGAGTGTTTTGAATTGCTTTACAAAACAGGCAACACGAATGTGTTTATGGGAGGTTAAGTCTGTTTTGGAAGTGTTTTTTTTTTTCGATAATTTTTACGAGCAGTTGATGTATGTTGCTTAATAAGTGCGTTGGAATTCAATTTTTCGAAACCGGTCAACACGTTTTCTAAAGTGACATTCTGTAAAACTGTTTGTCAGTTTTAGTTTTTTCCTGATTCAGTTTTCCAAAGCTGCTTTTTCGGTTTTGATTTCCAAAACTCTTTTTTTCTGATTCGTTTTCCAAAACATTTTTTTTAGTTTGTTTTTTACTGTCTTTTTCTGTTTTCCAAGGACTGTTTTTTTCTTGACGTCTGTTTTGCAAACAGTTTCTTCTTGGTTTCTGTTTTCCTAAACAATTATTTTCTGTGTTTTCCAATACCGCTTTTTTTCCTGTTTTCCAAAACTGCTTTCTTTTGTTTCTGTTTTTCAAAACAGCTTTTTTGTTGTTTCTGTTTTTCAAAGCAGGTTTTTTGTTGTTTCTGTTTTTCAAAGCAGGTTTTTTGTTGTTTCTGTTTTTCAAAACAGGTTTTTTGTTGTTTCTGTTTTTCAAAACAGGTTTTTTGTTGTTTCTGTTTTTCAAAACAGGTTTTTTGTTGTTTTTGTTTTTCACAACCGCTTTTTTGTTGTTTTTGTTTTTCAAAACCGCTTTTTTGTTGTTTTTGTTTTTCAAAACCGCTTTTTTGTTGTTTCTGTTTTTCAAAACCGCTTTTTTGTTGTTTCTGTTTTTCAAAACCGCTTTTTTGTTGTTTCTGTTTTTCAAAACCGCTTTTTTGTTGTTTCTGTTTTTCAAACCCGCTTTTTTGTTGTTTCTGTTTTTCAAACCCGCTTTTTTGTTGTTTCTGTTTTTCAAACCCGCTATTTTGTTGTTTCTGTTTTTCAAACCCGCTATTTTGTTGTTTCTGTTTTTCAAACCCGCTATTTTGTTGTTTCTGTTTTCAAAAACACTTTGTTTCTTTAAGCAAGTGTTGCAAACTGTAGATTGAATATTCGTTGCTAAAGTGGAAGGTTATCGAATCCTCAAAGGGGAATGTGCCTTGTTCGCGTGCGAGCTTCGGTTTACAACAGCAAGAACTTCGCATAATAATGGTAGGCGGTCCTGCTCTTTCCTTCGTCACGAATGTTTGTGTGACCTTCCAGCGTTAATTGAAAGCGTGTGGTTGATGATGGGCAGAGCAAAGTACCAGAACCCATAAAACTCAGTCCCGCTCGGGGTGGATGGCGGGTTTTGGGATAATCGACGGGCTCAATTTGGTACCAGTGGACCATCAGGCTGTTACAACTTTCTGGTACGTTTAATGGTGGGTTGCGTCGTTTGAGGAAGGGAAACTATAAAAGTACTTCCGCCTTTTCGGCAAGAATGCCAGGAGGTAAATTCTGGTCGTAATTCTGTTTGGCTAGCTTCGAAATTGTTGGACGATTGCTCTACACACCCTGAACCATGGGAAGTTTTTCGTTCATAAAGTGAGACATAGATGGCAGCAGCTTACAATTACAGCTAAATAAGATTGTTCATCATATGTACAATCTTTGAGTTCATGTCATACTTCTTGAAATTAAATGTTCCTTTTTTATGCAAGAATCATGAACGGTTATTTAATAAAAGATAATTGCTTCCATTTTTCATCATAGTTATTGCTTCTTTCGTAGTAGTTATTGTCAATTCATGCAGTGAATCTCGAAATACACAGAAGGATCTGTGGTCAGATATCAATGTATCTCTCTTTCTTCTTTAACAAACTTCCCAACTCGCCTGATGTATAGGGTGCGCACAAATTATTGGTCGAAATTGTAACACCATATTTTCACCAACACAACAGAAAAACGTGATATTACCTCCATTTGAGAGAAGAATATTTGCTATTTTACACAGATTCTAAATGCATTCGATGTGTGACGTTTCAGATCAGATGGCGAAGTCTGTTCACATTCGCAATTCTGGTAGTGTGCGGAAGTGGAGGAGCGTAAACATTGTCTTTGATTGAACCCCACGGGGCAAAATCGCACACTGAGTCCCAAACTGAGTGTTTGGTGTCTGCACTACGTTCTGGAGCAGTGTACAGTGTGGTGTATGACCACGTGGTGCGTGCTAACCAATGCAATGTACGTTAAAAGCTGCAAACGGGCATTGATTCTACACCGGTGTTCTTGCGTACAGCGTCCACTTTGTTGAACACATTTTGCTTACTCCAACCTGACACTGTGGAAGTGGTAGCGTCTTCGCCTTGTAATCAAGGGGTCCCGGTTTCGATACCCGGTGGAGGCATATACTCGTTCGGATCCCCCTTTTAACTGTAGGTCCAGTTACGATTATTCTTACTGTGCATAAAGTAAACTTAAAACTCAAACCTCTACCTGACCCTGCATTGTACCTGCACTACACCTGGTGTCAAAAAGTGTAACCAACTAACCCAATTATATTTGCGTTGTTGGGTTTACTCATTTTCAAGGCTGATGCTCTGAAGTTGCCCTGATGCCCAACCTAGATACATTGCGTGAGCATATCTCTCCCGGGGCCATACTAATTTGAACCCTGCATTGACGTCCGCAATCTTTATGGGCGGGCTCTGATAAGTTACACATTACAAGCATATTGCTACAAATTGCCCAAAGCGACGTCCAACTCCCTCAGCTTCCTGCTTGGTCCAAAGATCTTCTGCAGTGCTTGCTTATTAGGATTTACGAGTTGTGGGTGTCTGGCAAGTTTTAAAGAGCGCCGTCGGCTCTCTTTTGTCATGTTGTATTAGTGGTTAAGTGCTATATGTACCGAAGCCTCTACAAATTACATCATGAGTCTTGCAATTCCTGTAATTTCGGCTGCGGGACTGTATTGTGCCGGCGCCTTTGAGCTGGCTTGTGCATATAAGTTTTAAGCCAAGTACAGGAAGTGGTGAAGTACACTTCAGGGTTGTCATGAAAGCTGTAACTACCCTCACGTGAGGATTGTGTTTGGCAACCAATGTAGTTCGCCAACTGACAGACTGTTCCATACGTACATAACTATAGGGATCATGCGAATATCTTTGTACTATTTGGCAGATAGAATCATGGCGCCAATTGGAGGAATGAATAAAAGTTATTGTGGTGATCAGAACCTGGACTATCACACGGAGCAGTGTTGGCAAGTGATGCCTCCTTATACGCACGGCCACGAAGATAGGCGGCTGGGCAGAATTGCGCTGGTGCCACATATGGGAAGAGCAAAGCGAGAGCGGGACCAAGGTCGCTGGTTCCCGCGCACTGTGTGGCAACGTCCACCGGGCTGCGTTGCCTAGTTCGAGCGCAGACGGACCTCCCTCCGGGGCACTGTCGACTCCCATTCGGTAAAGAGCTGGTGATCGTGCGAATTGGAGTCCCATATCTACACGTCGGACTGCATTTAAACTTCCGAACACACGGGGTTGTGCTCCGACGTGGCAACAGCGCGAACGTCTGTCAGCCGCCTAATGTCATGGCCGTGCGTTTAGTCAACACTTTGGTTTGGGTGTCAATGAATACAGGAACGTGTGCATAATGATATATTAGACCTCGTAGAGCATATTGTGAATATACATGTTATTTTATTCATCCATATCTGGCCCATTGTAGTTATATTTCTGATATAATGCTGCGTTAACTTGTCTCCGCTCAAGAAGAAATTGACATTACTAAATCTTGATCAAAACGCTTACTACGATTACATTTTTGTGTAACCAATACTTCTCGGATAGATCATCACGACATCATTTGGGCAGTTATGTTCTTTTATTTGTTATCAGCTAACCTATGTTTACAAAAAATATACATTTTGGCATTTATCTTTAGTGCAAAAGTGATTGAATTCAAAATATGACTACTTCTTACGTGCTCAACCTTCACATTTCTTTAGAGATGTCTTCGTTGAAACAGTGTGAATGTTTTTGTTCAAGCAGTGTGAATTACTGTTACTTGCCTGCCCCCCCCCCCCCACACACACACACACACTTTACCTCCGCACTCGAGGTTCTGTACACTTCGTACTCGGCTCAGATTTGTGGTATCTTTCTTTGTACGACAATGCACGTGGGTTGCTACAAGTCAACATAATTATATAATTAACTACAACTACAAGAGACAACGGATAACCTTTGCGAAACTTTATTGCTATAGGGGGATAAATTACCTTGTCCAGCATCTGTGAAATTAAAAACTGAAATTTTGGATATTTTCTATAGTTTAATTAACGTAAAATTTGAAGTATATACAAGTCGTATCCGAACGTTCATTTCTCTAATTATCGGGCCAAAACTCTAATTTTAATGTTGGAAAATCTCTATTGTTTGTACCTGGATGCTTTACATTTCATGAATTACATCTGAAGTACGCTTGTCACAAGGTAGACTCGCGTTACCCCAAGAAACGTCTTAACAGGCGCGAGGTCGCCCGACGTGTACATTTCTCAACCTCTACGGTGACAAGGCACTAGGCTGCCCGGCGCACCGTAATTACTTCGAAATAACATCCAGTACAAACTACCTTTTTACCTGTAAACTGGACAGCAAGGCACCAGCTTGCCCGGCAATCCAATCTCTTACAGCATCCGTTTCGGGAGACCTGTCCTCCGGTCCTAGCTGACCGAAGCAAAAACAGCCTCTCCCTTCCACGTTTCAGTTCCAACAGCCGACCTCCCCCACTCTCATCTGGGAGTTTATATATGTTTGGTTGGCGTCTGTTGCCAACGGCCATCTTTCAAAATTTTTAATCTTTAACAGCTAAACTGCCCACCTTTTCCTCGAACGTTCGAAACACGAAGAAAGAACAGAGCTACATGGTTTTTATACATGGAATATATACTAACCTAAAAATGCATAATAAATTGAGATGCCCTTATACACGTAATTACCTAATTAATTAATTAACATATTAATAAAATATTTAAATAAGGGGGAAAAAACACTGTTGCCCTGACACGGCGGCAGGGTAACATTTAGTGTTGCCCACGAGACGAGACTTTGGCCTGTCTCGTCTCGTGGAAATGCTGTGAAATGCTGTCTCGTCTCGAAAATATTCGTTTGTCTCGGGACACATGATCAATCTCGCCTCGTCTTGAATTTTTAAAAGCCTGTCCCGTCCCGTCTCGTCCCGTGGGCAACACTAGTAACATTATATATGTGGATTTCTACACATACATATAATTATGTCAAATATACTTTCACGGCACTTACATATAGATATTCGTTTGTTCATAACTGCAATGTGCTTTATTCGTAGCTGTGCTTTATTTTCCAATTTTTTACGCCTCCAATCTTCTTTTGTGTACGATATCAGAAACTGAAAAAAAATATAAAACACTCATCCGAGAGACAGCTCCCTCTCTCGGGCACAAATGAATCATTATTACCTAACGCGTACTTTCTAGGTTAGTTACAAGCCTTATGTAAATGGTGTTTATGTATTGTCCCATACTACATTGTTTCATCACATCGTTTGGCCAACGCTGCATTAGAAATATATTTCGGCACATATTCTTTGATTGCCCAGGGCATGGTTTAGTAATGCTCCTGAACCGGAACTAATGACTCCAGGGACGGCGACAGGGGTGGGCACGGGTGGGCAAGCGCCCACCCAAAAATTCCTGTGCCCACCCGATTGCCCACCCAATCAAATTCAATAAGTACTAATACTTGGGGAGTAGTACAATCAAGCCGGTTGACAAACCGAAAGTGGAGCTCGGTGGAGCTTGCCTTAATGGATTTCTCTCGTAAGGCATGAGCTCCATTTTCTCGCAGTGTTGCCAACTCCTCACTCGAAAAAATCACCAAGGTTTTTTTTTTGGGTCTAACCTAACCTAAAGCAAGGAGCTGGCAACACTGCTTGAGGCTTGCCATGCATGATGTGCTATACACACGTGTGTCCGCTGGTGCTTTTTATTATTTTTCGTATTGTGAGTAGTAGGTGAAATGGTAGGTCCTGGGCCAGCCCTTTGACCTACTTTTTATTTTACGACGTTTTACGCGCTAAACTAACCTACAATGAAAGAAAAAATGGACAGAAAAAGCTCTGGCATCACTTTTTAAGCTATTTTTATGCTAACTCGTTTTTTTGACCTACATTTGAAATGACTTACGACATTTTGCTATAAGGCTGCCTCCCTCTTACTGTCAACTCGGGTGAGGCGTAGCCTTTTACAGTGTATGTTAACGTCACTAGCAGTGTTGCCAACTCGGCGTAGCCTTTTATGGTGTATAATTTTTTAGTGTGTGTGAGTGTACATGTGTTGCCAACTCGGCGTAGCTTTTTGGGTGTATGTTAACCTCACAGTGTTGCCAACTCGGCGTAGCTTTTTGGGTGTTAACCCCAGTGTTCCTAATTCGGCGTAGCCTTTCACGGTGTATAATTTTTTAGTTTTTTGAGGGGGTTTTGCCAACCCATCCGAAGATTCCACTATATCTTTCACTGGCTAAGCTAACCTACAAATAGTGGCAGTACTGACGAGGCTCGAATTATTATTTGAGGCTCGAATTATTATTTGACGCTCGAATTATTATTTGAGGCTCGAAACGAATCGCTAAATATAAAATAAAATAACAATGCCTATGAACCTGTTTGGCTTCAGGAAGCAGGCTATGGAGGCATTCGCCCAAAGTGCACCGTCGCCACCTGCGAGCTTGGACCTGTTGCCCTCCCTATTGTCTAAACTCAACGGTTTGTTGATTATACACTTGAATAGCATCCTGACCCAGTACGACGAGGATGTGGGCAAGATTTTCTACATATTCAACAACAACTTGAATTATTACCAGTTCCCCATCTCCGGCAAACTGCAGTTTGACATGAATCCCGAGAATAAAGGAGAGTTGCCAACATTTTACTCGAAAAGTCACCAAGATTTTTGTTTTTGTCTAACCTAACCTAAAGCGAGGAGCTGGCAATTCTGCTTGAGGCCTTACAGTGCATAAAGCAATTTGCCAACCTACTGGTATTTTTGCCATAGTTTTTTACAAAAAAAAAAAGAGAGAGAGAGGGAAGAGTTAAACAACCGGCAGTATTGCCAACACCTACCTACAGCTTTTTTACTTGGCAAGGGTTTAGCCAATTTAGCAAGGAGTGCCGGCAACAAATATATACTGCCGTAAAAGAGAAAGAGATGGATGGATAGCAACACAGTATGTGTGTGCGTGTGTGCGTATAATATGTAGTATTATTAACTAGAGTGTGTTGGCAACCCATCTGCAACTAAAAAAGATAGAGATACCTATTGCTGTAAGATAAAGAGAGAGACTAAGCTGGCAACAGTGGTGAGCGAATACGTATTATTTCCAAGTCCCGAGCAACACTGGCAACATCAATTGCGGTTCAGTGTTGCCAACTCACCTCAAGAATATTTCACCATATGATATTTTACAGGCGAAGCTAACCTACGAATGGGAGTTGGCAATACTGACTAGTGGAGGTAGCCAGGGCTGCGTCCGAATTAGCAACAGATGTTACCTAGAGCGCTGTTCCATCCGGGACTCAGCCAATCTCTGTTGTCCGAATTTGCGGTAGACGTGGAGTTGGAGGGAAGAGCAGAGAGGCGCGACAGATGCATGCTTGAACTTGCTGTGACGCTGTGCTTGGCAGCCATATTCTAACTTTCTCTTTGTACAGACAATATTTACTGATTAGAGGATGTAAAACTCAGTTATATTTTAATATTTTATCGATAATACTGAATGCAGAAAAATTGTAAATGATGAAATAGTGTGTTATATTTTTAATATGAGTAGTAAATAGGTGGAAATTATTGTCATGTTTGTTTGCGCCCCAGAGCGCGGTGGGTGAAGTTCGGGCTGATACCTGGCGGGAAAAGTGACAGCCGTACTACAAGGGGACATGCAGATTCGGACGACTTGGACGTGACTTCGACGGCATGCGAGAGCAACGGGAGAGAACGGGATGGAGTGCTTGCCAATCCGGACACGGCTTTTTCTCTCGGGAACGATGTGCCACACACACACGCGCGCGCCTATTTATCTATCATGGGTAGATCATGTTCTGCGCATTTATTTGTTGCGCTGACACAGCGTGATGAGTAAATGTTTTTTCTTATTTTTGAAGTATGAATGCATCTTATCGTAATCTTCCAAGTCTCGGGGACACCAATGTTTGTATATCGCGATTTTTGTAAACCTCTCTCGGGAACAATGTGCCACACACACACACACACACACACACACCAACATTGCTGTAAGATGAGGAGGGAGAGAGACCTATAGCTGGCAACAGTGGTGAGCGAATACGTATTATTTCCAAGTCCCGGGCGCCAATGTATATCGGGATTTTTGTAAACCTCTCTCGCGGGAACGATGTGCCACACATGTGTGCGCGTGCTTCTTATTATTTTTGTATTGTGATGCAAACAAACAAATAATAATTTTTTTTATTTTTTAGGATTTCTGGCCTCTATAACCTCGCCAGGGTGCGTGGGTGCTCAACACCAGTTCTAACGGTCATAGCTATCAAAAGCCTAATGCCTCTGTAGAGTTTTGTGAGTTATTATTTTTTAAATTTGCGCATCGAACTAACTTATATTGGATTTTGATCGTAGTGTGCAGTGTTAATTTGATCAGAGGTGCCTTATTGGCTGGATTGTTGTTATTCTGCAGCACTGTTGAGGTGAAATCCAAATTGTACATGTGCTTGTCGAAATGTTTTTGTATGCGTGGAAGAGTGTGCTTGGACCAGTAGGGAAATTTATTTTTTGCACCGAGGTCTGTCGCGAAAGTCTTCGTGCTTGAATTATGCGAGAGAGTTGTTGTCGAAGATTCGTCCAATAGGAGTTGGCAACACTGACTAGTTGCTTCACAATTTTTTTGTTTTTTAAATATATGATATTTCACAGGTGAGGCTAACCTACAAGTTACAAGTTGACGGCGTAATCTTCTATAAGATGATAAGTATGCAATAAAATAAAGAAGATACTAACTGACAATAGCGGTGTTAATGTTTCTAGCTTTCTACCCCCTCTCACCGGGCTTCCTCCCTCTTATGGTGCAGTGGTATTTAAGGATTCGATACTTGCACAAGTGGTTTTTGAAACTGTAGGTCCACCCCTGATTAGTCTTACTTACAGGGGACTCTTGTAAACACTACGAGGACGAAAAAAAGCATATTTTTGTTTTTTCTACATGTATGTATGTATGTAATGCGATTTGTGTGGGGGTCAAAATTTTGAATTTACGGCTTAATTAATCTGCATGAATGCTTAATGTTTGATTTTTCTTATTTCTAGTTTGATATGAGATATACACAATTTTATTTTTTGAAGTACAGTTAATATTACCTAGTTTGGGTTAAGCTGTAACATACAACTAGCGATCGACACGACCACCTGACACACAGACAGAGAGAGTGTGAGTAAATTCAAAGTGTGATTTATTGTGAACTAAACTAACCTCACTTACCTACCTACATATAGTCTTACAGGTAACTCAAAAAGCAGAAAGTAGTACATAGCATGACAAGTCGATCTATCGTAAACTAAACTAACCTCACTCGCCCATTCACATATAGCCTTACAGGTGACTCAAAGGCAGAAAGGCAGCTATATCACTTGTAAGGGTCAACACACAAGATTTATTGCAAACTAAATTAACCTACGACATAAGCCATGGACACATCTTCCAGATAGGGTATAAGCAACTCACCTCTTGCAATTGTATAACGGGGAAAATTAACCTACAGCTGGCAACACTGTTTGAGTTGCTTTCGACGAGCCAAACTCAAATAGGCTAAAGCTAATCTTCTACAGCTAGAAGCTTGAAACATATACCCTCGCAGAGTATGCCAACTTACCTCATGTAAAAATATTACCTAGTACGGTTAAGCTGTGACATACAACTAACGATCAACACGACCACCTGACACACATACGGAGAGAGTGAGACAGCTTATACGCAATATATTCCTACACATGTACTGGGTTTTAAAGGTAACTTGCAACAACTATTTCACTCACTCCCTATCAAAATCTCCTAACCACATGTTTTTGACACTTGCCGCCAGAACATGGTGGTTTTAGACTGTAAATTCAACCCGATTATTCTATTTGTGCATGATGCCTGCATTTGGAATATTTTATTCTTGGCATACGGTATTTTGTGTGCTCCAGTAACCTTGCGCTCGATTCACGGAAGCTATGACGTGTATTTCCTGTTTCGCGAACATGTGAGAATTTTTATTCACAATAGATAATATATTGCAAGAGCGAGTTGTTTGTGTATATAAATCTAGTTTTGGAAATAGACATGAATATAATGTCAAAAATTATTGCATAACTTAAAAATATTGATATTTATTGCACTAGCAAAGGTAAATGTGGAATGCCCCGGTCTCTCAGCTGTTAGGTTAAACACCATAAAAATTTTATTACTGATAGCAAGCATTCTCATATCGACAAAACAGATCTAGTAATGAGCTGTCTTGCAAGTCTCCCGAGTGAAGGAATATGATGCCACTATAAACTGTAAACAAGATATGCAGTCCCTCGCATGAGATGTACGAGGCTTATGAACCTTGACCTATAGAGTTGTACAATGGATGTTTTTTTTTTAAGCATAGCGGTGTGTTTTTTGTTTATTTCAATGTCATCGAGCGGGCATGTAAAGAAGGGGAGAGAAAAAAAAGGAGGAGGGGTTATAACGGATAATTCATATTTCGATTTCAATATTTTTGCTAGTCACGATTCACCTGCTATCTAGAAGGACACTGGACGAAGGCTAAAAGCGAGTGAAGGAGAGAAATGTTATTTTTTTTATCTTTTTGATTGTGTGTGATGAAATAGTTTTAGATAATAATAGTAGGCTAATAGAATTGTAGAAAACGGCTGTATCGTGATGCGAGGCTGAAAGCAATTTCGAAAGCAGTCTCGGGCATCTTCGCGTTCAGCCAACAAGGAAAATGCACATGGAGGGCGCAACGGTATTGTCCATGGATGGTTTTTCTGAATAAACATACATATCAGTTTTTGCAGTCTCCAGATGGGACCGGAGCTTTTGTTTTGGTTGGACAAGGGGGTTCAGATAAATACATGGACATCAAAATAAAAGAAAAAAAATTTACTCCACTGCTCACATGTATTGAGTCTTCCAATAACACACCTCGCGGGGGCGTACCTACATGTATGCAAAATATAGTTAATGTCTTATTTCTCGAACCTGTGGTCTGTAGATTTGCTTTTGTTGGCAACAGAAACAGAAAAAATGGCACCATGTTATTGAATACTGATATGGGTGTACTGTAATCATAACAATTTTTCTAGTTAAAAATCTATGTCGAAAAGCAATGTTGGGTGACTTGTCTGTGTTGGGTCTTATTAACAACTTCACAGCTGTACCTGCACAACTCATCGACTACAAGGCAACAATGTTAGGAAATGTGTGCGTGGCTCCGAGAATACAATTTAAAATCACTAATGTGGCATGAACCCCCTCCACTTGTGTGTATTTGAATATGCGAAAATTAGACATTTTGAATAATCGATGAGAACAATCACAAAATCAGGTTGCACCTGTATGACGTGTTCAAACTTCAGACGATTTTTGTTAATCTACAAAAGCCAAGTGTGAACGGAGATTACTACGAAAATTGGGGAAAAGAAAAGAAGCGAGGCTATTTTGGCTAATGGCAACGATGAGGATGAATAATGGTTGTTTTGATAAAATTGACGAAGTCAATATGCCTAGCCTAAAATAAAATTCAACAATTAATGTTAAACATTTGCCACTCTGAAATAGCGACGGCTATCATCATAATATCACTTGTTTCTAACCTGTTCATATTGGCCCTCTCTCTACCCCTCCATAAATTCGATTCGAAAGGCACAATCATTCCAGTTCTTGAATAAGACTCGCATATGCCCTCAGAAAAAACAAGAGAAGAAATAAATAAATCAAGTCATGTATATTCTTCATCCCCCCAATTTTCTTCCACAACACCGCACGAAGCCTCGAGTTTCGGATATTGTTGTTGTGCGACAGGATAGGATAGATGAACCGTATGTTTACCGAGGACCAGACGTAATCAAACATTTTTTTGAAAAGATAGTTGAAGAGGTTGAGACCATTGGCAGCCTCTTACGCGAATCGAAACCAAATGCTCCTATTATCCAGCGATGAACTTCAATCTCACAATAACATTGAAACGTGTCCGGTGTGCGATCAAAGGTTTTACCGACGAGAACCGGAAAGTAATTTCATCATAATTATTTCACCGGAAACTACATCGGTGGAATCTGTAACATAATGTATTTATGTATGTGTTTGACAATCATATATCACTTACTAGAACAATTTTCACATTGTTTTCACTATGTAAGATGATATTTTATTTATATTTACGATAAAATAGAGGTTTGGGTGTAATAACAGTTTTTATTAATTAATTTAGAGATGTATTTTTTATTTGTTGAGTTAATGATTAGGTTAATTTGTTATTTTCTCGCGAAAAAAAAGAGGGGACCACAGCTGAAAGAAAATACACAACTTGTATTATTGAGGTCAAGAGTTTGTTTTAACATCACTTTTTGCACACATAGGCTAATCACGACTCGGGATATGTTTAAAATGGAATCTGAAACATTGATTATGCGACCTGACTGGAACTCGGAATAGGACACACTGATTACAAAACGTCGATATATTACCACTTGGTAAGAAATTGAAGTGTTTCAATTCACACACACACTCACAATTTAAAACAACTAAACTGATCGCAGGCCCAACTGGTGGCTGGCATACACAACTATCCATCCACCAGTTGTCTTCTGGGGCGTGTGTCTCGATGAGTGTCAACAACCTCCATTGTGAAGTAAAATCTGTAGGGGTAACATCACTCTCCAATTACAATGTTGGCAAACTTTCCAACTTCATCGTGAACGACGACAAAGGTATCGGCTACCTGATAAAAATTATCAACACGCTGCCTCCGAGATTCTGGAACGTTGCCGAAGGAAAGGGACTCGTGAACGACATCATCAACAAGTTATTTTTCGAGATGCATTTACCTGGCTACCAATACTGCGAACCGGGTACCAAACTCGAGAAAAGATTGGAGAGAGGAGACAAGGGTGTGAATCCGTTGGACGCGGCATGCAAAGATTACGATATTGCTTACAATACGCACACGAATTTGGATGCACGTCACGAAGCAGACAAGAAATTGGAGCATGTCGCTTTCAGGAGGGTCATGAGCAGAGACGTTTTTTTTTTTTTTGGGAGAAAAAGTTGTAGCATTGGGCATCACTATCGCCATGAACACGAAACAAAAATTTGGATGGGGAATCCTACCTAGAGTTATTTTTAACTGGCAACGAGGTGATCTTGGTCAGCACGACGAACCCTCAGCTGTTATAGAAGATATCTGAAACCAGCTTACACTTGTTACTTATAGCTCCCCCAATTTTCTCACGATGGTGGGTTGCTACCGGCCCTATACGTAGGCCGGATAAATTCCGACCAGAGCCGGATTCGAACCTATGCCGTCTCGCAGCGAACAATCTCAAGACGAGTGAACGCTGTAACTCGCTCAGCTACGGAGGAGGACTCTCTCTCTCTCTACTCTTTCTCTAATTTTCATGATTATTGTTAAAATTAATCCAAGAGAAAATATATATTTTGTGTTGACATGGGAAATATGCAATAAAAAAATGTATGATCAATAGTTAAGGTCAAAATCTGAATAAACAGTGAGGGTGATACACGCAAGCTTCCAGGCATGGGATTTGCACAGAATTAAATATAAAATGAGAGATGGAAGGTTTTTGTTACTATTAGAATTTAAGGACGGAAAATATGTACAGCGAATGAATACTACGTTTGACTAATCGTGAAGATGAGTATCACAGTACGTTTTTATCGTTCTTATATAAACGTTGAAACGTTTAAGAACGTATAAGAACGTTTACCGAAACGTTTCAACATTGTAACATTGTTGAAACGTTTCGGTAAACGTTCTTATACGTTCTTAAACGTTTCAACGTTTATATAAGAACGATAAAAACGTACTGTGATACTCATCTTCACGATTAGTCAAACGTAGTATTCATTCGCTGTACATATTTTCCGTCCTTAAATTCTAATAGTAACAAAAACCTTCCATCTCTCATTTTATATTTAATTCTGTGCAAATCACATACCTGGAAACTTGCGTGTATCACCCTCACTGTTTATTCAGATTTTGACCTTAACTATTGATCATGCATTTTTTTATTGCATATTTCCCATGTCAACACAAAATATATATTTTCTCTTGGATTAGTTTTAACAATAATGATGAAAATTAGAGAAAGAGTAGAGAGAGAGAGAGTCCTCCTCCGTAGCTGAGCGAGTTACGGCGTTCACTCGTCTTGAGATTGTTCGCTGCGAGACGGCATAGGTTCGAATCCGGCTCTGGTCGGAATTTATCCGGCCTACGTATAGGGCCGGTAGCAACCCACCATCGTGAGAAAATTGGGGGAGCTATAAGTAACTAGTGTAAGCTGGTTTCAGATATCTTCTATAACAGCTGAGGGTTCGTCGTGCTGACCAAGATCACCTCGTTGCCAGTTAAAAATAACTCTAGGTAGGATTCCCCATCCAAATTTTTGTTTCGTGTTCATGGCGATAGTGATGCCCAATGCTACAACTTTTTCTCCCAAAAAAAAAAAAAACGTCTCTGCTCATGACCCTCCTGAAAGCGACATGCTCCAATTTCTTGTCTGCTTCGTGACGTGCATCCAAATTCGTGTGCGTATTGTAAGCAATATCGTAATCTTTGCATGCCGCGTCCAACGGATTCACACCCTTGTCTCCTCTCTCCAATCTTTTCTCGAGTTTGGTACCCGGTTCGCAGTATTGGTAGCCAGGTAAATGCATCTCGAAAAATAACTTGTTGATGATGTCGTTCACGAGTCCCTTTCCTTCGGCAACGTTCCAGAATCTCGGAGGCAGCGTGTTGATAATTTTTATCAGGTAGCCGATACCTTTGTCGTCGTTCACGATGAAGTTGGAAAGTTTGCCAACATTGTAATTGGAGAGTGATGTTACCCCTACAGATTTTACTTCACAATGGAGGTTGTTGACACTCATCGAGACACACGCCCCAGAAGACAACTGGTGGATGGATAGTTGTGTATGCCAGCCACCAGTTGGGCCTGCGATCAGTTTAGTTGTTTTAAATTGTGAGTGTGTGTGTGAATTGAAACACTTCAATTTCTTACCAAGTGGTAATATATCGACGTTTTGTAATCAGTGTGTCCTATTCCGAGTTCCAGTCAGGTCGCATAATCAATGTTTCAGATTCCATTTTAAACATATCCCGAGTCGTGATTAGCCTATGTGTGCAAAAAGTGATGTTAAAACAAACTCTTGACCTCAATAATACAAGTTGTGTATTTTCTTTCAGCTGTGGTCCCCTCTTTTTTTTTCGCGAGAAAATAACAAATTAACCTAATCATTAACTCAACAAATAAAAAATACATCTCTAAATTAATTAATAAAAACTGTTATTACACCCAAACCTCTATTTTATCGTAAATATAAATAAAATATCATCTTACATAGTGAAAACAATGTGAAAATTGTTCTAGTAAGTGATATATGATTGTCAAACACATACATAAATACATTATGTTACAGATTCCACCGATGTAGTTTCCGGTGAAATAATTATGATGAAATTACTTTCCGGTTCTCGTCGGTAAAACCTTTGATCGCACACCGGACACGTTTCAATGTTATTGTGAGATTGAAGTTCATCGCTGGATAATAGGAGCATTTGGTTTCGATTCGCGTAAGAGGCTGCCAATGGTCTCAACCTCTTCAACTATCTTTTCAAAAAAATGTTTGATTACGTCTGGTCCTCGGTAAACATACGGTTCATCTATCCTATCCTGTCGCACAACAACAATATCCGAAACTCGAGGCTTCGTGCGGTGTTGTGGAAGAAAATTGGGGGGATGAAGAATATACATGACTTGATTTATTTATTTCTTCTCTTGTTTTTTCTGAGGGCATATGCGAGTCTTATTCAAGAACTGGAATGATTGTGCCTTTCGAATCGAATTTATGGAGGGGTAGAGAGAGGGCCAATATGAACAGGTTAGAAACAAGTGATATTATGATGATAGCCGTCGCCATTTCAGAGTGGCAAATGTTTAACATTAATTGTTGAATTTTATTTTAGGCTAGGCATATTGACTTCGTCAATTTTATCAAAACAACCATTATTCATCCTCATCGTTGCCATTAGCCAAAATAGCCTCGCTTCTTTTCTTTTCCCCAATTTTCGTAGTAATCTCCGTTCACACTTGGCTTTTGTAGATTAACAAAAATCGTCTGAAGTTTGAACACGTCATACAGGTGCAACCTGATTTTGTGATTGTTCTCATCGATTATTCAAAATGTCTAATTTTCGCATATTCAAATACACACAAGTGGAGGGGGTTCATGCCACATTAGTGATTTTAAATTGTATTCTCGGAGCCACGCACACATTTCCTAACATTGTTGCCTTGTAGTCGATGAGTTGTGCAGGTACAGCTGTGAAGTTGTTAATAAGACCCAACACAGACAAGTCACCCAACATTGCTTTTCGACATAGATTTTTAACTAGAAAAATTGTTATGATTACAGTACACCCATATCAGTATTCAATAACATGGTGCCATTTTTTCTGTTTCTGTTGCCAACAAAAGCAAATCTACAGACCACAGGTTCGAGAAATAAGACATTAACTATATTTTGCATACATGTAGGTACGCCCCCGCGAGGTGTGTTATTGGAAGACTCTATACATGTGAGCAGTGGAGTAAATTTTTTTTCTTTTATTTTGATGTCCATGTATTTATCTGAACCCCCTTGTCCAACCAAAACAAAAGCTCCGGTCCCATCTGGAGACTGCAAAAACTGATATGTATGTTTATTCAGAAAAACCATCCATGGACAATACCGTTGCGCCCTCCATGTGCACTTTCCTTGTTGGCTGAACGCGAAGATGCCCGAGACTGCTTTCGAAATTGCTTTCAGCCTCGCATCACGATACAGCCGTTTTCTACAATTCTATTAGCCTACTATTATTATCTAAAACTATTTCATCACACACAATCAAAAAGATAAAAAAAATAACATTTCTCTCCTTCACTCGCTTTTAGCCTTCGTCCAGTGTCCTTCTAGATAGCAGGTGAATCGTGACTAGCAAAAATATTGAAATCGAAATATGAATTATCCGTTATAACCCCTCCTCCTTTTTTTTCTCTCCCCTTCTTTACATGCCCGCTCGATGACATTGAAATAAACAAAAAACACACCGCTATGCTTAAAAAAAAACATCCATTGTACAACTCTATAGGTCAAGGTTCATAAGCCTCGTACATCTCATGCGAGGGACTGCATATCTTGTTTACAGTTTATAGTGGCATCATATTCCTTCACTCGGGAGACTTGCAAGACAGCTCATTACTAGATCTGTTTTGTCGATATGAGAATGCTTGCTATCAGTAATAAAATTTTTATGGTGTTTAACCTAACAGCTGAGAGACCGGGGCATTCCACATTTACCTTTGCTAGTGCAATAAATATCAATATTTTTAAGTTATGCAATAATTTTTGACATTATATTCATGTCTATTTCCAAAACTAGATTTATATACACAAACAACTCGCTCTTGCAATATATTATCTATTGTGAAAAAAATTCTCACATGTTCGCGAAACAGGAAATACACGTCATAGCTTCCGTGAATCGAGCGCAAGGTTACTGGAGCACACAAAATACCGTATGCCAAGAATAAAATATTCCAAATGCAGGCATCATGCACAAATAGAATAATCGGGTTGAATTTACAGTCTAAAACCACCATGTTCTGGCGGCAAGTGTCAAAAACATGTGGTTAGGAGATTTTGATAGGGAGTGAGTGAAATAGTTGTTGCAAGTTACCTTTAAAACCCAGTACATGTGTAGGAATATATTGCGTATAAGCTGTCTCACTCTCTCCGTATGTGTGTCAGGTGGTCGTGTTGATCGTTAGTTGTATGTCACAGCTTAACCGTACTAGGTAATATTTTTACATGAGGTAAGTTGGCATACTCTGCGAGGGTATATGTTTCAAGCTTCTAGCTGTAGAAGATTAGCTTTAGCCTATTTGAGTTTGGCTCGTCGAAAGCAACTCAAACAGTGTTGCCAGCTGTAGGTTAATTTTCCCCGTTATACAATTGCAAGAGGTGAGTTGCTTATACCCTATCTGGAAGATGTGTCCATGGCTTATGTCGTAGGTTAATTTAGTTTGCAATAAATCTTGTGTGTTGACCCTTACAAGTGATATAGCTGCCTTTCTGCCTTTGAGTCACCTGTAAGGCTATATGTGAATGGGCGAGTGAGGTTAGTTTAGTTTACGATAGATCGACTTGTCATGCTATGTACTACTTTCTGCTTTTTGAGTTACCTGTAAGACTATATGTAGGTAGGTAAGTGAGGTTAGTTTAGTTCACAATAAATCACACTTTGAATTTACTCACACTCTCTCTGTCTGTGTGTCAGGTGGTCGTGTCGATCGCTAGTTGTATGTTACAGCTTAACCCAAACTAGGTAATATTAACTGTACTTCAAAAAATAAAATTGTGTATATCTCATATCAAACTAGAAATAAGAAAAATCAAACATTAAGCATTCATGCAGATTAATTAAGCCGTAAATTCAAAATTTTGACCCCCACACAAATCGCATTACATACATACATACATGTAGAAAAAACAAAAATATGCTTTTTTTCGTCCTCGTAGTGTTTACAAGAGTCCCCTGTAAGTAAGACTAATCAGGGGTGGACCTACAGTTTCAAAAACCACTTGTGCAAGTATCGAATCCTTAAATACCACTGCACCATAAGAGGGAGGAAGCCCGGTGAGAGGGGGTAGAAAGCTAGAAACATTAACACCGCTATTGTCAGTTAGTATCTTCTTTATTTTATTGCATACTTATCATCTTATAGAAGATTACGCCGTCAACTTGTAACTTGTAGGTTAGCCTCACCTGTGAAATATCATATATTTAAAAAACAAAAAAATTGTGAAGCAACTAGTCAGTGTTGCCAACTCCTATTGGACGAATCTTCGACAACAACTCTCTCGCATAATTCAAGCACGAAGACTTTCGCGACAGACCTCGGTGCAAAAAATAAATTTCCCTACTGGTCCAAGCACACTCTTCCACGCATACAAAAACATTTCGACAAGCACATGTACAATTTGGATTTCACCTCAACAGTGCTGCAGAATAACAACAATCCAGCCAATAAGGCACCTCTGATCAAATTAACACTGCACACTACGATCAAAATCCAATATAAGTTAGTTCGATGCGCAAATTAAAAAAATAATAACTCACAAAACTCTACAGAGGCATTAGGCTTTTGATAGCTATGACCGTTAGAACTGGTGTTGAGCACCCACGCACCCTGGCGAGGTTATAGAGGCCAGAAATCCTAAAAAATAAAAAAAATTATTATTTGTTTGTTTGCATCACAATACAAAAATAATAAGAAGCACGCACACACATGTGTGGCACATCGTTCCCGCGAGAGAGGTTTACAAAAATCCCGATATACATTGGCACCCGGGACTTGGAAATAATACGTATTCGCTCACCGCTGTTGCCAGCTATAGGTCTCTCTCCCTCCTCATCTTACAGCAATGTTGGTGTGTGTGTGTGTGTGTGTGTGTGTGTGGTATATTGTTCCCGAGAGAGGTTTACAAAAATCGCGATATACAAACATTGGTGTCCCCGAGACTTGGAAGATTACAATAAAATGCATTCATACTTCAAAAATAAGAAAAAGCATTTACTCATCACGCTGTGTCAGCGCAACAAATAAATGCGCAGAACATGATCTACCCATGATAGATAAATAGGCGCGCGCGTGTGTGTGTGGCACATCGTTCCCGAGAGAAAAAGCCGTGTCCGGATTGGCAAGCACTCCATCCCGTTCTCTCCCGTTGCTCTCGCATGCCGTCGAAGTCACGTCCAAGTCGTCCGAATCTGCATGTCCCCTTGTAGTACGGCTGTCACTTTTCCCGCCAGGTATCAGCCCGAACTTCACCCACCGCGCTCTGGGGCGCAAACAAACATGACAATAATTTCCACCTATTTACTACTCATATTAAAAATATAACACACTATTTCATCATTTACAATTTTTCTGCATTCAGTATTATCGATAAAATATTAAAATATAACTGAGTTTTACATCCTCTAATCAGTAAATATTGTCTGTACAAAGAGAAAATTAGAATATGGCTGCCAAGCGCAGCGTCACAGCAAGTTCAAGCATGCATCTGTCGCACCTCTCTGCTCTTCCCTCCAACTCCACGTCTACCGCAAATTCGGACAACAGAGATTGGCTGAGTCCCGGATGGAACAGCGCTCTAGGTAACATCTGTTGCTAATTCGGACGCAGCCCTGGCTACCTCCACTAGTCAGTATTGCCAACTCCCATTCGTAGGTTAGCTTCGCCTGTAAAATATCATATGGTGAAATATTCTTGAGGTGAGTTGGCAACACTGAACCGCAATTGATGTTGCCAGTGTTGCCCGGGACTTGGAAATAATACGTATTCGCTCACCACTGTTGCCAGCTTAGTCTCTCTCTTTATCTTACAGCAATAGGTATCTCTATCTTTTTTAGTTGCAGATGGGTTGCCAACACACTCTAGTTAATAATACTACATATTATACGCACACACGCACACACATACTGTGTTGCTATCCATCCATCTCTTTCTCTTTTACGGCAGTATATATTTGTTGCCGGCACTCCTTGCTAAATTGGCTAAACCCTTGCCAAGTAAAAAAGCTGTAGATAGATGTTGGCAATACTGCCGGTTGTTTAACTCTTCCCTCTCTCTTTTTTTTTTTTTTTGTAAAAAACTATGGCAAAAATACCAGTAGGTTGGCAAATTGTTTTATGCACTGTAAGGCCTCAAGCAGAATTGCCAGCTCCTCGCTTTAGGTTAGGTTAGACAAAAACAAAAATCTTGGTGACTTTTCGAGTAAAATGTTGGCAACTCTCCTTTATTCTCGGGATTCATGTCAAACTGCAGTTTGCCGGAGATGGGGAACTGGTAATATTTCAAGTTGTTGTTGAATATGTAGAAAGTCTTGCCCACATCCTCGTCGTACTGGGTCAGGATGCTATTCAAGTGTATAATCAACAAACCGTTGAGTTTAGAAAATAGGGAGGGCAACAGGTCCAAGCTCGCAGGTGGCGACGGTGCACTTTGGGCGAATGCCTCCATAGCCTGCTTCCTGAAGCCAAACTGGTTCATAGGCATTGTTATTTTATTTTATATTTAGCGATTCGTTTCGAGCCTCAAATAATAATTCGAGCATCAAATAATAATTCGAGCCTCAAATAATAATTCGAGCCTCGTCAGTACAGCCACTATTTGTAGGTTAGCTTAGCCAGTGAAAGATATAGTGGAATCTTCGGATGGGTTGGCAAAACCCCCTCAAAAAAACTAAAAAATTATACACCGTGAAAGGCTACGCCGAATTAGAAACACTGGGGTTAACACCCAAAAAGCTACGCCGAGTTGGCAACACTGTGAGGTTAACATACACCCAAAAAGCTACGCCGAGTTGGCAACACATGTACACTCACACACACTAAAAAATTATACACCATAAAAGGCTACGCCGAGTTGGCAACACTGCTAGTGACGTTAACATACACTGTAAAAGGCTACGCCTCACCCGAGTTGACAGTAAGAGGGAGGCAGCCTTATAGCAAAATGTCGTAAGTCATTTCAAATGTAGGTCAAAAAAACGAGTTAGCATAAAAAATAGCTTAAAAAGTGATGCCAGAGCTTTTTTCTGTCCATTTTTTCTTTCATTGTAGGTTAGTTTAGCGCGTAAAACGTCGTAAAATAAAAAGTAGGTCAAAGGGCTGGCCCAGGACCTACCATTTCACCTACTACTCACAATACGAAAAATAATAAAAAGCACCAGCGCACACACGTGTGTATAGCACATCATGCATGGCAAGCCTCAAGCAGTGTTGCCAGCTCCTTGTTTGAGGTTAGGTTAGACCCAAAAACAAACCTTGGTGATTTTTTCAAGTGAGGAGTTGGCCACACTGCGAGAAAAGCCTCAAGCAGTGTTGCCAGCTCCTTGCTTGAGGTTAGGTTATACCCAAAAACAAAAACCTTGGTGATTTTTTCAAGTGAGGAGTTGGTAACACTGCGAGCCCCACGGAGCCCCATTTTCGGTTGGCGAACCCGTGCCACTATACTACTCTCATTGTAGGTTAGTTTAGTGCATAAAACGTCGTAAAATAAAAAATAGGTCAAGAACAAGTTGGCAACACTGCTTGAGGCTTGCTTTGCAGTGTTGCCAACTCTTTGCCTTAGGTTAGGTTAGACCCAAAAACCTTGGTGATTTTTTCGGGTAAGGAGTTGGCAACACTGCGAGCCCCACGGAGCCCCATTTTCGGGCTGTGAACCGGGCCACATGCTCTACTTTGGGGATATATGAAAATAAGTGTATTCTGGTGTTCATAACATGTATAGTTTACTTGTGAATATTATCTATGCTAGAAATGTTCACATATTATCAACCCATAAAAAACAATTTTGTAATTTGAAAGTAAAAGTAATTACTAGAGCTATTGAAGCAAAAACTGTGATCAAATGAATACTTCCTTGATTAAAAGTAGCTAATAGGCTTAGGAGACTCAACATTTTGCAGGGTATGATCAAGATTAGATCAGAATTTAGGGTGAACTTGAGGAGTGGAGCTCCGGGCCTCCACATACGTATATAAATCCCGGCCTGGGTATGGTTAAAATAATCTCTCAATAAATAAATAAATAAATAAATAAGAACATTATCTTAGCGTTACTTCCTCCAGCAACAAAATAAATTATTTGGACTTTTTAATTATTATTAGAATAATTTAATCAAGAAGACTTAGATGGGCAGGCCATGTAACACGAATGGCAGAGGAAAGAATAGTTTACAGGAATCTTGTTGGGAAACCTGATGGTAAGAGACCAGTAGGAAGGCCAAGACGAGGATGGAGGGATGCTGTAGCCATAAACCTTCAGGTTTAAGTATGCTAGAGAGTATAATATAGTTTTAATTAGCTCTGTATTGAAATTCCGGAAGTGTCCCTTTTTTATTTCATTACAATTTTTATATACTTGTCATCTTCAAATATCAATATGGTATGCGAAATATCAACTTTATATTCGTTCTACTAATAAGAAGGAATCACAATAATCACTACAATACCGAAGTAAATAAATTTAAATAAACCAGTTATGTATGGAAAAAGCTACAGAATTATTCAATTGCTAATGAATGGCTTATCCTATTTAGAAATCCTGGTTCCACACATAAATATTGCCACATGAATGTCAAAAATGTCAACAGAATCTTTAGATGCAGCTGAAGTAAAGGAAAGAAAGTTATGTCAAGAACTATCCAGAAGACGATTTTGTTAGTTTCCTTTAAAGCCCACTTTTATGCTCAGATAGGCTAATCGAGACTAAACCTACAGTTTAACGTGTAGTCCGAACCAGTGTGCATTGTGCTTCCACCAGAGGAGGGGGGGGGGGAGTCGAACACTGGACACCTTCATTATAATGCGACGATCAGTGGTGATTAGATGAAAGTAACAAATGGCGAAAACAAACACATGCTGACACTCAAAATGCAAACCCTCATAAATTATTACTTTGACTGTGCTTCCAAGCAGGGCCGGGTTAAGACGAAATTGGGCCTCATTCTTGAAATCTTCGGTGAACAATAAACACAACGACGTTATAGTTACGTCACAGCGCAAAGAATAATAGTAACTATATAATAAGTGACGCTGTGTCTAGGTGTCCGAAATTGGGGCTCCAAATTTCATTCTAAGATTTATTTTCAGGTTGATATAGCAAGAGAAAAATGTTCAGCTTTTGAAAAATTCTCGTCTGTTTTCATGTGGGCCTATTTCAGGAATGAGCCTAATGCTGCAGCATCAATAGCACCCACCTTAATCCGGCTCTGGTTCCAACCGCAAGGGACTCTTGCCCTGAAAGATTAGTTTCCAGGGTATGCTGCACAGGATCGTGGTTGACATTCTAGTGTGTTCGAAATGGTCACGCCATACACCCAAGTCATCTATGAAAAATAGATGAATTATTACTGGTACGGTAATCAACTTCCATGAATGCCTTGTGTCCTAAATCATTTTGTTACCTCAAAAAATATGTTCATGTTACCATACGTGTATTGCTTCTCTTGCATTAGTAACATGACAGTTCATAAAACGAATAGCAACTTAGCTAATAACCTCTTCAATTCTGAACAGATTTTTCAATCTTATTTGTTTATTACTTATATGAGTGATATTTTGTCAAAATAGCCATTCATTAGCCTAGGAATACTTCATGGACAATGAACAAATAATTGGTTTTCCGTGTGTGTTTTAAATCATTCTTAATAAGATGTTCATTTTAATCCAAACATTCAGTGGCGGCGATTAGGAGGACCGGGAAGTGGGGGATGCAGTTCCCCAGCCACATTTTGCCACTTTTGCTCCTGTACTATGGCCTCTTTATGCTAAGCCTTTTCTACAAAGAAAAAGTATATTGTCCTTGCCCCTCAAATGTTGGCACCTAATCGCCGCTACTACAGAGCATTCCCTGACATTCGCTACGAGACTTGGCGGCAAGAGGTCCGGCGTCAGCGCTTGTCTTTCTCGGTGAACAGGTTCTGCGACAGTCGCACGTTACAGTCTGTTTTTTTTCGCTCTCCCTGACTTCGCTCTCTTTTCATTTCTGTGGACGTTGCAGACTGACGCCAGTATAATCCTCCCTCGGAAATTGTGTTGTGTCGTGTCCGTGTGTTGAAGAGTGTGGCTTAATATGGCACCATAAAAGTTTACATTACAACAAAGGATTTATCTTGTCGAGTGTTATTTCGGAAACAGGAATTGTGGAGAAGTGCGACGACGTTTTGCACCGAAATTTCCTGATGTTCCCATTCCACATAGGACCACTATATTATACCTCATTAAAAAGTTTTGAGTAACATTGTCAGTTCTGAATAAAAGTGGAAAGAAAAATGGGGAAATCTAAAAAATAAAGTATACAAAGACAATCCACACACCATCCGTGAGTTAAAAGAGAGTATTATACGAGAAATCGGGAGAATTACAGTAAACGAACTTGCACGTGTAAATACCAATTTCCTTCGGAGATGCCAGGAATATGTTGCAGCAGAGGGACGCCATTTTCAACACCTTCTGTAGGCAAGGTTAGTACACAATATGAAAACTGTAATTTTAATAGCCGACTCTAGCGACTGTCGCGGACCCGTTCGCCAGAAAAGACAAGCGCTAACGCCGGGTCGCTTGAAGCAGAGTCTCGTAGCGAATGTCAGGGAATGCTCTGTAAAAAGAAATAAAGAAAGATTTGTCAGTTGTACAAACCTTGTAAGCTAAGAAAAGTGACCCCCAAGGAGTAAGAAAACTCAGTCAAAAACTCATACGATGAAAATACTATGCTCAGGAACATGTATTTAAATTACGAGAAACTTCACGATTCTCTACCATCGCACTTTCTATCATTGCCGCCGAATACGTAAAATCAAGTATCTGCCTTGTATTTTGCAACACAAGCTTAAATCTAATTCACATATATTTCACTGTATTAACGTGCATGAAAGATTGTGATTAAAATGTATGGCTACGCATGGGTAAACACTTCCTTGAAATAATTGTGTCAATCAGAGACAAAGCTAATGAAAATGGAACAAGATGCGAGAATAGATTAGAAAAGAATAAAGAGGAAAACAAGAAAAGGAGTGGGAAAAGAAAGAGGAAAATCGGGAGTGTAAGAGAGAGGGGGATACATACGTCTTACATACACATATATACTATATGGTCTTACATTTATACTGCCCACCCTAATTTATCAATATGGAGCTTCTACCCACCCGGTCGAAAATTTCTGGCGCCGTCCCTGAATGACTCGCTTAGGCATTCGTTACGCTGCAACTAAACTGCTAGACATTAAGTCAAAAGCAGCATCTGTACACTCCTACCACCTCCACACGCATGTTTAATGTATGAGGCCACGCATATCGCATAGTCAGTGTGTTACATAATGCTGCTCATTGAATTATCGTCGGCCTTGGACCTGGCACCACTGTTGAAGCAATTAGGAAATAACGAGGCGACACTAGCGCCACGGATTCTCCTTCGAAGGTAATATCCGCATGTAAGCCACGATGGCGTAGTGGTAAGGTCCTCACCTTGAAATCAAGGAGTCTCGGGTTCGATACCCGGTGGAGGCACAGTGGTACGGTACGGTACGGATTAAATTCTGTTGTCTGTTGCCCGTGCGACTCCAGGAGTCCCGGGTTGGAATCACGGCATGAGCATGATTGTTCTTCGTGAGTGTCCCTTCAACAATTTCATCATATGGTCATTCATTCTCAACGTCGCGATTAGTAAAAGGTTGCAGAAAACTTCGCTCTTCTCACTTTTTAATTGCGAAGATGAATGATGAAGATAAGATGAAATTGATGAAGGGACACTCTCAAAGAACACCCATTCGAACCCGGAACCAATGGTGTTGGTAGCGCGGTGTGCTTACAACCACGACACGGAGGGCGACGAGTTGTTGAATGAAAGATGTTAGATTAACCGCTCCCTCAAAAAGTAAGGAACGGAATAATTGGGTACACTGAAATATGAAGAAAGATATGAAAATTTCGGATTCCTCCTCCCCTCTCCCCGATCGACATAATTTTTCGCACGTGGGTCCCTAGGGCGCGTTCATTGTGAGAATCTCCTCAGTGTTGCCAGGAATGTGGTTTCCGTCCTCTGGGCATACTCAAGTCTCTTTATATTTCTTGCATCCTTTTTTGGGGGGGAGGGGATGCGGCTTCTCGTGTGATTATGTTTGTTCACCTGCTGTGACGTCATGTCTTTCTGCCTCTAGGCTTTTATCTTAGGGCTGGTACTTTAAAGCGGTTGAATCAGGGTTGGCATGTTTAAAACAAAAGTTTTTAGAACAACTGGTTTTAAACGTTCGAAACACATGCCCTTTTTTTATGTACAAGTCTTTCAAACACTTTTACACTGCTGGACAAAATAAACCGGACACTTGCATTTTTTGTGATAACGCATAAATTCTGATTCGAAGGCTAACTAAATGTTGCAGAAAGTATTGGAAATAAGAAAACTTGAATATATTCAACAGAAAACAAATTAAAATTAACGACTTAGTGGCGTGCCTAGGATTTTCAAAGGCAAGGGTACTTTTTACTTTTTTTAGTAATTGCAATTCAGATGTCAAATATTAAGGTGTCAGTTTTTTTGTCCAGCAGTGTAGTATGTGGATGGAACAGTTTTGTGTAGCACTTACGTACATTGTTGGCAATGTATTTTGTTACATTCACAATAAAATGCGATCTTTCTGAAAACAGAGTTGCTAAAACAGGCGTTAGAGTGCTGCATCGAACGCTTTTTTGCTCGAGAGTCTAATAGTTCGCACCGATGACGCTAGATAGCGTACGGAATTGAGAGCTTCTTCGCTCGAGCGAATAACACTCGAACAGGCAAAGCGGGCGGCATACGTTCGAAGCCCAGTAGTAAACGTATAATCGTAATTGTCTGTGGTAGCGGGGCCTGAAATATGGATCGTGAACTGATAGACGCAGTGAAATTGAAACTTAAGTGATCATAGTCATCATCTTCAGGTTCAAATGTAGTTTAGTCTATATTACTAATACATGAAAATAATAGATGATTATGGGCTGAAATTACCAGAGCGGATTTTACTTATGAGTCATTCCATATGAAATCAACACAGCCCACAACCTGACCATCTCAGATTTTCATGAAATATGGGGAGTTCAAACTATGAATGGAACTTAGTAACTATGCAAATTTTTAGTTTCGTGCGTCTTGTAATTGTTAAATTATTCAAGGTCAAAGCTAGCAGAAATTGCCCTTTTTGAGCCCGCTTAGCTATACTAAATCTGCTGTAACTCCGCCCCTATTTCGTCTAGGAAGCTCAAATAAAGCTTATTGTACAGGGAATTGAACAAGCTTTCCAGTGATATATAACAAGCCTACCATTGGATAAAAATGTAATTTTGTCACGTGACCTTGACCTTTTGACCTTGAATATCTCAAAACATGTCACCACCAAAAATCGTGAAAAAAATATATTTGGTCCCTCATGCCATACTCTAAAACATATCAAAAAATCATTCTGAGACTGCAATGGGATCAGAAGATACAAAATAATATGTGTAACTATGTGACTGATAAAAGCCTCATTACGTGAACTATGACGAGTCAAAAGTCCTTTAACACCCCCTACAAAATGTAAAGGAGTTATCCTGGGTATAATTGGTCATGAAAGAAATAGGTTAGGCACAGGGAGATCCCTAGCCGTGTGTGTCAAGCGCAGGTCTGGCATAATGTTGACTGCCATTTTGAATTCAACGCAAAAATTTCAAAGGAAAGGGGTGATGTGATATATCAAATCAGGCTAGAATTTCACGAGAAATAAAGTGACGAAGTTAAATATAGTTGGAAAAACCTTCGTTATATATCACTGGAAAGCTTGTTCAATTCCCTGTACAATAAGCTTTATTTGAGCTTCCTAGGCGAAATAGGGGCGGAGTTACAGCAGATTTAGTATAGCTAAGCGGGCTCAAAAAGGGCAATTTCTGCTAACTTTGACCTTGAATAATTTAACAATTACAAGACGTACGAAACTAAAAATTTCCATAGTTACTAAGTTCCATTCATAGTTTCAACTCCCCAAATTTCATGAAAATCGGAGATGGTCAGGTTGGAAATTGCACATCTGTTTTGATTTGGCATGGAATGACTCGTATTTACTATAGTATTACACTGAGAAAAAAGTCTGGTTGGCTGGAACAAATCCTAGTTACAGCAACCAAATCCCTTGTTTGTTATACGCGAGCAAAACGTGAAGGTTCAGAGTACAAAATTATTTGGTTGACTTAAATTTGTTCATCCAACCAAATCTTCTGTTTGTTGTATCTAATTGGATGTAGTTCTCTGAGCAAAATGTTTGGTACCATCAACCACATCAATTTGTTGGCAGTAAAGGATCTTTTGTTGGAATTATGATTATTAAAAAGTATGAAATCCCCGGGGGGACAGGGGGGAATTTCCCCCACCAACAATTTTCTCCTAAAAAAATCCAGTTGGTAAAGAAATTGGTTGGCTTCTTTAAAAATAAAGGATTTATTTATGTATGTAATATAAATACCTGATTAAATATATATCAGGTATATATAATATAAATATATAATGTAAGTACCTGATTATACAGGGTGGCTCAATAAGTCACTTAACACCCTCAGTACAAGGCCACTGCAGCGCGCAACATGGAAATGGTGATGACCAATCGTTATCAGGCCAAGGGGGAACCACATTGACGCCACCCACACGGTCGGCGGCCATCTTGATGTCCGCCATCTTGAATTCAACTTCAGAATTTTAAATGGGAAGGGGGTCGTGCGACATATCAAAATAGGCTAGAATTTCACGAGAAATGCAATGGTGAAGGTTTTTTCGACGTATCTTTAACCAGTAAAAAGTTATGAGTGAATTCTTGTACCAATTTGCTCCTTTTCGAGGTGTTAGAAAAATGCCTTAAAATTTGTTTAGCGCATAGGTAATGCATCGAGATCAAAGTGACGTCTATGGAGAGACGTTCGCATGCCATTGCACATTATTTTAATCGGATACATCCATGAAGATCTGTGCATTTTGAATGGTTGTCGCGAACAATTTACAGTGTGACGCTTACATTGAATTAAAAGTCCTTCACAGTGACGAGGCTAATGTTTATGTTCACAAGGAAGTTCATAAACAGAATATTCGATGATTTTTATCTGATAACCCATTTTCGACAGATCAAAGTTGAATGGTTAGTGTTGGTAAGTTAATGGTGTGGCGTGCTGTGTGGAACACGATTGGTTAGTCAATTTTCCATCAACGGAACCTTAAATGCTTAGGGCTACTTGGATTTGTTAAATAAACAGTTTTTTTCATCCTTGCCTATGGAAGAAGGTACTTTTTACAGAGTTTTTTCAATAGGGAAGAACACCAGAACACTTATGGGAACGTTATGAACCAGTTTTTGTCCAAAGTTAGTTATCAGATGACAAGGGTCACATATTCTGTTTATGAACTTCCTTATGAACATAAACATTAGCCTTGTCACTGTGAAGGACTTTTAATTCAATGTAAGCGTCATACTGTAAATTGTTCGCGACAACCATTCAAAATGCACAGCTCTTCATGGATGTATCCGATTAAAATAATGTGCAATGGCATGCGAACGTCTCTCCATAGACGTCACTTTGATCTCGATGCATTACCGAAGCGCTAAACAAATTTTAAGGCATTTTTCTAACACCTCGAAAAGGAGCAAATTGGTACAAAAATTCAGTCATAACTTTTTACTGGTTAAAGATACGTCGAAAAAACCTTCACCATTGCATTTCTCGTGAAATTCTAGCCCATTTAGATATGTCGCACGACCCCCTTCCCATTTAAAATTCTGAAGTTGAATTCAAGATGGCGGACATCAAGATGGCCGCCGACCGTGTGGGTGGCGTCAATGTGGTTCCCCCTTGGCCAGATAACGATTGGTCATCGCCAATTTCAAATTCCATACCGCAGTGGCCTTGTACTGAGGGTGTTAAGTGACTTATTGAGCCACCCTGTAGTATAGATGCATATACTTAGGTATATATTTCATATAAAAAAAAATGCGGTATTTGTAAAGAAGCAAACAAATTCCTTTACCAACTGGATTTTTGTAGGACAAAATTGTTGTGGTGGGGGGAATTGTCCCCCTGTTTAAAAGGATTTCACACTCTATTTTTTTAATATATACTATTGTGAAATTCATTTGTTATATATATTTTTTTTACATAATATGTATACCACTCTCTCACACACACACATGTATGCATTGGTGTAACTTGGTGGGGCAAGGGGGGGGGGGTGCTTGCCCTCCTAAAAGTTTCAGGTTTGTTAACATTTACAAGTTAAGGATACTTTTAACATCATCCTAAGACCTGAGAAGGTAAGTAATAAATAATACGATATATTTATAATTATGCAAATATAACAATTATTTAGCAAATAATCCTGGACACTATTTTTATGGGATGAAGAACTTTTCGACTCTGGCCCCCAAAAGTTAAGCCTCAAGTTCATACAAGTCCCAAGTTACGCTCATGCATGTATGATGTATGGGTCTAAATTAAGTTATCCTCCCTCCCTTACAAGTCTTTATTTCCATCCTTGGAAAGATATTCCCTGTTATTATATGCAGATGCGATGGGGGCATGGAAGCATATATTTCTTTTCCATATTTGAAAGTGGAGATGATCAGAACCGTGCTATAGCCCCCTTTGCACATCCCTACACCCACTGATGTGAGGCCAGATGAGTGCCACAGCTACTTCTACTAGGACAGACGAAAAATTTCCTCTCTTTTTTTTTATCCGATAGAAACAGATATGATCATCAGAACGAGGTATCTTGTATGGTAGTTGGACGTCCTACAAACTGAATCATCATGTTACCACAGGTTACCATGGATGTAAAAAATCGACACTAATGCTATGCACTTAGCGAAAAAAGGGGAACTATATTTTGAGGTACTGTCTTGTATATGTTGCAATGACACATTGCGGGCCTGTGGCACAGTGGTAGCGTCGTCACCTTGTAATCAAGGGGTCCCAGGTTCATTACCCGGTGGAGGCACATAGTGGTTCGTATCCCACTTTGAACTGTAGGTCCAGTACCGATTAGCCAGGCTGTGCATAAAGTGGACTTAAAACAACAAATCAATCAATCAATGACACATTGCAATCTCACTATAATTTTTTGCATCATGTTTTATGGCATATTTCACTCTAGCTACAAAATGTATGTGGTCTACTCAATTTCTGTGCAGTGACATTGAAAAAAAATACCACCTTAACGTAATAATAAACACTTCAGTATGAGGAATTTAAAAAAACAATTAAGAATGGCTAGGTTATAGTGCAGCAGCATCAAATACCAAATCAGCTGGTTGTGAAAAACATGGCAAAGTGACTTCAGTTCAGAGACCTATTTCATCTTGCACTCATATACATATCCACACACAAACAAACTGGTGTCTCGAATAATGAACAAAATCTGTTCCAGGATGTTCATTGAGCAGAACACTGTTTCTCACAGGTCACTATACTCTGTTCCGGGAATCTCAGGAGTGAGCAAATAAAAACAAGTCTCTGCACAAATGGTGACTTGAGAGGGCTCCACCAATGTGACAGGCAATGGAATTGCATGGTTGGGGATAGTGACTTCAGTTGCCAGCCTTTGCAGCAGCGTGTACTGCTTTTTTTTTCCACCTGTTCACTTTGTCCCCTTCTCTGCCGATATACACTGTCTAGCCCAAAAGATTCCCAGGAGAGAGTACATAGCAATAATTTTAATCTATTCCCAAGCCAGGTCAAAAAAAAATCTCTGAACATTGCAAAAGCAAAAAAAATAATGCTGGGAATATCAAAATACCTTCAATGCTAGGATTGTTTAATTTAGAAGTTATAGAAAATATTGTACACACAATAGTTATAAAAAGTACACACATAACAGTATATATGCTAGTACAAATATCTAATTCATTATTATTTCATGTTTTGATCGGTCTCCTTTTTAGTGTATTTACAACAATCGTTTGTAACGAATTATATAGCCTGGTCGCTGCTAGTAGATGAAATAGAGTACCCCACATGCTTCTCATGCAAGATAATGACCTACATCTGCTGATGGGTTAATCATGTGTGATTATATTGATGCACAGTTTGCAATGTGGGACATTTTCCATCTCGTGCTGATGTTTGTTATGTAGGATGTTTGTTACGCGAGGCACCAGTTTATTTTTAACACATAGAAAAATATTCAATGAATGTAAAAGAAAATGGAAATTAAAGAAATCAAATTATGATACTCTTTTAATGGTACAAGTCCAGTGCACAAGTACACAAAATTTACTACTGAGGACATTTTCATTAATGTTACAGTAGTTGTACAAAATTACTTTAGAAAATAACTGAACTATAATTAATTTACATTGATACATATATGAAATTAAGAAACATAGTGGGTAAGAAAATGGTGCTTTGGCTTGAGATTCTCCTTGAACAATTCTTTGTACAGAAAATTATGCTCAGCTATTAGTGCCTCCAACAATATGCAAATGCTACTTTGGTAAGTTCGAGATGTTACAATTTCTACAATTTCTGCAAGTACAACATATAAACACCAAAAATCATTATCCGAAGGCACAAGATCACCTATCAACAGACCAAAATAACGCACAAAACAAAGCATTTCAGAAGCTGAGTACATAATTTGACCCTTCTTCAGATGTTCCATCGTAATCTTTGGTGGTATATTACTTGTTTCAGATAAGCCGTAATCAAAGAATTTTAGCCTATCATTAAGAGTTTCTAATGTACAGTACTTATTTTCAATTATTTTTTTTACTATTCTAGCCATATCATACCTACAAATCCCTTCAAGAATGTCATGCATGATATCCACAGCAGCATTCTTTGTGACATGAAAACCAGGAAGTGTATTCCATATGCATTCTTCTTTAATTCCTGTTTCGGTATAATTGTTTACTAAAACATCAGCTTCATAATTCTGTTCATTTCTCATCAACTCTGCTTTTTCGGTTTCAAGTTGCTGTATCAAATTCTTGTGCGCTTTGCAGAATCTACAGGGAAAATTTCCTGAGAAGTTCTCAATGAACCCAAAAATAGAATTCATGCCAAGATTATCTCCTAGTATCAAACTTACCTTAAAATGCAACTGCTTTTCTAATCCATTGTGATTAACTGTTAACCCATGAATTTCCAATGACACAAGCTCTTTTTTTAGCTCCTTGAATACAGACTCATTGCCAAAAGTACTCCTATCTACACTGTGAAACAGCAAAGCCAAGAAAATATTTTCTAATGTTGACAAATACTCTGCAGATAATCCACCCACTATATAATACACTGCGCCTAACTTATTTTTACCAGCGTGACCGCTCAATGGGTTATCTACTTCAAAATCATCAAAATATAAAAACAATAGAATTTCATATTCATATTGTTTCTCCCTCTGCCTCCAGAATTGACCTTGTATGTAATGTGTTATAGGTTCCTCGCAATCTGAGAGGGTATACATATTTTTAAATATATCGTCTAAGACCCCTGGTAATTCCAAAAAGATTTTTAACACTTTACTCATGGAAATGAACTGTCCATAGTGATGCTCAATATCCAAAACTACTTGGCCACATTTTCTTTTGTTACAGATAGATTCGCCGATTTTAAACTGCCTAGGTTTAATGAGAAATTTTGATTCTATAAAATATTTGAACCTGAGATGTTCTGTATGTAATTTATCAAAAGGATCCATCACAGATCGCAATAAACATCTCATATCTTCCGTTGTCTCATTTGATTTATCAACCAGAAGAGGCTCAATTTTACAAGTCAGAAAGTCAAGTAACCCGTAGCGTAAAAAATCTGTACAATATTCTATTGTTTCCTGAACTTGGTTTCTTGTGTAGCTGGAATTACTGTATAGTTTAGCAATAAACGATACAGCAGAAGCATGCAATGAATTTACAAACCTGTTAATAGGTACAGACTTCAGTGAATTTACATTGGTGCTTGTACTTTTAGGACCACTGCTAGCTGCAGGAAATTCTTGACACACTGTCCCAGATATCTGTGGCATAGTATAAGTAACTGCAACATTATTTCTACAATGTTTAGTTTCTAGATGTCTCCGAAACGTGTATGCATTTTGGAAACTTCTTTGACAAGTTCCTTGACCACAATGATAGGCAGTCAAATAAGTGCCAGAATGCTTGTAACTTACGTGCCAAAGAAGCAATTTAGGAGTACCCAAAGTTTTTTTGCACCTATAGCAAGTAAACATATTGATGTGCAAGAATATTACATGGAAGAATCAACTATAATGCACTTACACATATTTACACTACATTTTACACTATCACTACATATTACACTTTCATTACATATTACACTTTCATTACATATTACACAACATATTGAATACTTTTATTTGTTAAGATCAAAATTAGTTTCTCTTTCTCAGCAAACTGCACCTTCACTGAATGCACTGGAGAGCACTGAGTGCTTCAAACACTCTTGGAATTTTTGAATCCCATTTTGTTGTTATGTGATAGATTGCCAGCTGAATAAGTAACCAGATATGTTCTGATTCTGGAGGATATGATGCATTGAGAACATGAAAAGCCTTAAAACATATATCCAAGCTCTTCAAAACTGAAGTCATCTTGTACAATGTGCTGTCAATATTTACATAACAACTCTGAATTTCAGTCACTGATGGCCCAACTACAATTATGTAAGGCTGCACTGTGAGGCCTATATTCTGCATTTTTTGCACCTTGTTGTATTTCAGTCTGTTAATGTCTCCAGGAATCTAATACAGAAAGAAAAAATACAATAAATACACATAGCCGGTTGGTTGGTCAGTTCAATCAGAATTACAAAATTCTATGACCCTCAAACATGTTGAAATAAATATAAAGAAAACATTCAAGACTTACATGTAAGGAAATATTTGCTGCAGAATGTATTTTCAAGATAACTGTTATCAATTTACACATATTGTACATACAGTGGGATGCATAAGTATTCCTTGGCAAATCACCCATGACTATTTCCATTCATTTTTCTCTTGCATCCGACGTGTTTTTACGGACTGGCTGTGAATGTATGCTGGTGTAGAAGTTGTTAGCAGCTCGTTTGGTATTTTGTTTCAATCACTGAAAAAGAGAATAAACACGTTCTGGGACCATTTGCTTGGGAATACTTATGCATCCTGCTGTACATATTGCTTGCATTGTGGTTTCCTTTTCATAACTTAACAGTTATTACAAGTAAATGAACATTTTTTTGTCGTGATGCTTGGAGACACCCCCTCCCCTCAAAAATATAAGAATACCTGTAATACTAAGTTATAAAATGGAAAGTTGAATATATTTGTGATGCCGTATTTAAAATTTTCTAAAAGTGAACACTACATTCCACAAGTGTGACACTGAAGTCTAGATTACTTCCTCTCTGTCTCTCTCTTCCTTCTGTATATGTGTCTGTGTGTGTGTGTAATTGTTAAAAGGAATGCAAAAAATATGTGGATATTTATCTTACGCATTATGGTGACTGGTAATGATATAAGATACCATTCACGTGAAAATAAATTTTCACACTAAGTACACATTCCGAGCTTCCAACTCTGTGAAACAGCAGCCCATTGCATCGAATCTCACTCCCTCTGTTATCTGTCTTTTTTAAATCAGAGCTCTATTTCTTACGATGTAGATTTCCTATTGACATCACAATGCTGAATCAACACCAAAAATGTTTGCCTCCCACTTGGCTTGCATCAGTTACGTGGGAGATCTGCTAATTGTCAAGCATTATATTAAAATTTGAACCTGGAACACCACCTTGAGTAGTGAGTCAGCCAAGCAGAGGCCATGTAGTTATCAAGCTACTATATGGCTGTCTACTCCAATGCTATGAGTTCTTTACACCAATACCCCTAACTGAGACTACATTATCTATATGGAAAGAATTGTGAACAAAAATACCTTTGCATGACATATAATTCCTTCCTGGCTTTCCAGGATGGATGGTTTCCATTGCTTTCTCACACTCCTGATTCTCCCTGGAGGTGGTTGCATATAAGGAAGCAACATGATTTGCACTGTATGCTTTGAATCTGAAATTATAGTTCCAATAGGGTACTTAGGTAATTGATTACACATCCTCAACATTTTCTCAATGCAAAATTTGAAAATGTTTCAAAGGAAAATATTATCCATTAACAAAAATACTTAATATTATCTAGACCTACTGGAAGCATGCAGGCAGAATATGTTACTGAATTAATTGAATAATATAACCTGCATGCTTCTATTTGAAATATTTATATAATTATGGATAAACAGCAGTCCACTAAACTTCTGACTCCTGAGCACTTTCTAGAAATATGGTATATGATTTATGAAGAACTAAACACTATCTCTTCAAAAGCAATGGTAACATGTTATAGTTTAATTAAAAATTGAACGTTGAGTTGAGTTGGTGTTTAAGTCCACTTTATGTACAGAAAGCTAATCGGGACTGGACCTACAGTTTAAAGTGGGATCCGAACCACTGTATGGTTCCACCGGGTATCGAACCCGGGACCTCTTGATTACAAGGCGATGGCACTACCACTGCGCCATCGAAAAATTTAACCTATCGTGAATAAGAGCACATTTATCTTTATGCCATACTACATTAAGTAAAGTCAAGGGTTCTTTTAAAGAGGCAATCTTGCAAGACAAGTACATCGGTGTAAATGAGTAAATTGTAATGGTGTATATTGCAAGAAAATCAAAAACACTTCCAACAACTTTTAATCCGTTTCGTTTTCACTTATATTTTCTTTAAAAATTTTAAGATTAATAACAACCAACAGTGTATATAATGAAATACGTCCATTCCTTCTCCAATTAGAATTTGATAAAGTATTCATGCCTAGCTTTTGAAATGATTAATTTCTTTCTTTTCATTCTTATCATACAGGTGAAATATGATGAAACTCTGAACTTACCATCACTTAAATTAGCACCATCTAACAACGACACTAGTTTCATATAATTGACATCTGTTGAGCCACTTTTTAAGGATCTTAAATTCTGGAAAAAAGTTTCCCATTGTGTCAGAAGTTCAATTACACTTTCTGGATGTGCCTGTTCAAAGTCTGATTCTATCTATATAAAGACAAAAAAAAAAAAAAAAGAAGTAGTAATATACATAAGTAGCAATCAAAAGACAGAACAAAAGTAGATGTATTTATTTCTATACAGCTTTGTCCTGTGCTTCTATCCCATATTGTGAAATCGACAATACACCATGACCAGGATTTTTTACATCAAGTGAATGTAAATATCTTACAGTGTCTCAAGTCTTTTAATGTGAATGGTTAGGAGGATATTAATCATACTGCCCACATATACCTTTTGAAATCATGTTAGTTGCATTAAGGCAGTAAGAAAACTGACCCTCGTCACCCAGTCTCTTCCGATATATGATTGTTTCTTTATCTTTTCTTCATTTCCACCACAGCAAAAAAAAAAAAGAAAAAAAAAAAGAAACAACAAAAACATAGAGCCACTTCCTAATATTCTGGGATACACTGCCTTCCTTGTCTCATACATTCATCCCATAACTACAAAGTTACAACCTATATGCTATTAGTGAGAGAACTGGAGTCACAGTGGTCTTATGGCATTTTACTGCTACATCAGAGACCCAGGTTCGATTCCTGGGGTGGGTGATGTAAGATCAGAGATCTTTTGGCCTTGTCCCTGCATAAAGTGACTCTGGGGTTCACTCAGCCGAATATAAATAGGTACCTGGGGTAACCCTGGGAAGTAAAGGTGGCCACAGCATGGTGCTGATCACATCACCTTTAAAACTTGGGTGGAGGGGGGCAAGGAGAGTTTACTACTTTTTAGTTGACGAGGCTTAGCATTACGAGGCCCTAATACTGGAGCAAAAATGGCTAATCGTCACCACTTTGTAGGGCCCTAACCCCCACATCCCCTAAATGTGCCTTCATGGCACAATGCAATATGCACATGTAACTTTTCCTTACCTACAAACCCCTATGAGAGAATATGTACTGTAGACATATTTTACCAATACGATAACATCATTACGATAAATTATAAAAAATATAGTCACAAATTATCCTAATATATATAAACAGCACTGGAACTGTATTACACCAGCAGAAAATATGAAAACGAAGCTCCTGGGAAAGATAGATGTGTGTGGCACCCAAATAATATAACAAAAAATGGGACAATAAAAAGCACAAATGTTTAATTTGTACAAAGCATTGAACACTTCCAATTTTTACAAATCTTTCAACTTATTCATTTATTAAGAAATGAGATGTGTGCTTACCAATGTATATCCCAAGCTGTGCTGTAGTACTGGCCAATCCTTTATAAAATGTTGCACTGTGCTTCCATCACTTTTCAGATTCTGTTCCTGCCTCATGCTCCAAGTATTCTTCCAATGTTTTAGTACTTCTGGCCATGGTTCGCAACTATTTGCCAGCCAGGACTTGCTGTTTTCTTGTTCGTCTTTAAGATAAACAGAGAATATGGAAATATTACACAATAGTTTCCACTCCGATAAATTTCTGAACTTCCATAATGATACACATAATAATGAAAATAATGTAAATTATGTATAATATCAATCACAGTAATGAGAAAACTATAAGAACTGAAAAAATTACAATCTCATAATGCTATTGCCAGTGCACTGTGCCTTATCTGGGAATTGAACCAGATTACAATGTGATGGCATTCCCACCATGCCCTATAAGACTTTGATTTGCACTCTTCATTTCATTTTTCGTCCATGTTATAATTTCATTACAAATGGAACATATCAATGAATAACAGCACATTTAACTCTATTTCATACTACTTTAAGTCAAATCAAGGGTTCTTTTAAGAACCTTTCAAGAACTTCAAAAATTAATATGTATGTCCCCATTTACTAAAAATTAAATCTGCCTTACTCTGCAGAAAATAGGTGACTACATGTAACAGATTTGTTATCGCAAATCTTTGTAAAATGGTACAATGGGTTTTAGAGAACATTTACACTGTTAAACAAATAAAAAGGATAAAGAAATGGAAAATTTTTAAGTTGATGAAAAACACACATTAAATATCATAATTCAGACAAAATTTATGAAATTACCTGAAATAGTAGTATCCACATCAATTGCTGATTTTTCTGATAGGCCTATTGTCCTGGATACACTGCCTAGAATCCCAACACTTCTCAATTCTCGACATTTATTTCTGTATTTGTCCACCAACTTTCCCTTTGATATACAGGATTTGTTCACTCTGCTATCTCTCTTTTTAACTGGAGGAATATAATAAACTGAAACACTTTCTGTCTGGAATATAGACACTATACTTTCTGCTATACTTTCAAATTGGTCATTTCGCAGGCGTCTGCAAAATACAAAATTAGAGATGAGATAAGAATGTGGTATCTCCCCTCTGTAGCAATGGTTTAATTATATTTCTACATAATTAAAAGTTTGAGGCAATACTAAAACTTGTTCATTAATAAAATGTGGAGTTATTTTACTTCTGTTCTGTAATATTTGTTTGTCAGATCGAATTTTAGGAAGTTAGAATTCCTGTAGTATCATAATCAAACAAAAACATGTACAGACATTTAAATGCACATTGTACTCATCATTACTTTCCTTTCGTCATACCTTTCAAAGCACTTGTGTGTGTGTGTGTTCATTTCTGTACACTAAAAGTCCGAAAAATAATCATGTATGTGTTTATTTTGTTTGATACTTGACCTGTTCTAGTTAATACTATAGGCAATCGGTACACGATAGTCATGTTTTTCTTACGTTCCACCAAAAGTACACTCATAACACTACTATTAATTAGATTCTTCTTTGGATATCTATCTTTGGTAATGAATATCATGGTGACCAAAGCTGTTATCATGCTCCGAGTAGTCATCTCATGAATATTTACATGATGTATCTTTACATAACTAATAAAAAAATAATAAGCCAGCATCCAGTAACCTTGCTGCAAGAAGAAAAGTAACTCTGCTGAACTGACAATAAAGAAATGGGAACAGGTTAAATGGCTGTCATTGTAGATTGAGTTGGTCTTTTTTAAGTCCACTTTATGCACAGTAAGGCTAATTGGGACTGGACCTACAGTTTAAAGTCGGATCTGAACCGATATGTGCCCCACCGGGTATCGAACCAGTGTCCTCTTGATTACAAGGCAACGACGCTACCATTGTGCCATCAGGGAGGCTGGCTGTCATTGTAATAGTACTTACGCCTAAATATAAGAATGCTCATAATAAACAATGCCAAATCCATGGTACAGTTCTTCACAAGATTAAAAATAGTGTAAGTGACATTTATGTCCAGGCTATGCTTTATGTGCATAAAATTCTAAAATTTGGGCATAAATTACACACTGGTATGAGTTCTGTAGACGTGAGGTAAAATATGAGTCTATGGCAATGAAATTTCACTATTGTCAGTTCTATTTTTACCTGACAAAAAAATCTGGTATTCTTCATAAGTGAATTTACTGGGTTAATGCAAATATAGTCTTCCGCAGTCATTTCAGCTATTAAATGATGCTGTTGTATTTTCATTTGCAAGTGCAAGTTATCTACACTACACTTCTGTCAAACACAAATGATCAAGATATTTTTGTCAACTACTGAAAAAAGCTACTGGTATTGCATAATGTTCCTTTTCACTAAATAAACACACTAGTCACTGTTTACCAGACGTCTTTTCCTTTTTTTTTTTGTTCAAGTGGAATTTGCAAAATGAGCTTTGTCCCTGATAATAGGCATCTCATAAAATATACTTTAGTGGGGTAGTTCTAAAACTCAGAGAGAATGTTTCAAGCAAAAACTTACACATTAGGATTCTGTAATAAATGGTTGATGATGATATCAACGAGCAGACCTCTGGTCTTACAATTTTGTGATTTTCCTGTCTCATATGTCCCAAGGACAAATCTTCCAGTTCCACTTCCTTGTAAGATATCCAAAATGTTTTGTGACGTAAATGGTTCTTGTATTTTAACTGGAATGCTTCCAGATGTCTCCGGTACATCTATGCTATATTCTGCTATTCCACCCTCAGGTTTCACATTATTTACACTTGTATCTTCACAGCACACATCAAATTCATCTATGTAGTTCTCACTTATAGTACTACCAGCTGGTGTATTTGTCAAAGTTTCAGCTGATGAAGATTGCACCTAAATTAAAAAAAAAATGTAAAAATAAATATGTAACTTTTATTGTTTACATAAAAAAAATGTTTAATGCTTCTTAGTTATACATGAAAAGGAAAAACCATTTGGATAATTCTGATAATTTTTACTTTAATTCATGATTCAATAGAGAAGGAAATCACATAACTTATCTTACATGGTCCCTTCTTTTCATCATTATTGTTGTTTTTTATCACCATGTTAGGCTTATCTGTTTATTTTTAGCCTTCACAACTCTTTGGATGCTCGTTTTATAAATACCCATGCAGTTTAGTAACAACATGAAAATAAATATGTGAACACTAGTTCAAAATGTAAAATGTATTCATTTCAAGCTCATCAGGTCACCTTCAGAGCATCATGCCCTGCAGGTTAAAAATGGTATTAAACAAAAAGGATGGACAAGATGAAGGGAAGAATAAGCTGTAACTACATTCCCAGGTGTTCTGGGTTGAAAGGTAAAACCTGACATATTTCTTTCCCCCATGCACTCGTATTGCATAATCGAGGTTATAAAATTTAAGTCAAAAAAGAAAGTCACACATAACATTTCTTGTAAATTTAACATGAAATGGAAGAAGTGAAAAGTATATGCATACATTGTAAAGACTCAAAATTGGAAACCTCGGTGTTGAGCAGTTAATGGAGTAGTTCACCAAGTTGGTTCTCAATTTTGATGAGGGAAATATGAGACATTAAATTACATACCTCTGTAGGACTAGCAAGTAAGAAACAAGAAACTGAAGTGTAGAAATATATGACAGTTAGGTTACATACCTCTTTAGGCATATCAAGTAAGTACCCTGTAGATGATAGTTTTACTTGTTCTCTGTATTCTTCAAGTTTTTTCATAAAAATTGCTCTTCTGCCGATTTTTGGAATAAGTTCTCTGAGATGATCTGCAGTGAGCATGCACAATGCACCTATGTCTATTTCATGCTCTGAAAACAAATATAGCAAAATTTTGGAAGAATAAGTAAGAAAGTTTAATTTAGAAAATCCAGGGCTGTGTCAGAATACAGCATTTCTGTCTCTTTCTTGTTACAACAGAAGCCATCTTTTTCTTCAAATGTATGGTGGTTTGTTTGTTTTTATAAGCACTGGTTATTCCTATTTCATTAATCTTGATGAAAAGGTGAAGGGATGAAGTGGCATGAATGAGGTTCAGCATGAGGCCATTCTTTATGTAACCTAAGTGGCCTTTGCCATTGTTAAAGGTTCTGAATAAAAGTTTGTAACCTTAACCACTAACACAAAATTGTTTTGAAAATGAATGGTAAGTGAGGTTATAAAACAGACACAAGAGTTGACAACAGTGATTTTAATTTATGGTTATTTATGATATTTATGATGTGGTTTCTGTGAGGGTGGTAAGGGTGCTATTAGATAGGGATCCAATATTTCTGCAAACAGAATTCAGTACTTTAGTATTATACGTACTACCTGGTTAGGTTAGGTTAAGAGTATTAGCTAGTTTCAGGATCGACAAAATCATGTTTGCAAGGGGAATATAATTTAACATAGGCAAATGAGGTAGTCGGTATAATACTCAAGTACCCAGAATTCTATTATGCACATGATACTAGAAATGAACAATTATCAAAAACAGGAATCACAACGAGTTATCTAATTCCTTCTTTTACATCACTTTTGGCTAATCTCAATAAAAACGATGAATTGTTATTTGATTAAATTGATGCACAGACACTCCCAAAGGAACACTGCCTCGACCAGGACTGGAATATGGAACCCTCAGTTGGCTACCATGGCATCAATTATTTAATGGAACTGATGTTTTAAGTGCATGAAGTAAATTGAAAGTAGAATGACACAAAAATGTCGTTTAAGCCCATTTTGTGCTCAGATAACTTAATCGGCATTTGAACTAAATTTAAAATGCAATCTAGAACAACTGGGCAATGCACCTACACTGGGAATCAAACCTGGAATATCTTTCTTACAAGGTGACAAGAATCGTGGTCAAAAATGCTGTACACCTTATACATCAAATAATTAAGCATGCACCATGGTCCATAACCTGTGCATATAACTTCCATATTTACTTATTGTGTATAATAAACACCTAAGTTAAAGTAACAATGAAATGCAAACAATTGCATCATCGGTAAAAATTTACTATCCTTCGGACACCTCTAATATTTTCGTTTCGTCAATTTTTGACATTCGTACTTACGTATCTGCTTCGCGGAACATTCCTGAAGGTGTATCAATGTTGTTTTGATGAAATTTGAACTATGTTTTCTAACCTAACAGAACTAACCTAACCACGCGCCAATGGTTCGCAATTATTTCCAATTTCTGGATCCTGATACTAACACGACACCAAATTTTAACTATGTTTCCTAACCTAACAGAACTAACCTATCCACGCACCAATGGTTCATGGGGCTAGCTATTCTCCGTTGGAGAATTAATTTTCAACGAACAACATGAATTTCAGCTATGAAACATTCCCACATCACACAAAACACCTTCCCGATGTTCGACAATGCTACAGGAACTTATTACGGTAAGTAGTTTCTTATGTAAAAATAAATAAATGTGTCCGAAGGATAGTAAACAAGTACCAAAACAACTTAAAAATTACCTTACGCAAACAAGCACGCTTGCCATGGACAATGTATTTTCCGTTAACAAGCGACTGTAAGTATCGTAGACCAATGGGAATTAATGTAGAAATAATTCGGAAGCTTAGTAGCATGCATTTAGGGACTTTATGTTAATGCTAAGAGAACCAAACCTGACCTGCCTAACAACCACGAAAGCATCTAATGAACAAATCTTAAGTACTCGCTAAAACTCTGCAGTATGTGTTAACAGACGTAAATGAAAGTCGAACCATGCGAAAATTGCATTCTTAGTATCATGAAATCTGAATAAAACAAAATGAACTTGGGCGGGAAAGGTTCCTGGCCCGAGAATCAAACCCATGTTGTCCGCATGGTAGTAAAGATGCTACGCAGACTGAGCTACCACGCCTATGTAAACGCAAAACACACTTGCGCCACATGTAATGCATTATATTCTCTATACTGTATGATTAGATAGTACATACTTGATTAATTAGTAGAGATTAAAATACGAGAGACAAAACCGACACCGATGTGGCAGACTCGAAAATATGCATTTCAACTCGTACGCCTGTACGCAAATTAATATTTATGTTTTTCACATATTATGATTTCTATTTAAAACTGTTCCACTTACCAGCAAATGTAGGAATTAGACCTTCAAAGCCCCACAACTTCAAAAGAATCGATACTTCGTTTCCGAGATCCGCCATGTTTTTCTTGTCACACTTGCCAGTACGAGAATCACGTTCTTTTTGTTCAAGGAACAAAATATCTGTTTCAAAATACAAACAGAACGTCAAACAACAAAATGGCTGTTTCAATGGACAAAAATAACTTCAAACAAGTATGATTGTTAAGAGAACTAAACCAAATGGTTTATGTAAACAGTCACTTTGTAGGTGTAACTAAACTTTGTTTAACCGTACGAAATATTGTGGAACCAAATATATTTTGCCAATGCAACTAATCCGTTCTCTCCGTGTACTGTCACATTGAAGTGATACTCGATTCTGTTCATTTTATTTTAAAAACAAACATAAATATTGCCAATCCTGTAGTTGATTTAATGATAATCGCCTTTGGAGTCGAGACAATGAC